>NC_056594.1:16843339-17443339 GCF_018340385.1 Cyprinus carpio | reverse complement strand
TATGGGAAAACGATTAGCCCCAAGGCTATTGAGGTGGATACAGTTTCATCTATATGATTTTTCAATATCCAGTCATCTCTGATCAATACCCTACAGGGAAGGAGGCACAGATGGGAAGCCATTAAAGTGTAATCTAGTACAACATCTTTTTTGCCTGGCCGTAAAGGGCTCCCGCATTGACTTGTTCTCTAATTTCCTTGAGCAGTTCCTCAAAGAGTCAGAGAGAACTGAAGTGAACACCAACAGCAAGCAAATTATGTTCAATGTCCTAATTAAATCACAAAGTCTTTCATTAGGGAAGTTTTCAATAGCATTGGAGATTAAAAGACAAGACAGAAAATCTTTCCATCTTCAGTCTGAGGGAAAAACAGAACCGAACACTAGAAGGATAACAGCTAGCAATCAAAATCACCAGGCAGGTGATGAACCAAGATAAGTGATGATGTAATTATGCAAATGAGCAAAGGGTGAGGAGTCTGTCCTGGTGTATTTTTGTTAATCAGTTACAACAATTTGTCTCAGTGCCACACACAAAATCAGCTAAAAGTCGTTCAATATTGACGTCATGCGATTCGCACTCTGTGTTGCAAGTACTGAAGTGACGAGTGTGTATTGTTGTTATTGTGTGCAGTTGTGCTCATTAATATCACCTGTGGACAGACTGATAAACTCATTAGCAATGCTAATATGTTTTTGTTCTGCTTTTTTCCCCCTCTTGCTTTTTTTTTTTTTTTTTTACAGGCACAATTCAGATGGTTGGAAACCAGCTTGCATCTGGCACAGAAGGTGACCTGGAACTTTTAAAAGTTCCTCTGTTGTTACAGCCGCTATAAATTCGGAAGATTTGGAAGAGAGTCTGGTGATCAAGCTGAATGGAAATATATGGAGAGATGCCATCCAGCATAATCATCTCTACATCCTGTAGATCAATAGGTTTGAAAATATAAGAAAGACTCACATCAGCATCTGAATAGGGGACTTTGGCAGCAAAGTACAAATTCAGTCTTTAGCCTCCAAATGCACGGTGCCTCAAAACACTGCATCATAATGCTGGATTGAATCATATTAGAGGCCCTTGCTGTATATGAACAAAAGTGCCCATTATAGACATCAGTTATTTTATAAAGAAAAGGCCAATGAAATGAATTACAGTGAAAAAGTACCACTGCCAGCCTGGACAAGAAGCAGAATAGAGAAGTCTGTGTGTAATTATTATTTGACTCTGCTGATGTGTCTTTGATGGATTGCAACACAGTGTTGCAGATGGTAATCAAGCACCATCATGTACGGTTGCTCATTTACATATATGCATAGCTTTACCATGAGCAACGGGACAGGTGGGCAGAAGAAAGACGTCAGAAGTGCTTACTGTCTGTCTATCAGATAGCACACATCTCTCATCGTTTTTCCCGCTCCAGTCGGCTTTCCGTCTGTCTGCACGTGTGTCTCCCCCTAAAGTCTTCTGAATTATGAACGTATGCTTTGTGATTGGAAAATAACAACATTAATTGCTTGTAAGCAGAGCGCAGAGGCAGAGGGATTTTTGATCATGCGCTGATTGTGATGGGCTATAAATGAATAACACAAGGTGAGTGAGGGTGAATTATTCATAAGCTGGAAGCTCCTTGCCGGTGGAGGACCCTCAGAGCGTTATCTTTTCATCCAATTCAGTCAGCCGTGCCGCCATCATTACCAAGGCAGATTGCTCCAGGCCCGTTATTATAATGGCAGCAGTTATTATCGTTAATGCCACTGTCAGTTATTCGTCGACTGAGTCTACCACTGTGGTCGCTACCATCAAAATCTGCTTTAGAGCATATGGTTTACACTACCAACAGTGCACTATAAAGACAACTGTTAAGAAGGCAAAGTAAAGCCCAAAACAATTCACGTAATAAACACAAACTTAATTTCCACAAGTTTGCGTTGCATTTTCAGCAAGTATTAGCTTAAATGTAGTCTTATAGACTATTTTTATGGCAGAGCAACAGGGCATAGTTCCTCATTTATTGTCATTGTGGAGTTTCAAATATGTATGCATTGCCTTCTTCTGTAGGACCCAAAAGATATTTTCACACAATGTCAGTCAATGGGGTCCAATGTTGTTATTCTTTAAAATATCTTTCCATGTTCCACAAAAGAAAGAAATACATGTTGGTCTCTCTATTTTCTTTAGGAATTTTCCACCAATTTTCTTTATGAAAAGCATAAAAAAGAAAAGAAAAAATATAGCATAAGGTCTCAATCAAATCTGCTTTTAAAAGAAGAGTATATGACAGATGAATAACAGCAGGTCTCTCTATCTGTGATATGTAGTCTGATAGGTGATTACAATTCAGCATATGATGGATGGTAAAATTAATTACTGTCTAGTTTGAATTTTAGAGCTTTGATGTACATGCCACTAAACTGTTTGATCAGATCACATATTGCATAAACTGAAGCGAATATTACATTTTCTCATGTGGGGCATTTAATAAAAGTTTTGGAGAAATGTAATAATTCATAACCTACTAGTGTTATGGCAAAATACTGAAGATGAGGTGTCATGGCATAAGAATTGTGAAACAATAACTACATCACTGAAACTGCATCATAATATATCATAATACTACATGAGAAGCAAAGTTGGCACGCTTTCTCGATCCTTATCTGCCTCCCTTCCCTTCATCTTCCTTTCTTTCATAATCACCAGCTCCATCTTTCCATTTTTTATTACTCTCACAAGTCTCACTCCATCAGCCAAAATGTGTTTCCTCTTGTATGTCTGAGTACAGGCGAATCATCCTGGAACATGCTGCACATATAATAGAAGGGAGGATTTGGGCTGTTCTCTGGGAATAATCCCCTCATTCTGTGCAAGAGCATTGTGTTCGGTGTGGAACTGTCGGCTTGGCTATTTCCTACAATGGCCTATGTAGAGAGAGCAGCTAAGAGTGCTGTTGATTAGCAAGTGAGCTATGTGCCTGCATGCTAGCCTCTCGGTGGCTGTCCACATTGTTCTGACACCAGAACAAAGGTCCCAAGAGGACTTGGGAAACAAAGACAGAACAACTTTAAGAGTTTAAATCAATTATCACTTGAGGAAATGGACACATGAGGCAAGAGAGTGACAGGGCGCTAATCCCATGAACTGAGCTAATGATGTGGCTAGTTAACCTGACTTGAGAGTGGATGTTTCCCTGTTAAACAACAGTGAGATTCTCAGGGCCTGCATCCATGGACAAGACATTCCCAACTGCTTTACTGCACCAATGATCCGGAAATAACATGCATTCTATAATGAATTGATTGATTGCTACAACACCCATCAACACTGGAACTGAGCTGAGGGACTTATGGTACTTTAATTCATTTGCAAACAAGTCAGAACTAAAATCAACAGTGCAGCTGGCATCTGGCTTGTTAATTTAACAATATAGTTAAGTAAGTGTGACTTACTGAGTTGATGCAGTTCAGTTCCTTGTTGAGCAGCCAGGGCAGGGATAGTTTTCCTTCACCCCTGTAGCAGGATTGGATCCTCTCCTTAATCTTTTCCTTGATTTTTCGCAGTGTGAACAGGCACAGGGCTGATTCTTTTGGTGGCTTGGCCCGGTTCTTTTGGCCCTGAGCAAAAACGGTAAACAGCACCTCTTCCTGTTCAGAGATACCCAATGATCGTGCCAGCTTGGCCCCGGGCCGACTGAGGTAGGCGTCTTGAACCAATCGGTATTCCACACCATCCTTGGTACAGCCAATAGGAAACTCCACATAGGAGTAGAACTTGGGGTCATCCACACAGAGGCGGACAATCTTGGAGGTGAAGAATTGTTCACCACTGGCATCCGGCGAGGTGAGCTGGGTGTCCAGCTGGAGAGTTAGGTAGTAGATGAACTGCTCACTGCTAAAGCCATAGACATAGTAGATGTCAAAAGTAGGGAACTTGGAAAGGGTGTCGGATGGAATCTTGAGCTGTGAGGAGACAAACTCATCCTGGTAGACAAAGCTGAACATTTCAGCATTCTCCTCATTAGCCATCAGCTTACGACTGGAAAGAGTGGGGAAGTACTCTGATTTCCCTTCGATGGGAGTACCTACAAACAATTTACCACTGTCTTCACCTTGGGTTGCACTAATAACCACTCCTGACATAGTGCCCGCCTCGGACACACTTGAAAGGTAGTGCTCCTTGCGGTGATGCGGCTCACCCAGTTTGAAGAGGTCATCCAGTCGGAGGAACTGGCATATACCCTGTGAGGTGCTCCCACATGCAATGAGCCTGTTCTGCCCTGAATCCAGAAGCAACAACTTGTTGACATTGCTGGTTTGTGATAACTCGTGAGGGCAAGACTGAACACCTGGTGGTGGGTAGCATTTCTCATTATCCACCACAGGGCCAGTAACATGGCTTCGAAGCTTGGTCAGGTTGCTGGAGAGCTTGTAGATCCAATTGACAGCACCGACGTAGACTTCACCCGTTTTGTTATGGACGACCAAATGCGTAAGCCCTCCCTCTGGTGGGGTAAAGGTCCGGAAGGAAGAGAGGTTAACCTCGAGCCCCCCATATTGAGGAAGGAACGAGAGGAAGAAGAGGAGGAGGAATGCCTCACGAAGAGAGGTGGGAAGGGGCCTCCTCCCATAGGGCAGCATTTTTAGTATTTTTCTGAGGAAGCGGTAGGCCAGGTTATCTGTTCACCTTACTGATCCTGGGCCTGAAAAAAACCTGGAAAGCGTCTGTCAGTCTACAGTGAGGAGAGCGACTTATTGACCCAGTGTCCTTTCTGCTCTCTCTCTCAGCACAGAGCTGTCGTCTACACCTTCATCTGCAGCGCCATGGCCGCTAGCCCTGCAAGGGTAGGAAAACACATCATGAGCATTGGAGAAAAACAGAATAGAACATTGTCTATTGATTCAACTGGAGTTTAAAAGTTCTGCCTGCCCAAAAGAAAAAAGAACTCATAATACATAAACATAAATATCTTACAGTGGGGCCCTGGGTGGAATCCTATACAACATTTAATGAGTGTGTCAAGCTAGTAGACAGCAGTGCAATCCACAAACTCCACACTGAGAACTCGTCTGATAGACCTGCTGTGCCCTTAAATATTTCACACAGTCTGTGCCAACTCAGCTGGCACAAAAAGGGAAGAGAATAGAGGAGGAGAGAGTAGATGAGGACAGGAATGAGTAAAGAGTGAGCGATGCCATAACTGTAGACTAGTTTACCAGTTCACCTTGAAGAATGCCATAAGCTCAGAAGTGTCAGCAATAAACGTTCTCATTTCCTCACGCTTGCTCAGACAAGCCATTCAAGTTGACCTCACGTAAAACAAAAGCACTTTCCTTGAACCATGGGTTTTAAAATACCACAGTACAGACAACATGCACTCTTGGCTCAACCACAGGGCTGCGGAAAGAGAGACAATCTATCAAATTTGTTCTAATTGAAAGTCTAATGGCATTCATGTGATCATAGGCGATGAAGAGGAGCTCTGGGTGTCCAGCTACATCCTCTGAGTGCAAAGCCACTTAAACAAGGGCAATTTCAGGCCTCTCAGCTAGCCAGCAGCAGGGACTGTCAACTGCTGTGACCTTCTCCAGTGTTCAAAACAGAAGCATCATTGTATCTCAGATGACATTTATCTCACTTCACAAGACTATTGAGCGAGGAGACTGCCTCTGGGTCTCATTCACCGCTCAGTGCTGTGAGCCATACTGTGGGCTGACCGTCATGCGCAAATTACCAAACAACTCTGCGAGAGAGCATACATATACAGCCAAAAAAACATACATCAACCAATTCATATACTGTACTAGATACACCATACAAATTATTTGAGTAGGGGAAAATGTATTCATTCAAAATTGAATTTTTGTTGACCAAAAAAAAAAAGTTGTTGTTTTTTTGTCATACTATGACAATAGTGTTTATTTATTAAAAGGATCGTCATGAGACATCAATATCCAAAGTGACTTCCTGGGAATTGAACCCATGACCTTGGTGCTGCTAGCACCATGCTCTACTGTTTCAGCTGCAGGAATGCATACTTGGTTATTGTTGGGGGGAAAAAATTAGATCAAGTCTGTGAGAAGACAAAATTTATTTTGAAAATACATGCAATATTGTAGAAAAAAATGGCACAGTCCTAATACACTGACACAATTCCAAAAAATAGGCTAAAATAAAAATGAAGTAATTGGAGGCTCTGAAAAAGAACGCCTACTAAACAAGCCCAATTTTCAGCTATTTTCAGCTTTATATCGTTTCACCATATTTGCTGTTTAATGTAGTGTGCTGACAGGGGTCCAAATTTCTCTCCTCTGTATTGATCATCACAGCTGAGCTCAACTGACTCAGAGTCAGCACTCAGAGGTGCTTTTTGGCTCTGTGATACAGGGACACTTTCAATGCAAATTCACAGCAGTAAAAAACACTGAAAACTTGCCTATAAATAATCAAGTAACTAACTAAACAACTCCACAACACACTTAAAATTGAATTTAGCAGGGCTGCACCTGACCCATTACAGACTATAAAAACAAAGCCGTCAGAGTTTTGACTTATCTGGGACAACGATATGCTAATGAGGCAGCAGAAGCTGCTTAAATGCAGATGCAAGTGTCCACTCTACCTCAGTATATGAAAAAAAAAATTTAAATAGACAAACTGCAGCAATATATATACGCATGCTGCAATTTATAACACTGCACCGCAATGCAATTTGCATGGGATATAGCAATTAGGACATCCCACCCACTTGCTCCAAACAGGCCCACACCAAGGATAAAGGTGAAATTGGATGAATCAATTAAAGGAGGTATGGGAGTTGCATGGCACCTTCAGGATAGCAAAACCTGCCTGGCTCAGAAAATGGCTGGCGGGACCAAGGTATCCATGACGATTTATTGCTTGTGGCCCATAAATTAAAGCACAAGCCATGAAAACGGCACCTCATACTTAAGCAAATTTATACAGAGCACCTCTTTAACATGGAGGTCACATCTCTGAGCATTGTGGGGTAGAAGGCAGGCAGGACTCAGTGATGGCCACAACTAAACCACCCAGAGAGGCTCTGCATAGCAGGATCTGCTTTCTATTACAAGCACGCAGACACACTCACATACATCAATACATAGAGGCCTTAATCCACAAACACACACACAGGCTAGACTTTTTTATTGTTCTACTGCTTTTTTATGTCTTTCTGTCTTGAAATCTTCATTTTTTTCTGTCTGTCATTCATTCATTTTGCCTGTCTGTCTATTATGTCAATCCTTCCTCTTGTCTTTCTTGATTCTTTTTATCTTTCCTTTCTCTCCTTCAGTCCTTCCCTCCTACCCACAATTAAAAACCAGCACCATTATCAGTTGTCTAAACATGAAAACAGATTCTGGACTGCATAATAAATGTAAATCCATAATGAATCCAATTTATGTAATCAAATTAAGACATCAGATTAGTGTAATAAAATTAGTGCACAAAACAAAAATGTGTACAGGACAAATATTTAAAGATTAATACTGTTAAGCCAGGCATATACATCAAAAACCAAACTACTGGAAGACATTTACTGATAAGCAGTGAGAAGAACATTTGCATATGCACCAGAAAAGAAAAAAAGGAGTTTGCAAAATGCTACATATTTGCAATGATATTAGACAAACAGTACAACACCAGCACTGGTATATTTAGATTTAAGTCAAGATATTAAAACCAGACAGTCTCGATTTAGCCTCAGATTCTAAAAAAGCAATAATAACCTCAATCTAGCAAGACCCCCAATGAAAGTGATATTTTAGCAGCTCTACACTGTGTCTGTGATTACGGGGGATGATAGAGGAAACAATGACTAGTCAACAGGAAATGATTTGCAAAACAGTGTCTAGGAACAACATCTCATCTCATTCAGAGATGATATAGCAACGCAAGTTTGTTTCAGTCTAGTTAGACAATTTTCAGTGTAAATGTCGCGATGCTAAACCACAGATTGCGTGAGCGTTATGAGGATGGTGATTTACACATATGTACACATATTTTAAAAAGCAAAAACACCTACATAGTAACTGTTCCTGTTTTAGTTGATGACAAGAAACTGCATCTGCAGCACATTTAACCGAATATTCAGAAGAAAATAATGTAGGACAGAGGCTGGATTCACAAATTTCTTAAAGGGGTGCTCTTATGCTTTTTTACTTTTTCAACTGTAGTTACTCTGTAATGTTGCTGTTTGATTATAAAAAAGATCCGCAAAGTTACAAAGCTCAAAGTCCAATTCAAAAGGAGATATTTTATTTAACAGAAATCACTTTTCAAAAACTACAACGAACGACTCGTTTGGACTACATTGCATATTTTCAGGGATTTGTGATATCACAAATATCGACGAATGGGATGAGACCTGGTTGAGCTGCACTAGAGAAGACAACAAGTGTTCTCACTATGTTGGAGACACTAGCTTTCCCAAGACAGACAAACTTAGAGTGGTTACAATCATTCGGGTTTAAATTGTGCTCAAATTGATTTGATTTTGTCGCAATATTTACACTGAAGCTCACAGGTGGCTATGGTAAGCGGCTTGACATTTCCTGACCAGGCACCAAGTGCTGCCAATCACAAGACACACTGGCCCAGCTAACCAATCACAGCACATTTCGTATTTCAGAAGGCGGGCCTTCATATGATACAGGAATTGTTTGAGACGTTGTTGAGAGACTGGGGAGAGAGGTGTTGTAATAATGTAAATTTTGTGAAAAATTATGTGTTTTTTGAGTGTTTTAGTATGAGCATAGTGTTATAGTATGTTCTAGTAAAAAAATAAATTTGTATAAGTTTGTAATAGGGCATATTTGGGAAATTTTAAAGAATTGCACATAGGAACCTTTTTACAAACTTTTTAGAATTTATCTTAAGAAATGTCTTAACATCTTTAAGAAGATTTTCGTGAATCCGGCCTCTGGACTCTACAACCCTTAAAAATGCTACATGTTCGTGTAAAATATTTCTTGCTTTACAAAACATCGCTAGCTGCTCATTCTTAGGTTAGGCTAAACATTGTATACAATGCAAATGTATAAATTTGATTAAAACTTTGATTAAAAAGATTCAAGTTATGCCTGAAATGATTGAAAACAGGTATCCAATTACTTTGAAAATCATTTTTTACATGCCAAACAATAAAATTAATAACAAAAATAACAGAACCTGACTCT
Organism: Cyprinus carpio; assembly: GCF_018340385.1. Classification (NCBI taxonomy): domain Eukaryota; kingdom Metazoa; phylum Chordata; class Actinopteri; order Cypriniformes; family Cyprinidae; genus Cyprinus; species Cyprinus carpio. The sequence continues at coordinate 17,434,150 of NC_056594.1, read as the reverse complement.
TGGCTTAAGCCAGCACCCTAGCAACAGCAGAGAAATGTGCTAAGAACAACTCTGAACACTTTAGTAGCAAAACTTGGTCAGGTTAGATGCCATATTGAATTTAACACGTATGAAAACTGTGAGGCGGTGAGGGATAGACTTGCAGTTTTTTCAATGGCACACACTGTATGAAGGTTCTAAATCATGTAATTCTCACAACTCAAAACTATTTTATGGATTTTTCGTTTTTCAGAAAGATTTTTTGTCAGCTGAACAGTCGGTATTTTGTTGAAACAGACTCAGTTGTGTTACTGTAAAAAAAAAAAAAAGGCACAACCCTGATTAAGGTCTATAGAACCATCCTGACAACCACCTAGAACATATTTTTCGCAAAATTTAGTTTAATTTTTTTTATATATATATAAATAATATTTATAATCTTAATCATTTATAAAAGTGTTATTATTTCAATTAAATATTAATGATCAGCAAATTAATCAAGACAAATAAGACATTAGAAAATTAGAAAAATCATTTTAGATTTTTTAGAAAAAAATATAATAATTAGAAAAACTGTATGCAATTAAAAAATAATTATGTAAAAAAAAAAGTAGTAAATAGTCCATTTTGGTGCAATATTTATATACATTTAACTAGTACTCTACGTTAATCAAACACAGATCCGTGTGGGATCTGGAATGGCTTATACGCAGCATCTAGAACAAGAAACAAAACATTTGCTCAGCTTCTCACTGATCGCTAATTGCTAATCTAATACTGCCAAACAGTCCTGCCCCATTTAAATGACCAGCGAAAGTCGCACTCCGCCTCCATTCAGGTCATTTAACTCTACAGCATGCTCTCTCGTGCTGAGGGTGGGTATTGTTTGGGTTTGACTAATGGCCCTGCAGCGGGAAGGGCCCGGTGTCTGCAGGAGTAAAGGACACTGAGGAGGTGATTGTGTGGCAGGCCTGTTGCACTGTGGATGTGCCAAAATCAGAGAACACTGTCCTCTTTTTATAGCGTCACTCCTTAGCGTGTGACCCACTGACAGCATGACAGCTGTCCCCTCCCTCGCCCCCAAAGCACCAACAACTTCACACAGCGGGTTCAACAGAATCCCAATTTAAACAGGTGCATTTTGGGAAGGAAAAAACTGTGTTACTACATTTGCGTGGCACATTAAGCAGTGGTTCACAGCTGGTTTCGTTTTCGTTTTTTTTTTAATTCAGGAACCTACTGTAAAGGTGAATTAAACATCAAATATTTATCAAAAATACAATAAAATAAAACCAAACCAAACACTGACATATTAATATTACAATGAACTGCATGAACGTGATGAATTTGATAAATTTGAAAATGTCAACCGTTTTAGGTGTTTGACTGCCAATAATTTGTTGTCGGCTCAAACCATGTTCGTTCTCATAGTCCGAGTGCATTCCTGGTTACATTTGTTTTGTTCATGGTGTGAGCATGGGAAATCTCACAAACTAATTTGGGCATTTTCTACTGAGTGACTATCAAGTTTGTGCAAAAATGCTGTAGATTTTGATTGGATGCATGGCCTTAGAGGTCAACAACATAAGAAGTAGGAATTGTTTTCACGTTTTATATTGTCCACCAGTTAAATATGCTATTTAAGAAATAAATCATGTCTGTAGCATAAACAATGTAAAATGAGTTAGGCCTATGTGCCCACATTTAAAACATACTGTAGGTTTAAAAAAAAAAAAAATCAAACATTACTAATAATAATGGCCTTAGCAAGCACTAGTAACTCTGTGGACACATAATGCACCATGATGTGCAACTAAACTTACATGATTCCTAAAATCAGTTCCAAGACCTGCCGTGTTGTTACATGGACTAAATTCCACAGCAGTGCGGACTAATCTTACATCAGAGTAGAAGAAATCCAGGCTCCTGAGGTCACAGTGGACATAAATTGTGAGCTATGGCAAAAGACAAGACACTCCAAGGGAAAAGCCATCAAGTCTAATCACTGGCTCTTTTTAACTAACAGTAAATGTTGCAGCAGTTAGGACTGATGCGCTTATGTTAACCCTGCCCTGGATGACACAACTGTGACCAATCTTATGTAGACTCACACTAAAAACAACTAGTCATGACAGATTAGCACATGCTGCAATGATGCTAATATTAATATGAGAAAACATATGGTTAGTATGACTGTAGTGAAGCCATCCGTATATACTATATATCCAAACATGCTTCATACAACCATGTAGGGTTCCTGTACTTTGGTGACAAAGCAATAGTAAGTAATAAATAAATAAAATTAATTATAAATTTGAAGTAAAAAGTTAAATAAAGTAAGTAGTACTAAAGTTAAATAAAGTAAAAAGTGAAATAATAATAAAAAAAAAAAAGATAGAACAAATAAAAAGTTAAAAAAAAAGGTAAAATAAAGCAAAGGTTAAATTAAGTAAATGGATGAAATAGAATAATGTAAAACAGAATAATTTAAAATTTAAAAACAAAATAAGAAATAAAACAAGTTCAAGTGAAAAGTTAGGCAAAACGTTAAATAAGTAAAAAGATAAAACAAATAAAAATAACAAGTCAAATAACTCAAATAAAGTCAAATAAAACAAAAATTAAATAAAATGGATAAATAGGCCTAAATTAAATAGAATAATCAAATAAAATAAAACAAAAGTAAAATAAGTAAAAAATTAAAAATTAACAAATAGATTAAATAGATTAAACAACATAAAATTAATCAAATCAAAAATGTTATAAAATAAAATAAAATAAAATAAAATAAATTAAATTAAATAAAATAAATAAAATAAATAAATTAAATTAAATTAAATAGTTTTAAATTAAATTAAAATAAAATAAAATAAAATAGTGAAGAACCCATGACCTTGACCTTATTGGCGCCATTCACTATTGTTCGAGCTACAGGAAGGCATAGTCAATATATTAACAAATGTCATTAAGACAATGGCATTTGTTAATACATTGATATTATTTTTTAACTTATAAATGATTGCACACAACAGCATAGTAGTTTCTGCTGTGGTAGCCTATTAAAAACCATGTATTGTGACCACGTAAGCATATTTTCACACAGAGTGTTCGTATACTCGCACAAACGTGCAAAGTCATGAAATAATTGATGCAAAAACTGAAAGGAATATAAAATTAAAGTGTTTCCAACAGCAACATCCACAAACAACAAACTCAAACCAAACAGACATATCCCATTCCTTCTCTGGTTGTGTTAATAGATCGACGTCCATTGCCACACCTCAGTGTCTGAGCTACAGCTCCCACAGAGCCAATTAAAGCACGCAAACACTGCTGACTCAAAGTTCAGCCATCAATAAAAAGCTTTCTCCCTCCTGGGAAGTGTTCAGTTATTTCCTTCAGCCCTTCGCATCTTATCCTCTTTCATTAGCTGGCTCTCATCTGTTGTGAAATCGACTTTATTATGATAAACACGCCTGCAAATCAAAGTGGGTTTGTTATTTTTTTTCCCAAAAAATCCACAATTACGATTTACGAAGTCATTTCTAAGCCAGCTACAATTATCTACGGCAAATGCCAAGCTAATAGTCGTGCCAAGATCAGAATATGAAAACACTCCACCGATTCCGGCTGTACAATGCTTTAATCTACAGGGGAAAAAGAGGGGCATGAAGTCTTCAAATCCCATAACGGTAGCTCCCGAGCTCATGGTGTTCCACATTCCATCAGGATCGCATCATTGGGCAACGGCCGTTCTCTGGCCCGCTTCCCTCCGCACACTGCAACATTTGTGTGCTGAGCTTAACACTTTCGCTAACTTCACTCATTACTTTGCACCCACCTACTCATGCATGCAGACAAACAAACATCTCTAGCGCTGCTTTCATTTTAAAAGACTCAAGAGATAAAGTCATGAAGTCAAGCATGAGACGTGTGTGTGTGTGTGTGTGTGTGTGTGTGTGTGTGTGCACGCCTTCACCGTGTCATCTGCATGACCTTTCTAGTCAGATATGTGCGTTCCCGGCAAACGCGTTTGTGCTAACACAATTACACTCAGCTAATGAACAGAGTGGTGAGATAAAGCCAGATGAACGCTAGCTTCATCCCAGCATCTCAATCTCCTTTAAAGGCTACATTTGCATCTGTAATAGAAATGAAATTCCTCATTAAACGTGCAAGCTGCTGGTGAAGAAAGAAAGAGACCGAATGAGCAAAGAATAGATGTAAATCAAAGTATTTACACACTCTTGCCCATAAGCTTATAGCGGTAGTCTTATGCTAATAGATAAAAATGCTAATTTAACGATTCTGGTTCCAATTCGACTTCATGATCCTGGATTTGTTAATTCTATTAGCTTTTTTTTTTTTAAAGAAGAATAGTTGAATAGTAATAAACTAAACAAAACTAAACTAACATAATATTATTTTTATTACCACACAGATTCAACGAATTTCTGCAAAAGAAAAGACTCAAAAGAACGATGTTAACAAAACTAACAACTCTACTCCAATCAAATGTTAGCTAATCAATGTCAATGTTGTAAACATTTTACAAACAAAACATTTATATAAATCTTATAAAAATGCATTCGTTTTATTAGATTAAACAGATTTACTTAGTATATTATTTAAAAAATTATAAAAAATACTTTGCCAAGTTGTCAGATTTAGTTAAAATACAAATTGAACTAGTACATACAGTACACAGGAAAAGTTAGAAATTGCTAGTACATTTCACAATTAATTACAACGAAATGTCAAGTAACACGTTGAATTAAAAAAATGTATGTTTTCATACAAATTAGAAACCAATATGCCAAAACTTAAAATAGTTACGAATTCCCATGAGAATGTGCCAGATATGTAGTCTATTTGTTGACTTTGTATTACTATCATCAATCTCATAACTCATCTAAAGCAATTTTGTTTGCCATGAAGCTGTAGATTTAGCAGCAGGAAACACTGTCAGAATATTTAAGTACAGTACAAAAACAATTAACGGAGCTGAATGTCATGAAAATCATCCGGCTGCAGAGTCAAAACCAAACCGGCTCAGTTTCCAAAGCTTTTAGCACTATGAAAGAGCACAGCAAAGATTAAGCAAGGTGAAAGATGTGCCTTAGAGCTTAATATGGATCTTCCACATGAGAGAGAGTCTGTGGTTTGTAATGTTTATAAATTAGACCTGGGGAACGAGAAACTTGATCTTAAGTCAGCAATTAGGGCACCTTGTCCCGGGAGTGTCTGAGCCCTACAAAGGAGTTGATCAGTCAGAGTGTGACAATTATGATGAATAGCCTCAGTACGCCAGCTGTCCAACTGCTCCTTTGGCCATTAATATTACTCGCGGCTCTACTGCAGCAAAAAAGCCACCGAAGCTTTCGCTCACCCCTTTTCTAGCTCTTTCAATTCAGGAATGTGTTGCCATGACAGTGACCGATGGCTCGGCGGCAGACGGGGAGCCCGCTCATCCCAGCCAAGGGTTGAGGTTGGTGTGAGAACGTGTCAGGGCCCCGTGGGCGAAGGATCAGAGACTGATCCACTGGAAAACTGGAAGCATCTGTAGATGTGGTACTGATTAGCCGGGTGCGGGGGAGAGCTGCAGGTATTTCAGCTATGCTCCGCGTTTACCGCAGGGGAATACGGCTAGCGAGACCTATGAGAAAATTTGGTCTGTATGGGAGCGAGGAAATTCAGAGATGTCAAGTGTGTGATTTCTAAAAGCAGGACCTTCACTTCTGGTTTCACGCGAGCTGTAACTGCAAACACGTTTAGCCCTTGTGGCGCTATGTAACGCGCTTAGACAAAGAGGCCTGCCAACAGGGCCTGACAAGGGTAAAACAGCACTGGTAAACCAGATTTTTCGGTCAAACAAAAACCACTTACTTCTGGAAACACTTAGAGCAGTTACTAGGATTTCTAAAGACCAAGATCTTCTACAAATTAAACAAACAGGACAAACTTTATCCAAGCTTCACTAACGTCATACTTCACTCACATCAACCATCAAATTCACTAACAACTGATTCAAGCAATTAACGTTAAGAAAAATCATTCTGTTGTATGATTCTCTATTTATAGGTCTAAAAAAAACGAGAGAAAAGCATAAAAGCAATATCATATGCTAGATGATTAAATGAAAAAAGAATAAATGAGTCACTAGACGGTGCAACCGTTTACAACCACGAACAAACAAAATATCAGCTACAGCACATCCGTGTACGAGAGCAAATGTTTACATTCATTATGAATGAGTCTCTGCTCTTATCAGTCAAATACTCTGTTGTTCATAATATTCTTTTATAATAATGAGGGTTTAATGTAAGAAAATTAATGTTTAATTATTTATTTACAAAACAACAGCCTTTTCTGTCAAACAACTGATATTTGCCTGAAGTACCACAAAAAAAATGTCACTAATGTCAATCAGTGTATTAAACATTTAACAGATAAACACTGATAAAACCTTATAAAAGGATTCCATTAGACACATTAAACAGATTTAATTAAATTAATAATTTAAAAATGAATTTAAATAAATTAATGTCGTTAAATTGTCAGATTTTAGTTACAAAAATGAATTCAAATATTAAATGAAAAATTGAACATAAAAATAAAAATATTAAATATTTAAAAGCATCTGATATTTATAACATTACTAAATTCTACATAATACAAATTTAAATAAAAAATGATTTATTAGATTAAATTACCATATTTACTTATATTACATTTAGAAAGTTAAATCATTTAAAAAAAGTATTTAATCATTTGATTTGATTGATATTTTTTTAATTATCAGATTTAGTTAAAACATTTACAAATATTAAATGTAATATTAAATATTAAAATTAAAAACAACCATTAACATTAAATATTTAATAGTACAACATATTGGAAAGAATTAATATTTATAAACAAGATATTAAATATTAAAATAAAAATAAAATATAATAACTTTGTATTAAATAACTAATTTAATCATTTTGTATGATTATGTAAGCTTTTTTGTTGTTTGTTTGTTTGTTTGTTTTAATTTATAAATTAAAATATATACTTATTTATTCAGTTTAATTTACCAATGGGTTTTTATAATAATAAAAATAATAGTCTCACAAACTCCATGCAGTTCCTTCACAAACCCTCAGTTGGAAAATCCTGAAAAAAAAGGATCCTCTTCACTAGATTTAGAGCCCACAGTGCATTAATGCTGTCATATTGTTGGAGTTTTTATTAGCAAGCTCTAGTGTTTTTTCCCCTGAGGAGAGTTTGGACACTACCCCAGTCTGGTGGTCTATATAGCAGCACAGGGGTCAAGCCATTGTTCCATCCCTGTTTGCATTTCCCCTGCCGCCAGTGCAACTGCCTCATCCGGACACGATTGGGATTCCAACAGGAAAGAGACAGAATGGCACTGGAGTCTATAAAACTTTAAGAACTGTCTAAGAATGGACAGTTGGCAAACACATGCACAAACACACATACGTGCCTGTAGTCAATCAAATGAGTAAAGGGGAGTGCACTTTCATTGCGATAACACACACATTGCTATCAGTGGCCCTTATGTTAACGCTTGCACACAAACCAGCATCCGGTTTAATATCAGAGGCACAGCCAAGGGTCGCCCAGCTCTGCTGATAGTCATTAAGGGACTGCACCACCATCACTCACAGGGTCATAGGAGCATGAAAATCAAGCTGCATACAGTCATGTATCAAGAGGCTAAAACAGACTAGTCTTATGTGAGCCAAGAATGTATGCACACAAGTGTGAAAGAGACAGTATCGTCAGCCCCTGTAAATACCAAACTCAAGAGGATCACACTCTCAATTATACAGCGACCCAGTGGCAGTCACAAACGCAACCCTGATGAAGATCGCTGCGGGACTTGCGCCATCACACACACAAAAATACACCTGTGAAGGATGGAAAAAAATAAAGCTAGCTATTAACCTACTCTCCCATTCTCTTGCCCTTTAATAAGCAACACCACATAGACTCTTTCAGTGTGCTAAAATTCACACCCAGACTCCTTTTTGCACATAAAAAATAAGTTTTGAAATTGAAGCACATTTATAAAACAAAAAAAAAGTAGAGAAATGTCTATATTGCATTGGGCAGCTCGCCAGCTCTTAGCACAACTCATTCTTCTCGCGATCATCTGGAGCCTTTATACCAAACAGCATCTGCTGCATCTCACAAAAGCTCTCATCAACTGAGAGATTTCGAGTTCTAACAGCTGCGGATGGGAGGAGAGATGTGCTTATGTCTCTGTCCTTCTCAATATTGTGTATAGAGGTGTGTCACATTAGGCCTTTAGAAGGGACAAGGTCATATTGACTCCGCCTTCTTTTTTCAGTGTAATAGGAGACCTGAACTTGGGACAGTAAGCAACCAACTATGAATCACCTAGAACAGCCTAGCAACCCCACAGTACAATGTTAACATCCACTCAGAACACCTTAGCAACTGCACAGCAAGGTCCTGGCAACCTCCCAGAACACACTAGCATCCTGCTGACAAGTTTTGCACAGGCAAGCAGTACTAAAAATCTAGTTTTGCTCGAAAACAGCTAATGCAGTAAAATTGCTTTTGGGCTTATTAAGTAAAATGTAGTTAAAACTTTTGGGCTTACTTTTTATTGGCAAGAGAGAGGACACAAAGAAAAAGAGAGGGAAAACAAAACACAGACGAGATTCTATCCTTGAATATTCCTTAACTTTACAAATGGACAGCATGAGAAATGACCCAAACCATTTACTTTTAGATTCTATGACTCTTTTCACCATTTTTTGATTAAAAACTTTTGACGGCCAACAGATAACAAGACTCTTTTCAAGATTGTCTTAGACTTTAAGGCTCCACTTCCAACTCCAAACTCAACAGATGTGTCTGAAAAAATAAATAAATACATAAAGCTTTGTAGAAATTTTCTAAAAGGAAACAATGGGACAATTTTAAAAGACATACAATATTCATGTTTTAAAAGACAACAGAACTCAACTGATAAAATGCCAATGCTATTTATTTGAATTATGTGCTATTCAACTCTGCGGACATAGTAAGGACATTTATATTTCCATATTCCTATGCAATTGCATAATACAGTTAAAGTTTAATTTAACTTTATTGCCACATCAGCTTCACAAGCTATTTCATGGCAAATATTATACATTAGAAAAACAATATGGCAATTGCATAATAAAATGCATATAAAAGACATACTGTAAATATAAAAATACACATTTTTCTTCGACATGAAATTTCAGATTCAAAACTTTGAATATCTTATTCATGAAGAAACAGCAAATAAATAAATAAAATCACATGAAATGCGCATATAAAAATGTACATTACATTTAGCATGAAAGAACCCACTTCCACTGAGCACCATATTGTGCATTCACAGTCTCACTAAAGACACTGTTGAGTGCTTTATGGTGCCTAATCAGTCTAGAGACAAGTATTTCTCTGTATAAACAAGTACAGTTTTATGAACCTGTTTTCCAGGCAAAATCAGAATTTCCTAGAGATGGGCTGTCAGAATTTGGATCCATTGAAAAGCTCCTTTGGGAGGCAACAAAAGGTGGCTAAGAAAACACCTCACAAACAGTGAATCGCACACCACTCTAAACACACGTTAAATGCAGGTTGTCAGGAGAGGTGTAAAGGCGCACAGCCCAACACCCCTGTGGCTGAACACCTAGTCATTCCATCAGAGCGACACTTTCGAATACACACACACACACGATGTCATCTACTCCCTTGCCTATTCAAACAGACACACACCTTCCACAGGCACCATAGCACATTACCTCTCTCCAAACAGAGTCTCGAAGGAGATTTAGTGTTGCATTCTGCATACAGACAATCACACTAACCCACTAAGGCATGATGACACGCGTACAGTCCGTCCCCCACGACACCTCCGGGCTCTGCAGTGAAGCATGTCAAGCGAATTCCATCTGGGGAGAGGAATCTGACCTATGACCTCTGCTTATGACCCATCAAAGGGAAGCCTGCTCATTGGTCTGGCAGAGTAATCACTTCCAGAACAGGCCACTCATAAAAGAGAGAGCGAGTTCGAGAGGGAGGGAGAGAGAGAGAGAGAGGAGATTTTCCAGGGAGACAGAATGCCTGCAGCCGGCTATGTTAAAGGAATCTGTCTGATGATGTTCAACAGAGCTCTACAGAGAGGCCCATGTTCAAAATGCTACTTAAACAACCTCTCAGAGAAGAAAAAAGAAAGAAAGAAAGAAAGAAAAAAGAAAGAAAGAAAAGAAAGAAAGAAAGAAAGAAGAAAGAAAAAAAAAATGTAAAAAAAACAAACGAAAAATGTACAAACATTAGAAATAAGTCAAGTATTGCAAAGGAGTTAAAGGAAGTCAACACACTCATAACAATAATAATTTGTACAACATAGTGAAACTGTATGAAAATTTCCTACTGCTATTGAAGAACTCTTCAGATTTTGCTATGTTGTACATATTACTGAAGAACTAGAAATGTTTGAGATGCATGAAAAAATAAATGTATGAAATAATATTTGAAAGGAAGCATTAAGAACTGCACAGGAGACAAAGGAAAACAATGCTTTCACAAGTAATAATTCATAAAATAAAACATAAAATATTTTACGAAAATTGCAATGATGGTTAGGTTTAGGGGTTAACTTTACAGCTGGGTTAGTTTGCGTGTCTTCTTACGATTTTGCCATCTTGTACAAATTATGACCAAGAGATCAGATTGTGGAGGAACTAAGGAATAATAAAGGTGTGTTCACATTGACAGCAATTTGCATTAATAAAGCAACTAAAAGCTATTAATGTTCAATAAGATTTTGCAACAGGCAAAACCACAGATACAAGTTGAGCTGAGTTTAAAGGTTTATGCAAATGAGCAGGTATGCATAATCTATCGATGGGAGCACAGATGAGATCAAGTGTAAGAAAGTGTACCAGCAAGAAACTTACCAGCATTAATCAATGCAACCACACCAAAAATGAATATGCTGTATGAAATGATTCCTATCTTATATAGTTAATATTGAAAACATTCAGTTTCATTTCCGTTCAAACTCATCTCATTTTCCCCTGCATCCGTGTGGAGTTTTTTAAGTTGTTGTCATAATCAAAAGAAGCAGCCCATTCCTTCACTTGCTCGCTCTCAGACTGCTGGAAAAACATGATTAGCTGCTAGAAACATGATTAATGAGTTCTGTTTCCCGAGCTGCTGCTCTGTCAGGAAGCATCATTATGGAATGAGAAGTTTGCTGGGCTTCCAAGAAGCCTGCAGTGACAAGGAGGTCCCACCTCAAAGACCCCCCCGTGAGTTTAGAGGTCAAGGGGCAGCCTGGATTAGGGCGACACGTCACCTCGCTTTGGGATTTCAATTAACCCTTTCACAGTCCTCTGTTACTCGGGTAACGGATAAGCCTGGTGCTACAGATCCAATGTGCTGGTATGTCTCACCCAGATTAAACCTAATCCTGAATGAAAACCAACTCACAAAGCAAGCTCCAAATCAAACCCACTTTTAGCCCATAACCAGTCAAGCAGAGATCACCAGCAGCCAAAATTACAAAGCAAAGATCCCGATCTATAATCCCAGAATGAACCACAAGCGAAAACAGTTGAGATTATGAGGTCAACTATCTGAATCCATTCTAGCTGTATTAAAGGTTGAACATTACCGAGAGAGATCAATACGCGCCGTCTTTTAATGAGATATTAATTAAGAGGTGACTGAACAGCAGGACCTTGACTTAACAAGCTCAACGCTCTTATTAAAACTAATTCAATATCATGAAATATTACATCTATCAATCTATCAAGAGAAAGCTTTATCTATCTATTGATTTGCTGAAACAACTTCACAGAGCACTGCATTATAAACCATACCATATCTTGTGCATACTATACATTTGCTTCCGCATTAAAAACACAGTTATATAGCTACCATTGACCACTTGAAAGGTCTTTTGGAGCGCCTGTGGTCCTCTGAGAGGGACGTCCCCTTGGGCCCCATCACTTTTAGTCTTACTTACATGGCCAGTCTAGAGATCTTGCATTATTTAACTGGCTTTCAGCACACAAACCACAAATGCTTGAGGAAGTGCTTCAGCGGCAGTATCCAAGGAAAGACGACGGCCAAATGAAATGAACCAGAGAGTAAATATCCGATTATTGAGTTCACACTGCTTATACCATAAAGAGGAAATCACAAAGAGCAAAGCTGAACAGACCACAAAGAACAGAAAGGTAAGGAACATATTTTGCACATACAGCCCAAATTTATTTTTGCAAACCCTTATAACAAACATGCCCATTCTTATTACTGAAGTCGCTTTGCCTAAAGCTCAGCTTCCAGAGTCACTTTCATCAAAAAAGGGTAAATAAACACACGATTCAAAGCAGACCTGAAGGGATGCGTTGTGAGGGATGCCTTTGAATACAGCAAAAAGAAATTTGGCTCAGAGATGCTGCCAGTCTGTGACTTCCATTATAAGAGGCCTTAAGCCCTTCTCGATACAAAACAGGCGAGCGAAAAGGAAAAACACCACGGCACCAGTTAATAATACCCTTAACAGCTGGTTTGGCATCAGTGAAACCTACCCTATGCTTAACATAATACATTGTGAGTGCCATGACAATGCTATCCAGGATCAGTTGTAGAGGCCATAGAAAACTCCTCAGAGGGTGGTGGTAAAGCTGTGGTCTGCAAGCAGATGGCGGATAGCATTGATCGGATCCATTCCCTGATAAGGCTGAGGGATAGATGCGCTGTCCTGGAAACTAGAAAGGAGAGGTAAGTGGAAAGGTCTCCCCCACCCTGTCCCAAATGAGAAATCCACACCACTGACTGGTATTGGCGTACATTAATGGTCCCATGTCCCAGACGTTGTAATTTAATTCTAACAGCATGTATCACTAAAAATGCTAACTGATGTAATGTTCAATATGCAATAAGGGGTCAGGGGCTGACCCGAGATAGGCGAAGGCTGCAAAAGCTCATTCGAGGGCCATTGACACTTTCATTCATGATGGAATGTGACCTGACAACAAGGTCGAAGGTCACACTTGGTATTTCAAGCACAAGTCGAATAGTTGGGGTAAACTCCTGGAACTGGGTCAAGACACAGCAGGTTGGTTCTTTAGTGAGATGGTGCTCTCTCCATCACAGACACATAACTTACCTATTCCTAGAATAATGTGCTATGTAATACTTTTCAATGGTTAAATTACATGCTGCTGACTCATGCTTGCTGAAATGAGATACTCTTGGTCATGGTCAAGCTTCATCGGTCAAGCTTCTAATCTCAATACCAGTCACATATTCTGACAGCAAAACAAGAAATACAGTAGCTCTACACAAAAGTAGAAGCTGATTTTTTTTTCTCCTAAATTAGCCTTTAGTTCTTTTATTTTGATGGGCGGTGGAAAAGAAAAAGGGCTGGAAAAACACTAGAAGAATGAGAGCTCAACATTGCTGTCCTGACATCATGAGTGGCACTGATCCTACACTGAGGTTCCCAGCTGAGACCTCCAGTCTGTTGAGGGAGCAGGAAAAGCTGTATCTCCTCTGGACGACGGCCATGACAAACAAAACATGGCCTGACCTATCATTCTCCAAACCCTGCTCAAGCCAGAGCACTATTTATACACACTCAATAACTCAGTCAAAGGAAACGGTAATGAATTCGATGTAACAGCACTCTTTGCACATCATATCAAGGCACTAAAAATATACAACAGAGCAGGCTGCTAATAAGACTGATCAAATATAAAATGAAAGCCTAATCTCTATTCCTGTCATATTCCTATGGCATGAAGTACCGAAGTATTCTCAGAGAGATAACCATCTGCAAGCCTTCAGCTCACTCTTAGCCTATATAAATGTACATACTAGAAGAAAAGTGAAGGGAGAAAATATTTTATTATCTCTTCCTCTGATCCGATACAGTCAGCTTCAAAACACTTCAGGCCTGACTGCCTTTATTGTGTTAGTTTGACGTCTCCGCAGATTTGAGGTGCAGAAAGAGCTGATAATGGATTGGAAGAGTAAATTAAATAACTTGTGTTTTATAATAAACTCGATCAAAAAGCTATCATTGTCTGTCCTAGGAGTGATATTGAAGGAAACTAAAAAGACAAGTAATGAGAATCTACAAGCCTGCTATTCAAGAAAAGGAAAAAAGAAACTCCAAACTGACAACTGAAGCTGATAAATTTGGAGGAGAGATGCTTTCCGGCAAGATTATTAATGAATAATTGTTCAATTAAAGTATGGAAGGCCGGGGCTAGCTGTCGCATGGGCAATATCTCAATTTCTGAGTCAAACGGCAAGCGGTTTGTATTTTCCTTTCAAACATCTAGAAAACCCCCCAAAATAATAACTTTAAATTAATTTTGTATTTCAGATTAAATGTTGGGTAAACAAGTATCTGAAAAAAGAAAAGAAAAAAAAAGAAAAAAACACTATTGGGGCAAGTTGCCACAAAAGGTAAACTGCATATTTTTATTCATCCGTAAGACTTTAAGGCAATGTTCAATACAGAAAATGACTTTCAGAAATAAGCCAACCTTACGTAATATTCACTAGAACAAAAGGTGTGATAACTAGCCCCGGTCTCCCCCAACTATAAATGCAACTAATACACGTGACTCTCTAATAGTGACGTACTGTACCGTGTGTGAAAAGGCGCCAAGATTGTGTCACGTAGAGTGGACACGGAGCTTTAATACAGCCCACAGCCCACTCGACACCGGCAGAGAGACTCGAGAGGAGGCTGACACTGACAAGCTCGAAGGTGAGGATGTCAGGGATATTTAAAACATCCGTCAATCACGGCAAAGGCCGAGTGAGCGGAATATAACGACTCAAAGCGGGATTCATTCTGACATGGCGCACTCCGTTTCCCACAGTGTCACACACAGGCGAACCGCTTTGACATAAAGGTGGACGTTTATGCCTAGAACGTTGAGATTGATGCTCTTACATCACTTCATAAGACAAACTTCATCAAACTACCAGGGACTCTATTGGTAACGTTAGTATGAGAAGAAAGACACATTCACAAAGACTCTAGATGGAGATTATTAATTTGATTAGCCTACTTTGAAAAACTACCTTTGTATTGAATAATTTTATGTCAATTTAAAAAGGCAACCGTGCAGGTTCTAGAAGAGATCAGACCAAATTCTGGAACCAGAGAGAGATCAGACCAAACTATTACGAACCGATTATTTTTAATCAATCAGAAACATACAGCGTGACCAGTAGCCTATGGCGCGGTTCCCAAAAATAACTCATTTGAGCTGAAAACCAAAAATAAAACGCGACCTTTTTTCCAAAAAATGAGTCAGCTCGTTTTGGACAACATACGCATAAGCTTTGTAAACAGTTCTATTCAGTAATATATGTTAGCTAGAAAAGCTGTGTAAACAAACATTTTACATTTGGCAACAGACTGCTATGGTCAGGTAAATGGATTAATATTTATTTCTCAGAAGTACTAAAGGAGTCGACAATGAGTCCGTTAAGGAACGCGAACCGTTAAGAAGAATCGGAACCAGAATCGTTCGATTCCTCAGAATTCCCATCACTATAAAGAAGCCATTCCATAATGAGAGCTACTTCTAGAATGGAACTGAATTAAATGGCATCACTATGACCCATCCTTTGGGACCAAAAGGCACACGTTCTATAGGCTATAGGCAACAACCGTCAATAAACACAGAATACGATTATTTATATAAAACATAACTTTTGGAGAGATGACGCGCACTCGCAGTAAAACCTTTCAGTCCAGTTACGAGCGCTCTAATGCTGACTGAGTGGCCGAAGTGTACATTTAAACGACCAAATTTCGATAAACACCAAATTTCATACAACACCTTTACTTTAGAAATAAACGTAGGCCTATTCTTCCCAATGTGAAACTCCTCAGTCATATCATGAAGAAGCCAATATCGGATCGTCTGTGAAAGGACGCCGAGCTAGGAGCTCAAAACATTTACAAAAACGTAATCTTTCAGTTTACTTACTGCAAGCGAACACAGACGAGTCTTATTTATTTATTTTTTTAATCATTGTTTAAAACAAAACATAAAGTTAAAATGTGTAATAAAAGCACTTTATTGACATCTTCTAGTGAATGAAGCAGAGCATCTCGTACGCTTACACTACATAAACACACAGGGACAGTAGTCTACCTTGGACTGTCAGTTTCCCTCCTCACACAAGAAAATATATGTGTCTGCTCAACAAGCCAGACAATAAAGTATCTGAGATTTTAGTTAATCTAATAGAGCTTTATATGTGAAGACTATGCAGATATTACATGCGTGAAATTGCAATTAGGAATTCACCTAATCTTAGATTTCTGCCTCAAATGCAGCCCAACAGTTCTAACCCACATCCAGTTTTCCCGAATTCCCATCTGAATCAGTCTTGGCGAGAATTTACAGACAGCCAACCCACATACTGTCACATTGATACTGACAATCCAAAATCCAAATAACTGAACAACTGAGAGATGTTGGACAAAGCCTGGTTTATATATTTAAACATATCACACCCTCCTCCCTATGCAGTTAAGCGTAACCCTAAAAGTGTGATTTGCAGTGGTAAACTGAGCTATCCAACAAATGCATCGTTTACATTCTGCATATTCCCAGAGAACGCCCCTGTACCCACATAACCTGCTTGTTACATATTTCAGTAAAGCAGTTAAACCACAGCGAATATAACCAAGTTAGCCATCTACTATTGCTGCTCAATGCAGATATCTTCTTGTTTAATGCGTCAGTTAATACGCACTGAGGTGTCAACCCGCATTTAAAATGTTCCCATCGCACTCCTCGGCTGTTCCGACGCAATCAAGTATCGATACATTCATTGTAAACGCCGAAGAAAACAGCGCGCCACACGCATCTGAGCTCAAAAAAATGAATTTCCCCCCAAACAAACTGCACTCAAAAGTCACGCCTGTGCGTAAAGAACTGAGGTTACTTACTTGTGCTCTTGATGCCTTGGTTTATTATCCTCGCCATGCGTAAAATCTCAAACTTGAGTACATTTTTACGGCAGCAGTGTGTAAAGCTCCGCGTGCACTTTCCGTGTGTGAAGTCTCAGCACGGCATGAATGAGGAGGAATGCGGTCCGCGTGCCCTGATCTAGACGCAGCCTCGTTTTGAGTCTCAGGGAACGCGCTGCCTGATACGTATATCTAGCATCGCGGCCAGGCGGCGACATTGAGTGCGCTGGAGTCTGTATGGTGAAATATACAGTTAGTCTGTAGTCCAGAATACCGGTTCGTTGCACCACCTGTCGATGTATCTAAGCACATTTATTACAATTACACAGACGACTGTTTGTCGTTTGTGTATGTCAGCCAAGCATACAGTAGAGGATATGCATAAATAGCTTTAGATGAGTACTGTAATAACGGGTGAGTTGTAATACCATCATTTATCTAATTGGTTTAAACAATTAGAAATGAGCCAAAAGAGTGAAATATTTCCTATGTGTATAGTAATTATTTTGAACAAGTACAGGTTTCATTTTTTTGTAAACGTTTGTAATGATTAAAAAAAAAGAAAAGATAAGAAAACACGGGCACGTTTTTCACCTGCCACCAAATAGACCTTGACGAACAGTAGTCACGTTGGCGGAGGATGTTACCATAGCAACCGCACACTGTCGAAATGTTCTCCATTGTGATCACTTTCGTTTTGTACGGCAGTAAAACATGACAAGTCATTATGTATCACTTCTTATATATAAATTTACACATAACAGACATTTCACAATAAAGAATAAGAATTATAATGTCATGTTTATACAAGTTTCTAGTTTCTAGCAACAAATTACAATATGCAACTTGCAAGACGATTTTGCCTCAAAAATTTATTTGCGACTACTTTTACTTTTAATCATTGTGTATATGCAGAATATACTTTCAAGAGCCTTAACTCCTTTAAAAGAGAAGGCATTTGTTAAAGGGTTTAGTTTATTACTAATTTGTAGCAGACAAATATTTGAATATTATATACATTTTATTAATCATTAAGAGTTACATATTGTTCCTTGAAATAAAATGTGCTACCACACCCCCACTCTCCCTAAAAGTGTTGTGTGACCGTCATAGACCAGACCAGAGCATAGCCATATAAAACATAATTAAAAAAAAAATCATTAAAAAACAATACTTTGCCAAAAAGATGGTATCCATCCTACATTTACTTCATGTGGTATTATAAATCCTTAGATTACAGTGAGGTTAGGTTCTTGTTTGACCAGTGGTAGACAAAGACCATCTCATGTTAGAATGTATTTGACCACCCGTTGAGCTTTACAATCCCATCATCCTACTGCACACATAACCTTCCTCAGAAAGAAACCAAAGCTTCTCTGATAAAACACTGTGGATTCAGGGATCAAACTTGCACACCCACCGACATATCCAGTGCTACTAGACTGAAGACGAAGTCTGAATGCACAAACAAGGCTGTCAGAACAGTCAAAACTTAGACTAAAATAAACTTCAGCTGAAAATTCTACTCTAACCTTATAACACTGGTTTGCAGTGTTGTATTTCTGTAGACAGTTTTGCAGTGATGTGAGGCTTTTCTGGTACATTGTCATTGATGGCTTCACTGGATATATATCAAGCTGTTTACAACAGATAAGAGTGTCTACCCTTATTTTATCCTTCTAATATGCTGTCTGATCAAAAACAGTGACAAGTTTACAAAAAACTACATACAGTATAGTGTGTTGGTGGCAATATAATAGGCTAGTGACCATTTCACAAATGAGGAGAATTGTGAATGTTTTAGGCAAACACATTTTTCATGTCAGCAAAACAGGACATAGCGGAATCTGGCAGGGTGAGAAAAATGACAAAATCCGTGAGCATCAGTATTGAGTGTTTTGAGTCTCAGGCTAAAGTGTTCTGAGTCTCAATTGTCCATTGACTAAATGTGAACAAGTTTGTTGCTATTGACTGGTGGAAATCAATTTGATTTGTTTCTAAGAAAATTTCTTATACTGTAACTGTCATTTTTAACTAGATCATTTTAAATGTAGACTTTCATGAAATGCTCAGTGCTTTTATTTAATTCTGACCACAAAGTCTATACACAATTCCTACTCATTTCTTTGGGATTATCCATACAACCTTTTATAGATTATAGAGCATACTGAGAAAACAAATAAAATTGAAGGGCTCTGACAGACAAACTCAGTCAGAGTCACCAAGCTCAACAGGCAGTATTAATCTGTACATGAGAGAGGAGACCAGAGAGCTTCTACAGGTGTTGGTCAGGTGCTTCTAGAGGCAGGTGCAGGATGTCTCAGGTCATTCAGTAGTTGGCCTTGCATTTTAAAAACAAAGTGCTCTGTATATATGCCGCCTCTCCCTGGGGATGTTTGCAAGGTCACTGCATTAAGAAAGTTTGACTCAGATTGATTAGGTCTAAAACTTTTCTCTCTCACTCCTGGAGTTTTGGTGAAGCAGGTGGTGATTGCAGGGATATTAGTCATTTTCTCTTTTATCCCACATGAATCCCCCTGCAGATGAATACAAGAATGTTCCCACTTCCCAGCATATATTCATAGCCGTATCCATACAGGTCCAGTATGTGGGCTGTAACAGAGCCTCCCCAGTCACCTTTTCAAAACCTTTTAGAGAAACATGGATTCGGAGGCCTGCTGTGATGGCTATTGCTTTTGCAAACACGCAGCTCTAGGTTGCTCCCTGCTCTTTGCCTCCAGTTTCCACACATTTCCTCGCAGGACATTGTTCCACCAAGAAGCAAAGACTTCCATACAATTCTAGACTGCTCGCAGGGCTCATGGCGTATCTCTCCTGGCCAGCACTGCCTTGATGTCAGCCATGCTTCTCTTTTACATCCACCACAACACCCAATCATAATTAAAATCTTGTGTGGAAGAGGGAGCAGGGGGAAGCTAATTAGGGACAAACACTTTCTTTTTCTTCTCCGGCACAAATCAAATAGAAGTGAAAGGACTGGCTGCTTCTGTACCCCTGTGATGTTTGGCTGGGGCAAGTAGGAGGAACCGATGGAAACGGTGTATGTTTTTTTCCCTCTGGTTCTTTAACACTTTTTTTCTTTTTGATCATGTGGAGCATCACAGACATGCTTTTACTTCTTTGCTCATGCTGTAGTTCTGTATGAATTAGGTCTGTCTAACTCACTAAATGATTGGAGAAAGGACAGTAAGGGGCAGAGAGCAAAGGAGTGTGGGCGTGGGGACACTGTCTGGTGTCAGAAATAAGCTTTGTTTTGTTCTTCCCTGGCTGGGTATTTAGACTTTAGACTAAGTGTGTGTTTGTCTATTGGATGTATATTACATTTGTGATGTACAGAACCTTGATGTCCATCTTTACACTGAGCATTAAGACATTATGGAAAAACTGATAAATCAAACTTCATACAGTATATAAATAGCTAATTTTATATATATGATTTTTTTCTACATTTCCTGCTCTTCACATGAAAGTCAATATTATTGATACGGAAGCTAGGAATAAAGCATGTAATGCAACTCGAAGACATGCTGATGATGTTAAAATAATATTTGATGAAAAGTCTCAAATTTAGACGGTCAGCACATACAACAAATGACCCCACTTTGCAATATGATCGCACAGAGATCACACACACTGCGAATACACAGTGGCTGCATTCATAAGTCAGAATTTGGGATTCACAACTGTAGATGTGACTCTCAAATTGTCCAGTTCATGCAGTTTAGATAAGCGAAAAAAATGCAGTTCTTAGAGGCAGTTCACCAAAAATGTTTTTATGTTGTTCCTAAGCTGTTTGGCTTTATTTATCTGTGCAACACAAAATAAAATATTTTGTCTGTGTTGTTGTTGTTTTTTTTGGCCAGGTTTAGATGGTAAGTAAATGATGACAGAATTTTTATTTTGGGTGAACTTTAATGGAGTCTTGAATCGAACTGTGTAAACATTCACGTCAACTGACCCTTCACTTAGCTCCACTCCTTGGTTGCATCAAACACACAGATGGAGGATCTGTAATTTGAAACGAGCAAAAGTTTACCTGTGAATTGGTGGGTGGCAACAGATAAGTCTGGTCAGTAATGTTTTAAAGGCAGGGCTTAGAGAAGGGTTGTAGACTGCAACCATTTTAACCTCTGCACTAAGATGTGATAACAAAGTCAACAGCTTCAGATATTAGTTTTTAATATTTGTACAAAACACAAGCCATCTCATCATAAACTTAATCAGAGAATAAAACTACATATGCTTCTGCCAAAAAAACGATTGTAATTGCTTGCCCAGTCCTGGCTCATAATTGGGCAGTGCATCACCCGAATGTCACTCCCTTTATTTTAATTGCCTTTCACGGTATGCGTGCATCGCCTTCCTGACTAAATATTGCGGCCTATACTGGGCTGCCTATTACGTTATGTATAAGACATTGTAGTCTAACATCCCCAGACACCAATTACTTGCCCATATCAGACCGATCATTAGTCCCGACGGAAGTCAAAGACTGAGGCCTGACACAGTGAGCATAAAGGGAATCTCTCTCACTCTCTTTGTCCCTTTCCCCCCTCCTTCCCTCCTCCCAATCACCTTTCATGTGCCAGACTCTGATCCTCTATTTGCAATTCATCACTGGACCATGAAGCGTTCCTAGTGTCTGCAGGAGTTGGCCATTGCTTCCTGTTTCTCTCAGTCATCTATCGGTGCAATGCATTGCTTCTTACTGTCACCACGGCAGCAACACCCGGCCCCTGAGAAACAACCTTGTACTGGTTTTTTGATGAACGGAAATGAATTATTGAGTTGTGACAGAGACATTGTTATGCTATAAATACAGAGAGAAAGAGGGCTAGATGCATTAAGAATAATAATGGTTTGAGATGCACATACTCACCAACACATCATCAATCAAATTCATCAGGCCAGCAGCTGTCAAACATTTGGTGAAAGCAACTTAAAAATGTATTTGGATCTATTAAGTGACAGAACATAGTTTCTGGACTTTTACATTTTAGGTTAGTTCAACTGAGAACAACTGAATCTTCTGTATTGTACTGAATCTTTTTCCTAGCGAGCAGCCAGAACTTTCAACTTTCTGGCAGTGCATACAGACCTGTGACATCCCTTTGCTCCTTGCCAGTTCGGTAACAAAGGATTTCTACTCAAAAGAATTATGGTAAGACAAGATAAGAGAAGGTGTCCATGTTATCAATTCCAGCATGCATCAGTGCAGTGGTGTAAATGAGTGAGGAGAAAGGAGGGCTGGCGAAGCCCTTCGGGGAGCATCCATCCTTGAAAGCAAGAGCTAAAGGAAGAGACAGGAACAGAAAGAAAGGGTAAAAGGAAGAGAGAGAGTCCCATTGCCTGTCAGTTCTCATGACTTTCTTTGTCCTTACAGTGGTATGTTGTTATTTCTGGAACCTTATCTAACAAGAATTTTTGCCATGTGTTTGGAGGCACGAAAGAGGAGCATTCGAACCAGCCACAGCACTGCTCTACCCTCCAGCTGTGTTGCACTTTAGCCACAGAAATAGAGTAACAGGGAGTACTCTGAGAGATGGGGTGATCATATGATATGTTTTTAGTGTCGGAGATATGCTTACCTCGTCTTTGACTGTTACGAAGTGTGAGATGATTTCACCAGAAGGTACAGCCAGACTGGCCATTCATTAGTAAACCTGAAATGGTGAAAATCAACAAATGATATCTCAATTGATTTTCCCAGATATAAATCTGAATAAATGGAAGGGAAATTGTGACTTTTATTAGAATGCATGTCTCTCGTCATTGCTTCTCAGATATTTTTCCTGAAAAACAAGGGTAATCCAATATATGTCTCCTATTAAGTATCAGAAAACATCTAAACAATGCTTCATACTTGCTCAGATATAGTAAAATAGATTTCAATATGAAATCAAAGCTTTCTCATTATTGCTCTACAAATGTTTCTCCTGAGAACAAAGATTCCAATTAATCATATGTTTCATGCAAGTTTCTGAATAAATCTCAGTTTCTCAAACTGTACTCAGATTTGCCAAGATAGATTACAGTATGAACTCAAGCATTTCTGATCACTGCTCCAGAAAATGGACCCCAGTAATCTCTCTCATCGCAAATTGTGCTCAGATTTGCCCAAATTTAATTTTATATGTAATTTTCTCATCTTTCAACGCTAACTGATCTGACCTATGCTATCCATGTTCAATTTATTTCTCTACACTTCTGGTTTCTCAACATTTTTCTCATTTGATTTTCTTTTTATGAATTAAGAGAAACATCTCACTCAATGCTGACACTTGTTGAAAATGAAACGTAACTAAAAACTCTATGTTTCCGGAGGTATTAAAAAGAAAGAAGCAGATCTCAAGATGTTGTAAATTTCCCATTTACATTTACTGCCTGAACTTACCGGCCTATCTATATCTCAGATATGTGTGTCTAATAGAGAAACTGAAGAGTGGATCTAGATGCTGATTTGATGGAGGGCTTCAGTCAGGTGGAGACACCTTCTCCCTCCTCTCCTCAGCTGGAAAGACTGACATGGATGCACACGGCCTGATTTACTAGGTGTGCTGGCAGTTATCTAAATGCAAAGTGATGGCATAATGGCACTCACAGCTCTATGTAAATGGCCAGAGAGGGACCTGCTCCTCCTCCCAGCCCCTCACACGAGACCCCATAGCATGGCATAAGCCCAGACAAATGTAGCAGAAGTGATATGTTCAGACAAAATATGCGGATTATATTCTGTCAAGGTTGAGGGGAGGGAGAGAGGAGGGAATGACAGAGAGAGTGGGGATGTTGGGAAAAATGGATGGCTCATCGTGTATCTGCTGATTAGGATAGGACAGTTGGGAAAGAAGCAATTGAGGTGTTAGTCATCGACAATGAGCGGACAAAAATAAACTTAGATGCACAGTGGGAAATAGTCTGCAATTTAGAAGATGCTTTTATTCATTATTCACCAATATTGTTCTGTAATACAATGTGGGATCTCTGAGATCTGCAGGACATTTGGTATTTTCCGACAGAGACAATTAATTCATTCATAGCTAGAGCCACACAGCATTGCCAATGTGACATGAGTGTGAAATCTGGTATGTTGCCTCAGTGCTGCATAGTTTTGAGCAGTTCGAAGGAACAACAGCTTGAGATACTAAAATCAAATGATCAGTGAATGTTAGACTTCACCCATGAGAGTGCATAGAGGAAATTAAAAAGAATCATGAAGCTTAAACAATGAGCTCGAGCCCATTTTTTTCTTCTATGATACAAGTATTTTAGAGTAAATAAAAATATTAAATGAAATAGCAATACCTACATTGGACTTTATTAACCAGGATTATTGTGGATCATAAAAAAATCTCAATAACTATTTAGCTATTTATTAAATATTATTTTGCCCATCCAACTGGCCTAAGTAATGCATGTCAATATTATGATGTATTAAACTCTGTAGTGGTTCTCAACTGGTTTTGCTTCATGACCCAAATTCTACTTTGAATGTAGTTTATGAACAAAAATGTCCTTAAAATCAGACATCTAAATGCATTAATAATAGCATGTGCGTGTCATGCAACCTGTTTCATGTTGACCAAACACCTGGCCTAATTCGACCAAGTTGAAGCAAGTGACAGATGTTTATATTTTGATTGAACAGACTTTCTTAAATTAGAATTAAAGTATCCTTTTTATTTTGCTCCCCTAAATGATTGTATGGTTTTCATTCTATGATTTTAATTTATTGTTTTTTTCCTTGTTGTTCATAACACTATCAGAAAAAAACCTGCGACCCAATTTTTGGTAACGACCCACCAGTTTGCAAACCACTGTTCTGGAACAAGTTCAATAAACTATACGTAACTTACTATATGTGTACTTTAATGTTTCATTGTTTGTCATGTCTTTTTTAAGTTCTGTCTGTATGACTCAGCAGAGATCAGGCAGCCTTGCTCTTCTCTCTCTCTCTCTTTCTTCTGTTCTCGTGGCCTGTGAAGCATTTCAGTTGCTAGAAAGCCACATAAGGCTTCTTATTAACACCCATCCTCCGCTTCCCGACACATCAGCTCCTAAACGATCCGAGTCACCGTGCACATTCCTGTAATTCATCTTTCCTTATTCGGCAGACTTTCTCTCTCACATTTTTGTCTCTTCTACTCTCCCATTCAACACATCTTTCTTGCACCTTCCATGAATAGGATACCAATAGAGCCTGAAAAATAAAAGATTTTTTCTTTTTCTTTTCAACAATTGGTCATT
Organism: Cyprinus carpio; assembly: GCF_018340385.1. Taxonomy (NCBI): domain Eukaryota; kingdom Metazoa; phylum Chordata; class Actinopteri; order Cypriniformes; family Cyprinidae; genus Cyprinus; species Cyprinus carpio. Next base: position 17,408,868 of record NC_056594.1, on the reverse strand, counting down.
TTTAACCTTCTACAAATGTTGAATGTCAACATCAAGAAGCATAATGCAGATATTATATTATAAGTGTTATGTTTAAAGAAATTTTTTTTTTTTTTTTTGCAAGTCTGCTACCAATATTTAAACCCTGATTTTTGTACATTTTAGCTATAAACATCATTTAATGATATTTTTCTTTCAACATTTTTGGTAACTGGATTGCTTAAGAAAATAATAGCTCAATAATTGCCAGTAAACACATTAATATTATAAAAACTACTTACTTGGCTCCCTATCATGCCAGAGAAATGATGTCACTTCCTGTATGTTCACGATTTTAAGTTCTTTTACAGTTTTTGTAATAAGAGAAAAATCATATGCACACAATAAAATTACTGTATCTATATAATATATATATATATATCATATATATATATATAGATATATATATATGTATATGTATGTGGTGATTTGATCAATTATCAATTAACTTGTGCTTTATTTATTATCAGCTGGTCATTAACCGCTTCCTCTCATCTTTTATTTTATTTCATAGTCCAACACACTTTACGCCCACTTTCATTTCATTTCATTCATTCTCTTTGACTTCCTCCTACTCAGCACCTTGCATTTTTATTCTTTTTTTCATTTTATAGGAACGGAGCAGGGGCAAGGTTATAGTGACAAAGCCGTAAAGGTTTTGTGCACTTGTTCCCAATGACTAACACAGGAGCGGACGCCCACATGGAGTCGGCATGGAAGAGAGCGGCATGTCGGTTCTGTAGTGATGGGGGATGCAGCGAGGTCTGGGTAGGGTTATGGAGAGTTGTCCTGCCAGAGGGGAAGAGCAGTGGGCTGTGTCTGTTAGCATTTCGCTTCACTTCTTCCCACGTTAGCCTCACTCGACCTCCTCAAGCTGCCTTCACCTCCTCTTGAAGCTATCGCAGTGAAGAGCGGAAATACTGAGAAGAAGAATCATACTGAAAGCAAAGGACTTTTCTATTAGAAGCATCAATGTACAACAAAGAAAAGTCAAGCTTCTGCTGCATGCAATAAAATTCCCATTACCACTGAGCATAGTAAAAGTATTTAAGTTTAAAATAAATAATATAAATCAAAACCTTAACCCTTGTGCTGTACTGAATATACTTTCATTTGGTATTCAAAGTCAAAAATGGCCGGCCTTTTAAAAATTGCTTGTAAATCTCTCATTATGCTACAAAATCCGGGAAATACTGAAAAAAGTATTTGTAGATAATTTTGGCAAAATCCATACAAAAACTGAGGTGCATAACAAGCTCAGATCAGTGAGGTCTACGATCAATCGGTTCCTTGAAGAAATACACAACCTGTGCTAATTGAAAAAACACAAACTGATAAGAAAAGATTGAATCCAACTATTTGTAATAATGCTGCACAATGACAGATTTATAAGCAGGCTGTATTTGTAGGCTGGTCCTTTTTGTCAGGAACACCACAAGTGTAACAAGGTGGGGGAAAAAAATCATAAAAATCTAAAATTATCCATATGTTTTTGGGAAGTTCGATATGTTTAGTCAGTACAATGTGATAACATTTAACTAGCATTTTCGGGGAAAAAGAAAATCCTCTCTGGGTCAAAATGAACAGAGCATAAAATAAGGGTTAAAAAAATTATAAAATAAAATGGGTGAGTTTTATTATTTGATTTGTAAGTTAGTTTCATTCCATGTTGTTGTAGTTTGGAATCAATCAATCAATGACATGTACGCAGATTTAAAGAGCAAAAAAATAAAATATAGTTCGGTTGAGACAAGTACATTGACAACGATAGAAAGCTTCCTAGTTGGTGAGTGACAGGGCAATCATATGCATTTCACATCCACAAGCAATGCCTCACTGGAACACTATTGCTGGGAGAGAAAAGGAGTTGGAAAGAGAGAACCACTCCTATCAAGTCCACATCACAGCAATTAAACCCAATCCAGCCACTGTCTGTGCAAGACTGATACGAACAACAGCTCGGCCCGAAAAGAACGACTTCACACGTTTACAGAGCATGAATTTGAATGATGAATGAGCGGGAGAGGAGGGAATCGTTCGAGCTTTTGATTCCACGGCTGCTCTTGGAAAGTCTCTGAGTTCTGAAACAGTGCATCATGAACAGTGATTTCAACAATTGTTGGCTCTTGCACACGGCTCAGGTTTATGTACTCCCAGAGTTCCCAAGAGAGACAGAGATGGAGAGAGATAGAAAGAACTGAAACAATACAGCCACAGCTCATTAGCAGACACTTTTCTCCATACAAAACAAGGCTTGAAACTTTTAAATAATGAACTGTTTTTTTTTTCTTTTTCCGAACAAATTGGTCAGTCAAAGGAGGTGATTAAACTTCAGAAAATGCTAATTTGCCAAACTCAAGATGTCAAATGTATTAAATGAGCCGTTTTATGCTTGTAATTATTGGAGGTCTGTTATAAATTGTCATAAATTGGAACAGGCCTCAAAAACAGTTTAAATCCTCATTTCTAGCAAAAAAAATATTTGGACGCTTACATGGACATTACACTCAGAACACCCTAGCAACCACAAAGAACAAAGTTACCACAGTTCTCCCAAAAAATGGTAAATAAAAGTACTAACAAAAAAAAAATTGTTACACCTGCATGGATAACACAGTTGCAAAATAACAAGGTAAAAAACAAAGCCCTAAATTAGGATGAGTAGAAGTGAGCAAGTTTTGGGATGAAATATTGATTTGGCGTTTACTGTCAGCAAGGTGTGTGTAGACAGATTGATGAAGTTCAAATACAATCTTAAATAATCACAAGGTAAATCCAACATTAGGCAGAATAAAACACTTCAATGTAAACGGTGACCAGGCAAACTAAAAGAAACATAGATGAAATTATATTCATGATATAATGAGCACAGCTGAACCATACTAACTAAATGATCGTAACCATGGTAACCAAAGAGTGGTGGGGAAATCAAAACAAAGGAGGCATGGACTGAAGAAATGCGGGGAAAACTAAAAAAGTCCTTGACTGGAACTAAACAAAACCTACTGGTGACTCAAACTTATATTTCCCTTATATATATAAAAAAAATGCAATCAACAATAAAATTAGTGTACAAATTAATAAAATGTAATGTGCAATCAATACCTGTCTTCACATCATGATGTAGGAAAGGTTACCTAAATTTACAGATTCTAAATATGAGGTATTTGATAAATAAATAAAAATGGTAGGCTAACGTCATGTTTAGATAATAGTTATTGTGTAATAGATAATATACAAGAATACATGCACTGTATATGACACATATTTGGTTTAAAAAAATAAGTTATTGAGCAATTATTGAGATTTTACACTATGTTACATTTATGTTAGATAATAGTATAATACAATAGATAATAGACAACAAAATAAATGTGATTTTGCCTCTGAAGATTTAGATAAAAGTCTTGGGATGCAAACGTTTATGGTATTTGCAGAAAGTGCCAGAGATCTGACTAGCCACCACAGTGATGTCCAAAGGTGGCCGTCCACTCCCACATCAAGGTCTTCCTGCCAGCCCCGAGCAGTAGATGCATACCCATCAGAAAACAAGGTCTGCACCCATCAGCGCAACGGTTCATCTGAGGACTAGAAAAACTCAAAAACAATCCACACATGCATAATGCATAGTGACTGGCAGGACAATCTTTTCAGTGACTCAAAGGAGCCTTTTTCTGCCATTCAAGCAGGGAGGTCAGGAATTCAGGGTTTTGCTGCATCTGATGGAAACATATTGCTGTTTTTCTGTTTGTCAGTCTCTGGAGATGACAGATTTCTTGAATGAAAGTTAGTGTAAGAAGCATCGGCTTTGATTGCCTCATCTGAGGTCTTTCACTCTCTTCTGCGTGTTTGTGCTGGATGAGCCACAATGATTTGAGATTTCACAAGGGCAATACGATTTCACAGATAAACCGATTTACTAACGTTACTTATGATGCAAATGTACAAGATTAGTTTCAGACAGAGTACCGCAGTCTCCCTGAAAGACAAGGCTCACCGCCCTTCTCCAGTCAATCCTTATTATACATCTATATTTACAAAGGCATTTCAGCCACTGTCAAAGTTTCGCATTTGCTCAGTCGTTTTATTTGTTCATATCAAATACCGTTACATCTTGTGATGTCCAAAGGCCTGATTTCATTACCGATAGCATTTCACAACTATACAGTACTACAAATGAGAGGGCTTAGGGTGTGCAGAACTTTCACTTCAGCAAAAAAAGGAAAAATTTTTACACGTTGGGAGTATTATAGCAATCGTCTTTAGTAAATAAAATAAACATGTGAAGAAAAAAGTATAGTTAATAATACTTTTTAATAATTTTTTGAATTTTTAAAAAATATATATATCTTATTATTAATGTTGAAAACAACTGTCCTGACTAATATTTTGTTTTTATATATATATATATATGTGTGTGTGTGTGTGTGTGTGTGTGTGTGTGTGTGTATATAAGATCTATGGAGTACAAACAAATGTATAACAGACCTGTCAGCCTATATAGTACATTAAACAGTACAAAACGTAAGGAAAATAGAGAGTCAGAGCTGGGCAGCAGAGGCCTATACTCTTCAGAAAGAGTAGTTTTTCTTTATTAAGAAGAAACATATGTAGTGTCTGGGCACCCTGTGGGAAATTCAATTCTTATCCTGAAATGGTGTTTTTATTAGAGCAGCACTAGCACACAGGAATCAGCTCAGCGTTGCTCAGCAGAAGAGCACAGAGAGCCTCAGAGAGTCCAGTGGGCTGTCCCTAAACCAGTGGCTTTAAACACTTCTGAGTAAAAAACAATACTAATAAGTATGCAGCTCTACAAAAAAAAATGTTTCAGGTTAGATTTGCAAAGCACCTGTGCTGTTCTTGTGGGTAAATGTATGTGTGGCTCAGGGTAATTCAGACCGGTGTCCATCAAGGAGTAATGTGTCTGGAGAATATAACATTTTTCTTTTAAAATCGCCATTCAGAGACATTCACAGTAATTTGAAATTCAGGGTAACTTTTAACAGGAGCCTTAACTTTATATAATATAGGTTTTACTCACACACCACCATTGATGGTTTTCAACTAGTTTAAGGGGGCATATGATGGCAATTTAAAATTGTTTCCTTTCTCTTTGAATTGTGTACAAGATTCTTGGTGAAAGAAAAGGAGATCTGTAAAGGTTGCAAAGACTAAAGTCTCAAATCCAAAGAGGACATTCTGTTATAAAAGTTAAGGACTCATCCACGTCGCCCCCTGACAACGGCTCGTTCTAAACACGCTCCCCACATATCTACGTGTCAGTATGTGGGAAGATCTGCATAACGCCACCCAGATGTGGTTCTGGTGCAGAGAAAGAAGGCGTACCTTTTATTCTCATTGTAGTATTGTTGTTGCCGCCGCCGCCATGTCGTATAGACGCTGTGTGTTTCACTGTGAAAGCGGAACTACTTTGTTTGCCCTTCCAAAAGAGGACGATATTCGCTTCGTCATGCCTGGAGCTGATCTGTGCTGGTCGCTGAGGAAATACATCAACTTTGCACTGTGGATCGCTGAATCGGCTTCACCGTGGACAAAGCGGAGTCCAGCCCAGGGTCGTCACATGTGGTGCTGCCAAGACACAAGGTACGTGGTGTGTGACACTGGTTTATTGAGAGAAACTTTTGTTGTTTTTGCCATCCACAGAAGACACGACCTAGAAAAAAGAAATCATGTTTATATCAGGTTTATAATGGGTTTTTATTTTATGTCCCTCGTTGCTCCAGCTGGACAAGGCTTCACAGTATGTTAAGAGGAGTAACATTTCCGTCACACGCTTGAGGCAATTTCGGCCAATCACAATGAACTGGATAGCTGTCCAATCACAGCACACCTCGCTTTTCAGAGATGAGCCTTGGTGAAAATCGACGTTGTTTCAGAAGGCGGGGCATATAGGAGAAACAATAATGCTACAGTATGTGGGAAAACAATGTGTTTTTTTTTATCTTAAACTGCACTAAACACATTTCCAATACACCAAATACACCAAAAATAATGTTTTTTTAGCAGCATCTTATGACCCCTTTTTTAAAACACCTTAATAATGGATTTGTTTTCTTACACAGCTCTTCACTTCACATGATGTTAAACGATTGAACTGGAGTTGTGTAGATTATTTCTGGATTATTGTGATGTTTTTCTCAGATGTTTGAGAAAGTGATGTAATATTACATTTCTCCAAATCTGGTCTCATAAAGGAACAAACTCATCTACATCTTGGATGGGCTGATGGTGAGTCAATTTTCATTAAGTTGTCATTTTTAGGTGAACCATTCCTTTAACATTTACATTTCTGTTATGCATGAATTTTACTGTCTCACTGTGACAACTTTCCCCATATAGTGCGACAATATGCCTCAATACCGTGTTCACTGAACTAGATATTATTTCCTAAGCAATAACAGACAAGATGTTCTATAGCTTGTTTGTAATCTAGCTGGAAACTGTTTGGAAAGTAAAATAGGCAGTGATTTTATTTGTCAGCTCGCTAATCTGATAAAACGTAAGCTTTTATCATCCCAAATACTGCAGAGTGACAGTGTCATACTGTTCATGTGAGTATGGTCTGTCTCTGCTGCCTGGGAGGAAGAAAAGGGAAAAAACTTCTTTTTCTAGGCTCATTTGACAACTCTGCTCTTTTTTCCACTGGAGGAGGAAGAGGAGGAGTAGGAGGACAGCAAACAGAAGATGACAGGAATCTGAAAAGCCTGTATTTATTATTTATCATCAGTACTGCTCATGTGGGTCAAGGCCAGCCAGAGAGAAAAAGAGGGGACAAAAACAGAAAGAAAGACATAGAAAAAAATGCAATAGATCCAAGAAATAGGCGATCAAGTGGGTGATTTTTAGTGTTCAACATTTTCCCCATGGGCTGAGTTTTACACCTTTGTTTTTAGGGGTTGAGAGGTGGTACTGTATATGCTGCTTCAAATGTAACTATATGGTACTTTTTATTTTTGTATTTTATGTTTTCATTGTAATTTTTCATAATTTGGGTTTTGTTATTTTTATAAATTACTTTATTTTTTGTTATTTTTTATTGTTTTTATTATTATTATTATGATTATTTAATTTAATTGAGTAATTAAGTACATCAATTAAACTTAATGAAAATGAGAAATGTACTCTTAGCTGAAATAAATTAGGTTGTTAAGAGGATAGGTTTTTTAGGTTTTTTTTATTATTTTACTTCAGTTAACATTTACTTTAAGTAAATGTTTTAGTTAATCATAATATACCTGATAAAAAAAACTGTATAAAAACATACATATACACACATATATATATAGATAATATATATATATATATATATCTATATATCATATATATATATATATATAGAGATAAAATAGTAATTAAATATATATTAAATAGTAACAATAAATACATACTTACATAAATATACATAAAATTTTCCATACTTTTTGATCAAAATATATATTTTTTATTTTTTTGTCAGCAGAGGCAAATGTGGGTCACTCACATCATATATAACTAGTCTCAACGTGCAAACGCTAAGGGGGCATAAGCAGGCAAACCGATAACTGATGTTTAATCAAGTTCACCCTGAAATGAGGGGAACAGTACGTGACCCAGGCTTTAAGGACACCATCTGTGTGGAGCGAGCCCGTCTTTAATACGCTGAAAGTGCTGATGCCGCAGTGTGAGAAGAACAGAGACACTGATCAATAGGACAGATAGAGCCGAGTAGCTAATAAACAGTGAAGCCCTGGAGAATGAGGGCATGTAGAAAAGATCATTTGATTTGGCTGAAGGAAACATTTATTTAAATGAGACCCACCTGCAACCAGCTATGCTATCAAGGTACAAGTGTGTTATGTTTAAGGTGATAAAGGAAGACTTTCAAAGCAACAGGCAATGAAAAGTGCTTGAGTAGGACACAAAAAAAGTGTTGCAGTGTTGGAGTATAATGTGTGTTTTATTCAGATCACCTAGTCATAGGCAAAGTAAATAAAATAAAAAAAATGAAATAATAAAATAAAGAAACATTGTATTGACTATCATAGTCCACAAAAATAAGCAGGTAATCCAAGAAAAAAACAAACAACCAAAGACCTGAAAAAATAACGCAAAGTCACATTGTAAGGAATCACTATTTAGTTGATGAATTAAGATGCTGCCGTATAATATTGGACGACAAGTGAACAGACACAACTGGGCATGACAACAACATAATGGTGTTTGGCCACTACAGTATCCTAAAAATTCAAGATGGAAAAAAAATCTGTCCACAGACGTGGTCAGAAGAGCATCGCTAAAAGCTCTTGCTTTTCAGGGCTTGTCAAACCTTTTCAAAATGGCAAAGATGAAAAATGCACATAGTGATGGAAAGCCACCGACTCACATCAGTCAGCTCCTCTTCACAGTGTTCCTGCCACAACCTGGTGTGAAACTCATTTGAGATGAGCTGCAGGATTAAGGCTGGTGATTTCCCTGCTGGAGGATTGAGGATTCCGTAGCCTCAGCCTGCCTGATTATGTGATTGGATGAGCGGGGGTTAACTCTTAGCTGATTGGTTAAAGCAGGGGATTGGTGTCACAATTGAGGGATGGTTTGAGCCTGGGTATAGACTTTCAGTATGTCACCAGAACATGTCAGAGTGACATGAGACTGATATTGATGGATAAAAACATAACCAGTGATATACTGAATATGAGAGAAGAAGAGGTTTCTCAAATATGAGCCAGTGAGGGATTTGTGCACACTTACACTGTGTGCTAATTGCCATACATCAACAAGTGATAAAATCTGAGTACAAGTAAGGTTGTTGTACTTTTAAGTAAGTTGTTGTAAACAAGTAAAGGGCCACAAGATATTTTTCCAGTTTTCTTTTTCTGCAGTGTTGAACAGGGTAGCCCCACCCACTGCAAATTTTTCTTCTATGAAAATAATTTTTTCAACTATGCCATTTTTTCCCTAGAAACCACCTCAAAATGCCCAAATACCTGTGTGACTCTGTTGTAATCCTTAGAACACCCTAGTAATTCCCTCTCAACAAGTCTAGCAACTACACCAAATACCTAGCAGTTTCCTTAGCAATCAAACACCCCTAGCGACCAACTAGCAACCTCCCTGAACTCCCTTGCAAACACCCTAGTGACCCCCATCAACCACCCAAATATACTAGTAACCACATTAGCAAACACTCAGAACACCCTAGCAACCACCCAAAACACAGGAGTGATCTCCTAGCAACCACCCAAATATACAAATTATCACCTTAGCAAACACCCCCAAACACAGGAGGTGATCACCTGGCAAAACACCCCAGAAAACTACCAAACATCCATATAGACTAGCAACTATTTTGCAACCACATAGAACACCCTAGCAGCTACTTCAAAAAACCCTAATAATTCCCTTGTAATCACAGAAAACATCTAGCATCCCACTAGCAACCACTTCGAACACCCTAGCAACCATCCAAACACTTTAGAAACCACCCAGAACACCCTAGTGACCCAATAAACAACCAAACCCAACACACTAGCAACCATCCCAAATACACAGTACTCTGGCAACTACCCACATCACCATTGCAACCTCCTAGCAACCAACCAAAACACCCTAGCAACCATTCCAAATACATAATACCCTAGCAATCACCGCAAATACCCTATCAATCACCCAGAACACCCCTAGTATCTCCTTAGCAACCCACATAGAATACCCTAGTAACTACCCCAAATACCCTAGCAATCCCTTGCAAACACAGAGGACACCTTAACAACCCACCAGCAGCCACTCCGAACTCCTTAGTAAAACCACCCAAACACTCTAGCGACTGCCCAAAAACACCCTTGCAACCACCCCAAATACTCAATACCCTAGCAACCACTCATAAAAACCTAGCAACTGTAAAGAAACACTTAAGCATTTGTGAGCAACTTTTGCACCACTCACATTTTCGTAATAAACTGTAAACATCTAGTCTAGTCTGTAATTTGTAAAGCAGTTGTTGAACAGCACTTATTGAAGTAATGAGCTGTACCTCTATTTGCTGCTTCATCTGAGAGCAGTTAAAAAATGAACAGGTTCTGTTAACAGCTTGTCAGCTGTCTGCATTTAAATACCAGAGCACACAAATACTCGGATGAATCGAGGAACTCGGAACGTGGAATAAAACGAATCCAGTGACACCAGGCCAATGAAATCATTGCTGTCTGCTATTCTGTCCTAGCTGTCATGTCAAGCTGTCATACTGATGATTTAACTCATCTACTCCCCGCGTACGTGTGCGAGTGTGGGGGTGCATGCAAACGTAGCCGCAATTCCCCACAGTGGTGCCTGAAAACTCACCGCCTGCCTGTCAAACCGAATCCAATCTCTGCATTCCAGAACGGTAGAGTTGGGCCAGGAAAAAAAGCACTTAATCCATTTACTGAGTGTAACAGCATCTCATCCATCAGCTCCTAGCTGCCAATGGGAAGACCGCACCAATCCCAAGCCAGATTGAGGGAAAAAAGGAGAGAGAGAAAGAGAGAGATCCATCTTGACTAGTGTAAGAACAGCCTGCAGTTCTTGGGACACACCTGTACACACACCTGTACGTCGATGTGATCGATGGCTGCTGTGGTCCCGGCAAATGTTACCGTTCATCATACATGGAAGCCACGCTAGCACTAAGGCATTCACGTCAAGTCGCCTTTGAACAATAACGGACACGCTTAATTACCTCATAGAGTCACATCAGAGAGCCTGCATGTGTGCTAATTTATGCCCCGCTCCAATGTGCTTGACATCTACAATTCATTAAAGGCTATATTTACGAGGTCACTGATTCATGTAAGTCATCGTATAATATGCACAGTGTCAGAGATGTGGTCTGGTGGGTAGTGCACATGCTCCCACATGTCACACATTGCCGATTATTATGCAGGCTCTTGATCCTGTTTCCCCATCGTTTCTGGTTTCCTTCCTATACCAATATCATTAAAGGAATAGATAAAGAAACACAAATAAAAACTCTGTCTTTATTTACTCACCCTAATGTTGTTTCTACCCCATACGTTTACCCCCAAATAACAAAGGCCCATATATCCCAAGCCTTCTTAAGTCACACAATAACTTCATGTAAAGACAAATTAACGTAAAAATACCATATATATGTACAGTATGTATATATATTTTCTACCCCTTTTTGGTTTTTTAAATGTTACATTTTATATTCATTTTTTAGCTTTGCCATAATGCTTAATATTTCTGTAGAAATCATGATACTTTTTTTCAGGATTCTTTGGTGAAAAGCTAGAAATAGAAATAGTTGAAAAAAACAACATTTGTATAAAATAAAAATAAAAAAAAAATGGCAACATTATAAATGTCTTTATTGTCAATATTTTGATCAATTTATTCTGCTCATGTTGAATTAAACTGAATTAAATTCTATGAAGTTATTACTTACCCCAAACCTCTGGTTGTGTGTCAAAATTCCACAATAAATATTAAGCAACACAGCTGTTTTTAACATGGATAATAATAAGAAATGTTTCTTGAGCACCACATTAGCATATTAGAATGATTCCTGAAGGATCATGTGACACTGAAGACTGGATGGTTTGTTTTTTAAGGTCATTCTGGAGCTCATAAGCATCAACCTCCTTTCACTTTTATTGTATGGAAAAGAGCAGTGTGAACATTCCACCAAACATCTCCTTATGTGTTTCACAAAAGAAAGAAAGTCTAACAAGTTTATAACAACTTGAGGGAGGGTAGACCATGACAGAATTTTCATTTTTGAGTGCACTCAATCTCCTTAAAATGACAACAACAACAAAGTACTGAACTGCATAGTGGAGTGGACTTTTACTGGACAATGTGGCTCCTGGAAAACCTAACTCCACCTGTGATAATTCAGCTGGTGAGATGCAGCCATGCCTCTCTGCCAGAGGGGAATGCTAACAATTAGCCCCAGAGCTTGGCATGGATGTCTGGGGAGAGAGCCAGCAATTAGACCCAGAGAGAGGCATCCTAGCCAGGGGAGAGATCCAGTGATGAGGCCCTGAGTTTGGCAAGTGGGAGTGTGCCAGAGGGGCGGAAACTGGCACATACTTTTATGTGCTCTCACACACACCCAAACAGCACAAATTCCAAACAGAAAAGCTGATTCACAGGCCAGAGCAGGACATCGGGGACGTGAATGTGTGTGCGAAGAACGGGGAGGTTAATAGAAATTATGTGAATGTGGATTTCAGGTGTGAGCACCGAAAAGCTCTTCTGCCCTGGAAAAATGCCATGACAAACCTTTCAGCATGAGTGCATATGATGCCATCAGTGTCAACGTACTTGGCCCATCTCTCTCTTTCTCTCTGGCTGTCCCAGACTCTCTGAAAGCATAAAAAACTGAAGGAAGAGTTACTCAAAGTGGCGTATCTGTCATTAATGTAAATTTTTCTCATCAGTGGCTATAACTAACCCAGACCATTGCACAAGTTCAGATTAAAAAGACAGCCCCTCCATTTGGTTGAAAATATTACAACAACAACGAAAGAGACAGTGCAGGGCGCTCTGCATCCATCCCGAACCATTTTTATATTTCAGTCGATTCTCATTACGTGACATTTCTCCCAAAACTTCAGAAGCGTAGCGGCTGCGTCCATGCTTCTTGAACATCCCAACTGGAATGTAAGACAATTTGAGGACCTGCCAATCGAAGCCTGGCTCTGCTTCCTGCATTCTCTTAAAGTCAGTGTGAAAAACCCATGCAAGGGTACATACTGGTGGCGTTTATTTCACCAGAGGAGACATGCGAGTCAAGTGTGTCTCATCCGTCTCTGTCAAGATGACAACAGAGAACCCGAAACTATGCAAAATATCCCAAACAGCATTGCTGGGGAAACTACTTTGAAAACCTTTGCTTGTCAAACAACATGCAAGTCATGATTTAAGGTAGTTCAACTACAGTCAAGCTGCCCTTTTGAAAAAGTAGTTTGTTACTCTACCAGCTACTAACAAAAAGTTAGTGAACCCTGAATTGAAATATAATAGAATTATATTCAAAACATTGTAGTATTTTGTATCTTGCTACAAAAATATGATGCATACAGAAGATATCTGTGCAGGATCTTAAAGAATCGGTGAGTCACATTATTAATCTGTGCATTAGAATCTAAATGAACCGATTCACTAAAATGATTCAGACTTTTCCCGATACTTTATTTTAAGAGAGGGAGTGGATATTTAAGGATCAAAACAACAAAGATTTCAAAATGACGAAAAGAAGAAATCCTAAAAAAAAAAAAAAAATTGGTTACACCACACTGCCTTTTGATTTGCTGGGCAAATGTTTCTGTAATAATAATAATAAATAGAAGAAATAATATATATAAATTACATATAATTTTATATAGTTTTTTCTTTTATGTTAATCCCACAAAAAATATTAAAAAACAATATACACTATATAATTCTTTTTTTTTTTTTGGAATCTGAAAATTAAATTAACAAATGTAAAACTTGAAAATAGAATAAAAATGTATTAGAATCATTCTCTGTATGAACTGCATTTTTTATTTATTTATGAACAGCTATAATGATAATCACGTCATTGATTAGTACCTCAGTTTTTAGCTGTAAACCAGCATTGTGCAATCATTTTTAACAAATTATAGGAAAGCCAATAGCAATTTTATCTCATTACCATCTAATGAAAAAATAGCAAGTAGATTCACAATTTTATTTAGTCATTCCCAAACACATATTAATGAAGCCAAGCAAACAGACAACAGATTCTCTTTTACTTCTTCCCAAACTGCCGTTTCAAGCGTATCAGTGCTTGGAAGTTAACTTAGTGGAAAAGCAACTGTGAGTTGGTTAATAAGCTTAATGGTTAAGCGTGTCGCATCCTGACCAGCTCATGTGCAGAAGAGTGTGAGAGCACAAGCTACTTTATAACTGTAAGCCTTTTAATGCCACTTCACCACAATGGCTTCCTTTAGCAAGCAGGATAAAAGCCAGCACGCTGTGTGAATGAGTAACCAGCTAAATATATCAAGATATGGACAGCCCCACTGTGGCATGTCTCTTTGTGCTGTTAGCAGCAAGGGACACATGGGATGGAAGGATGGGTGATGGGAATAGAAAAAGAAAGAGAGAGATAGAGCACAACTGAATTCTCTTATTTGTTTTCTTACAGTGCCTATGGTTTTAACGAAAGTGTCATGCTGCGATCTGAAACTGTTTTACATCAGAACTTCAAAACACTGTTTCAACACAAGCTTTTTACACCACTTTGACCTCCGCATGAAAAGTGTTGTAGACAGGTAATTTTACTGTGTGTGCGCAGTATTTGATAAAAAATGTAGGGTTATCATCAACTGTGCTTGGATAGATCAGCAGCAAACAGGGATAAAATATTAATATCTGATTTCAGAGAATGTATACTATTGTTTAAATGTTTGGGATCAGTAATATTTTTTTATTTAAAAAAAAAATATCAGTACAGTAGCTGTTTCCTATTTTGACACTGCTATTTACATGGCAGTCTATGGGACAGTCACAGGCCTCCAGGTTTTCATCCAAAATATCTTAAATTGTGTTCCGAAGACGAAAGGAGCTTTTACAGATTTGGAAGGACATGGGGGTAAGTGATTAATGATAAAATTTTCATTTTGGGGTGGAGTATCCCTTTAATAGATAATGCAGTGTATAGTGTGTGTGTGTGTGTGATTGTTTGTGAGAGAATCTGTACAGTAGGGAACACTAAATCAGAAGAAGATGGCTAAAAGACTCCAACACCAATCAGTATGAGGGGGAATAACTCACAGATGCCAGATTCGGAGAGCAGTTCTGCCCTTTTGGTAACCCCATGGCCCTGCCAAGAGCAGGTTTAGGTCACCATGTTCCAGCCAGAGACCTGGACTCAGGGGGAGGGAGACGCCGAGTCACTGCAGCCAGCCATCCAGTCCCCTGGTCACCCGTTTAACCACACTGCCAACTCCAACACAGATGCTGCATGACCAAACAAGAACTCACATTATTAGGTTCTTCAAAGAAAGCATCAACAGGGCCTGAAGGCAATAACAACACATGCATCACCATTTTGCTTTCGATAAACCTTCCTCCCTGCTGTTCTCCTCCATGCGCTACCTTTGAGGAGCAAACTCAATGACGTGTGACCGGAGATGATGTGAGACAGAGCGTTTCTACAGTCAGCCCTTGGACTTTGTTTCTCCCAGAGGAAAATTGTATTGCTATGCAAAAAAATCATTTTCTTAATCAGTATTTTTATCTTGTTTTCCAGTTAAAACATCCTTTTAGAATTTAATAAAAACAAGGCATGTTTCCAGAAAATACATCTTAAATAGTTTATTTTTCTTACCCCAGATAATTTTTTCTTGTTTAAAGCATTATTTGTGTATAATATTTGTGCATAAAAAATGCATTGCAAAAGATCATTTTTCATAATCAGTCATTTTGTTTTGTGTTCCAGTTACAATATCTAAATATTTTAAAATTGATTAAGACATTAAGACTTGGTTTCTGGGAATATAACTTGAATTAAGTTTATGTTTTTAACCCCATTTTTTCCCCTTCTTCTTTTAAGCATAAATCTAATATCTAAAAAGTTAGTGCATGAAAAATAAATAATTAAATTATCTGAAAACAAGTCTTATTATCACAGGCTTGTTGCTCAATTTATTTATTTTTTGATTCAAGTGGGAGTTACTGGAATTCAAGACAAAAACACTGATTAAGAAAAAGCTTTTTTGCAGAAACTCAAAGGTTGTGCTTTCATACTGTAGCTCTGGAGAAGTAATGGAGTCCATTAAAGGGATAGTTCACCCCAAAATTTCATCTTCAATTTACTCACCCCCAAGTTGTTCTAAACTTTTATGAATTTCTTCTCTTCTGCGAACACAAAAGAAGATATTTTAAAGAATGTGGGTAACCAAATGGTAGCCATATTTTTTATATAATATAATATATTGAAATAAAAGCATGCAAACCATATCAGAAATTGAGTGCGTTTGATTCTTTTGATTCACTGTAGTTTAACTTCAAGTACATTCCATTGTTCTCAAAGCCCAGATCTAACCTGTCCACCATGTGAAGATACATAACGAAGTGAGATCTGAATCATGTGATCACCCCAGCATGTTCAGTATTCCCAGAGCTTTTGATTATAGTGCACAGAGAGACAGAAAGGACTAATTGCTGCATTTCCAGCCCACTGTGCTGTCGTCGTGCTGAGCTGTTCAATGCCACCTTGCAGTAGTGCATTTCGGGATATCATTTTGACTGGCTCCTACCCCTCCCTAATCCCATGACCGGAGGGCGATTTTAATAATGCAACACTGACTGGTCAAAGAGATCAAGAATCTCAATGAGGGTGGACAGATGCCATAGCACACATCCAACTACTATATCTCAGAGAGCGTTCTTGTTTGCCCCACCTACTTCAACGCCAGCCTGATTGTCATGGAAATGATCCAGATGCGACCCTCGCACTCTCAGTCACAGCCATTAGCCATTTACAGGCCCTTGGAGAAGAAACCCTGGTGATTTTAGCGCCATTAAACTTGAACCCGAGCTATTGAACTTTGACCACCCATTGTCCTGGTCCCATCACAAGTCATTTGTATGTAATTAGCAACCAAGGATGGTTGTGTTTCTCCAGGCTGGTTTACACCACTAACTGTTGGGTTCAAAATCATTTACAGTACTCACCCTCATGTTGTTTCAAACCTGAATGACTTTCTTTCATCTATGTTTTGAAGAATTTACTTATTAAATATGGTGACTGGAGCTGGAAAACGAGAAAAAAAAAGCACCATGAAAGTATCATAAACGTTATTCATGTAACTCATGCTTTTTGTAAGACTTCTTTTAGTGAGCAACAGACACAATTTAATTTGATAGTTGAGCCAGATATGTAAATTCTATTGTGACACTCACCTTCATATCATTTCAAACCCATATGATTTTTATTTTCTGAAGCAAAACTTTGGACCCCATTGACTTGAACTGCATCACTCTTAAAGATTCTCTCTCTCTCCCTCCCTATATATATATAGTATATAAAACCCTTAACAACTATAGAATGTTTCCTTTGCACAAACGTTTCATTGATGTAATCATCAATGCCAATAAAGAATATTTATTTTTAATTGTGGATTACTAAAATATTATTCACACAAGAAAAGAACTTTGTGGGGACCAAAATGGCACCACTATGAAAAACCTCTTTTGGAAGCTTTATTTTTAAGAATGTGGATGATAAAAGAAAAAAAACACATTCTTTATGCATCAAAGTATCTTCTATTGTGTTCTACTGAAAAAAGGAAGTCATACAGGTTTGGAAAGGCATAAAAGAAACTGGGGATAAAGGATATTTTAGCTGTCTGCGTTTAGCTTATTAACCAATATTACTGTGCCTGATTAGCTGAATGCGATCTGATGGCCTTTGCAAAACCGTCGGCACTTTGCAGTATGTCTCGTGGTGTAATGTTCTCTTCTCTTCACTTCAGATGATTAATGCACTGACTTGTTTAGCCTGGCCGCAGTCTTATGCTGAAAGGAACATCAATAAACATTTCCAGTGATCGATTGGCAGCATTTTCAATGCAGATTACACAGTCAAATGTTAATCCATGTGTGTTGTGTATGATTGATCTCTAACTCAGGCATGACACCTACTTTTCAAATCTGAAGGCCTGAAGTGCCCAAGGTTAAATGCTAAAGTGCCCAAATCTTGGCCAGTCACTGGTTTGATGCTCAAGCTGGTGGACCTGCTCAGCATGGCAAACCATGAGCCAGGTCTCGATATCTCTCTTTCAGTTTTTTACTCTCTCTTGCTTTTGCACTCCCCCTCCCTCCTGCTATTCTCCTGTTGAGAGAGGTACTGTGAAGCAGTTGTGCTCGGTCACAGGCGAGTGGCTGCATTGTCTCTCCCTCTATTACCATTCATCTCACTGCAATCCTCTCTGCTCTGCCCAAAACACACAGCTTAGTGCTGTCCCCTCCACCACGGCAGGGGGCCACGCAAAGTAAGTGTCAGCCTCTTGAGCCTGGTCGAGCTTGAATAAGCATGGATAAGCCGAAGAGGCAGACCGTGGACCACCTGGAGCAATGCACTAGGCATGCACTCCGTGATGGAGACTGGCTGGGAGAGGTGGATACAGTGTGTGGCTTTCATGACAGCGTCAGACCAAGTTTATGCTCTGCACCTTGGTGGCTCAGAGGGCAACCAGCCCCTTCAGAATGGCCAGATGGGCTCTTTCATCAGTCAGGCCTGATTGGGTACTTTCAGCACAAATTTTCAAACACATTCCTGGTCTTCTTGTGAATATGATTCATCAGTGCAAAAAAAAACAAAAAAAAAAACATTTAATATTTATTAACATATATTTTTTTATGATCTAATACATTCCGGATGGATATATTCAAAGCAAAGAAATCAAAATGAATATTCTATATTAATATCTAAACATTCTAAATACAAGAAAAATCAAGCTGGGAAGCAAAATGTGAATAATAAAATGAATAATTAAAATAAACAATGAAAATAAATTTTACAATTCATATTCATATAAAATTGCATTCTTAATATATATATATATATATATATATATATATATATATTATATATATATATATATATATATATATGTGTGTGTGTGTGTGTGTGTGTGTGTGTGTGTGTGTGTGTATTATATTATACATAATTATATATAAACTCAAAAAATTTGTTGCATTACATTTGTATATAAAATATATATTTTAAATATAAAATGATACATAAAACAATACATAACATATATATTAACGCTATACAAAATAAATCCACATTATATTTATGTCTTTATATCCTGCACAATTGAGCTATCACATTAATACTGAGAAAAATACTGATTACGAAAATATTTTTTGGAAACATATCAGATTACGTGAGTAAAAGGCAATGTAAAAGCCAATTCATGTTCAGTTAAGGTTTTTGATTGCTTGATTGTTTGTTTTTTGTTGACGACACAAAGAACACCAGACGAATCATTGCAAACCCACAATCCTCTTCCACTGACCTTTGCCCATAGCCTCTCTCCCAAAGCTCCTCATTCTCAAAAGCCTGCAATTGAGGTTAAACATCATGAAATGGGTTAGCACAACACAGCCCCGGTCAGCATGAAAATAGATAAACAGTGTATTCAGATCAGCGACCAGTGGCATTGGTACCCCATAAATCCAGAATATGTCTTGCTGAGCAAATGCATTGGAAGTGATGAGCTGTATGATTTAGTACCACCCCGCTCTGGTCTCTCTGTCTGTCTGAGTGGCGAGAACAGACGCAGAGCTCTTTTCATAAGCCCGACCAGATGACATGATTCATGGCTCTAGTCCCAGCCGTTCCAGAAGCATCACAGACCCGCCACTGCTGGGTTTGCTGGTTTATTCATGCAGTCCGATGTATTAATGACACCCTGCAAACCTGGAAAACACTAGTTCAACATCCTCACTAGCCAAATGAACATTTTAACAGTTTACAGATTGATGGGGTTTGACATGCAATTGAGTAAGAACATATCTGTTCGGAAAGCCTTGCATGACTAATTTCTTGTCGTGACATGAGGCCAGGTTTAAATATCATGAATCCACACCTGTGGCATACAAGAATACTATGTTATGCTGGCATTGTGTCTCACATGATGGTGGCTGAGCATATTGTGTAAACGCTACCATTAGACGTCTCAAACTAGTTGTTTTTTCCCATTTTATAAAGTCAACATGTGCAGATCCCAGTAAAAAATGCCCAAGCTGATATCATCAAACCAGCATTCAAAACAACATATGTGCCAGTCATTTTAACAAGGATGCTCTATGTGGTTGCTAGGGGGTTCTTCATGGTTGCTAGGTGGTTAAATAGTGATCTAAATCAAATGAGCCCACTTCCAAGAGATATTCTGGTCCCATTAAGCTGGTTTCAATGGCTTTTGGTTCATAGTCTACTTCTCACCCATTTTATCATCAGCCATGTAAAACTCACACGTCGGACCACTTTGAAAAGAGTACACCTTTTTCTAAACAAACTGCTGAACTTACTTAAGTAAGTTACATAAGTAAAACTACTTAAACTGATTTTAAAGTATAAGTAATAGTAATGAGCAAACAGTACTAAAACATACTTTATGTGGATTACAATAACTCACTTTTGAACATGGTAAGTTATGATATCATGAAATGTTTTAACACTATGTAACTCCCTTTCTGTGGATCTACTACCATAACAGATGAATAATTTCTCTTGAGTGGATCTCTCAGGCACAGAGCCGTGTGAGAACCCTTTGTTAACCTCTGTAAATGGTGTCTTGTCTACATAATTCACCATTCTGTTGGGTTTCATCTGTAAGTAGAAAACTGTGTCAAGACAGACAAAGCAGAGAGAAGATCGTTTTTATGAGCTTATAAGAGTTCCTAACCTCATTTAAAGATCTTCTGAGACATGTGAGTGCATCCAAGCTCCTAAAACAGAAAAATAAAGGAACAGTTCATCTGAATTTAAAGTTAATCTGAAAATTATTTCTCACCCTTGTGTTGTGCCAGAACTGTTTGATTTTCTTCTGTAGAGCACAAAACAAGAATTTCTAAATAATATACAGGACTGGTTTCTCTTTTCCAATACAGGTAAAATGACTGAGTTTGCCTGTACACATTTATATTATAAACTTTTTTTTTTATTTCTCGTCCAAATGAATGCATTTCTTGAAATGAATTCCAAAAATACCAACCTTACAAAAACATTTATACTCATTGCACAGGCTGTTCTCTTCAGCTGAGTCACAGGAGAGTTGCTTGATTTCCTTTGCTCCTTTGTTTAATAAAAGAATCACGTCACTTTTGTTCCTAAGAGGTTGAACTAACAGAGAGGTCATAATCAGGGTTGGCGGTCCACAGTGAAGCTCCCCATAAAAATATTCATATTCACAGCTTTATGTTATTCATTAACTCCTACCAGCAGTCAAGGGTTTCCACTCACCGCTATATAAAAACCTGCCTCTCCTAATCTTGGCATGACGACAACAAACAAACAATGGGAAAAAGTGACTCCATCCATAAATTAATACAACAACAACAATACTGAATGCCTGGTGGAATGCAAAGAAGTGATTGGCACTTACTGTGGCAGTGCTGCATTAGAGATGTCCATTTACATAGCACCAAATAGTTGCATAATAAAGTTAATTAATTACAAAGCTGCAATTTTTCCCATGGCACTACACTGTAATAAACCACTATGTTTAATAGCTTGAAAATACGTTGGTATTTAGAGTCAGAGCTATCTATCTATCTATCTATCTATCCTTTTTTTCCATCCTTTCTTCTAGTCACCCATCCATCCATCGAAGATTGAAGATTCAAGATTTTTATTTGTCACATACACGATTATATAGAGCATATATAACCAGCAGTGAAATGTCAGGTCCGCTCCATGGACAGTGCAATTATTAAAGAATACAACACAGATGAAAATATACATAAATATAGGTATGATAGAATGAAATAAAAGTAAACAATAAAAATAAAAGAATAAAATATAAAAAGGATGTATACTGTAGAATTAAATATAGAATAGAACATAATGTGCATGAAAGTATACTGTAGTCTTAAATATTATGATACACAGGAATGTACAAGAGGCAAATGTGCAAACAGGTTGACAATGTCAATGTGAGGTAGAGAATGATGAATAACTTACTGATTAAGTGAATATTAAGTGGAGACAAGTTGATGTTAAGAGGCTGGTTTTGAGTTAAGGAGCCTGATGGCCTGGGTGAAGAAGGTCTCTCAGTTTTTGCCATCAGGCTACGGAAACGCTTACCAGATGGCAGCAAAGTGAAAAGATGGTTACTGGGGTGGATGGAGTCCTTGATGATTTTAACAGCTCTGCTTTTGCAGAGTTTGAGGTAGATGTCATGCAGAGAGGGGAGAGCAGACCCTGAGATGCACTCAGTTAAGGGCACAACTTTCTGCAGGGCTTTGCAGTCTTGACTGGAGCTGCTCCCATACCACACTGAGTTAATACACTTTCTATAGCCCCTGAATAGAAAGTTTTCAGGATTGCTGGTGAGACCCTGAATTTTCTCAGCTGTCACAGATGGTACAGTCTTTGCCTGGCTTTCTTAACCTATGTCTGAATGTGGGTAGTCC
The DNA here is from genome assembly GCF_018340385.1 of Cyprinus carpio. Lineage (NCBI taxonomy): Eukaryota > Metazoa > Chordata > Actinopteri > Cypriniformes > Cyprinidae > Cyprinus > Cyprinus carpio. Next base: position 17,386,671 of record NC_056594.1, on the reverse strand, counting down.
AAGTCAGGTCCTCAGAGATGTTTACACCAAGGTACTTGAAGCTTCTCACCCTCTCCACAGGGGTCCCGCTGATCATAAGAGGAGTATAGGGCTGCTGCTGTCTCTTCCTGAACTCAACAATCAGCTCTTTAGTTTTGCTCCCATTCAGAGAGAGACAATTGTCCTGGCACCATGGTGTTAGTTTCTCTACCTCATCCAAGTATGCGGTCTCATTATTGTTGTGAATGAGGCCCAGAACCACAGTATCAACGGCAAATTTGATAATAGATGTAGAGCTGTGGGAAGACACACAGTCATCTGTGTAGAGAGAGTAGAGCAGGGGACTCAGGACACAGCCCTGTGGAGCTCCCACGTTCAGGGTGATGGAGCTGGAGATTAACTGGCCAACTTTCACCACTTGAGGTCTGCCGGTGAGGAAGTCTTGAATCCAGTTGCAGAGTGAAGTTTACACCAAGGTCTATGAGTTTAGAAGCAAGCTTGATGGGGACTATAGTATTGAAAGCTGAGCTATAGTCGATAAATAGCAGCCTTACATAGTTCCCATTATTGCTGTCAATGTGCATGAGAGAAGAGTGCAGGATGTGAGAGATGACATCTTCAGTGGATCTATTTGGGCGATAGGCAAACTGAAAAGGGTCTAAAGTATCCGGGATGGAGGAGCAAATGTAGTTTTTAACCAGTCCCTCAAAGACCTTCATGACAATTGATGTGATGCCAACTGGACGATAGTCATTCAGACAAGAGGGTTTATTGTTCTTAGGCACAGGGATGATGACAGTTTTTTTTAAAGGAGGTGGGAACCACTGAGGTAGTAAGGGACTCATTAAAGATAGATGTAAACAAACCAGTGAGTTGATCAGCGCAGGACCTCAGGCACAGATGAGGTCCTTAGTCTCTGCCACATGCGTCGGGAGTCATTGAGCTGGACATGCGACTCTATTCGTTCCCTGTAACGGAGTTTGGCGGCTCTTACTGCGGGTCGGAGAACAAAGCATGATGCTTTGTACTCGCTCATGCTTCCCAACAAAAGACCAGCGTTGTATGCAGCAGTGCGTTTGTTTACTGCTGCACGGATTGTTCTGTCCACCCACGGTCTCTGATTAGAGAAGGACCTAATAGTTATTGTTTCAGTTGCTTGCTCGTGAACTCGGTGACGTCAGAGAAACTCGCTCAGAACATGTCCCAGTCGTACGTCATCAAGAACCAACCAGTGTGTGTCATCAAAAGCCGGCGGACCAGCACGTCACCACCCTCTGCACCGGGAGCTCTTGAACGAGCCTTTGTTTATATTCTGGTATGAGGAAAATGGCGGCATGATCCGATTTGCCAAAAGCCAGTAGTGAGCGAGCTTTGTAGGCATTCTTAAACAGAGTAGCAATGATCCAGTGTATTCGGTCCTCTGGTTGGACAGGATATATGTTGATAAAAGTTTGGCATAACCTGCCTGAGGTTGGCTTTGTTAAAGTCCCCAGCGATGATAAGAGCAGCGTCAGGATGTTTGTTGATGTTGCTGCTGAGCGCATTGTGAAGCTTAGACAAAGCCAAACTTGTGTCTGCTTGTGGTGGGATGTAAACAGCAGTAACGATGATCGATGAAAACTCCCGGGGCAGATAGAACGGGCGGCAAATAAAGGATAAATGTTCCAGATGAGGCGAGCAGGAGCGCGACAGAGCGGAGATGTTCCTGGGGTCACACCATTTCTTGTTAATCATGAAACACACTCCTCCACCTTTGGATTTACCGGCTTTGGCTGTTCTGTCCATCCGTAAAACAGAGAAGTTATCAGACGGCATTACAGCGGTGTCCGGGACCGAGGTCGTGAGCCATGTTTCAGACAAACAAAGGATGTTACAGTCCCTTATGTCCCGTTGGAAACTTATCCTGGCTCTAAGATCATCCATCTTATTCTCCAGAGACTGGACATTGGCGAGCAGAATGCTCGGTAGAGGAGGGCTGTGTGCTTTATTTCTTAGTCTGTTGCGAATCCCAGTGCGTTTCCCGCTGTGTTTCTTGATCCGTCGCCTTGGGTGGTTATTCAAGTGGCCATTGTTCATCTCGGCATTCCATAGAATCTCAGATGGCCACGATGGATTGAAGGATAAAGTGTCCTGAAACAGGTCAGTGAAGCCGTGTCCATTGTCCAAAAGTGTTTCTTTGTCGATCAGTGCAGACGTAAAAAAGTAAATAAAAACACAATCTAAGCGGAGCGACCTGGACGGCATCCAAACTCTGCATTTCTTCTAGACATCCATCTATTCATTTATCCTTCTATAGATACATCCTTCCATTCCTACAGCCATCCATCTTTCCAGCATCCATCCATTCATCTATTCTTCTATCTTTCCTTCCCTCTATCATCTATACATTCTCCATCTATCGTTCTGTCCATCTTTCTCTCCAACCTTCCATTCATCTATCCATCTATTCCTGCATGCATTCACCCATCTATCCTTCTATAGATGCATCCATTCATCCATCCTTCTATCCTTCCATTCATCTATCCATATATTCCTGCATGTATGCATCCATCCTTTCATCCTTCCATCCATTAATTTATCCTTCTATAGATAAATTCATCCATCTGTCATTTTTTCCATCCTTTCTTTCATTCATCCATTCGTCCATCCATCCAGGCTTTAAAAATGTTTGGTCAAGGTTTTGACAACATAAGGGTTTTTCTTCACAGAATTTTCCTTTTATAAAAATTTTCAATAAATCTTTTTAGCTACCAAAAAATTTTTAGTACTTTATGCTCAGGTTAACCTACGTTAGCTCATCAATAGAATTCCACATCTTTTCTTTCAGAATCAGTGCATAAGATGTGTGAAAGACTGCGGATTCTGAATGGCCCTACTGATGTACTGTAGGCACCTTAGGTCACGTTTTTCATCCATCAGTCTCCAAAAAGGAACTATGTGTCTTTTATGCAAATAACATATTATAAAAGATAACAAAACATTTGTATTTTCAATGCTATGAAAATACATAGTGTCTTGCTGGAAATAAAATACAATGCTGGAAAAGAATTCTGTTCTCTGAAAAACCCACAGGGGCTGCATTTACACAACCCCGCTCTTCAGTGCTGTGACCTCTCTCACTATTGTCTATGAGAACAAACAAAAGGCCTGAAGTCCCCTACACACACTACCCATAAATCACCGAAACACTGAACTCAGACTGAGTCTGAGACCCAGACGGAGCCAAAGAACTATGGATACAAGACTGCCATCTATTGTTAGAGAGGAGAACCTTGGCTGAAACTAGGTATGAAGGTTTTAGTTTTCAGCTAAGATAGAAAATGTGCATGTTGGCACTTCAAGTAAATTCGGCCTTTATTCTCCAGCTCCACTGAAGCCAAAGAAGTTTCTGTGATATTGTCAGAGTAAAGTACAGCCAAAACACACAGAAGAACCAGTCACTTTAATATAATAAAGCAGAGGCTTGTGGAAGAACTGTCACACCTAAACACACACTTACAAATCTACTAGATTGACTCTGCAGAGTTTTTTTGAGGCTTTTGCTCATTATTTTTGCCCTTTTAGTACTTAAATGTGAGCGGAAATATATAGAGTTGAAATATAGGGAGCACAATATTTCAAAGTACTGGTGTAAATTATTTTATAAAATATTTATAAAATATATATATATATATATATATATATATATATATATATATATATATATATATATATATATATATATATATATATATATAAACAATTGCAATATTTAAAAAAATATTAAAAATTATTTTTATATTATTTGGAAAATATTAGTGCACTACTTGTTAAGCCTAAAATCCTTAAGAATTAAAGGAAGCAACAAGCATGATTTTATAAATACTTTACAATATAATATAAGTTTTTTACTTTGTTTTTAAAAACATTAATCAATTGATCACATTACAATAATGAAAATTTTAGGAACAAATGTTAATTTTAATTTTGAGCTGAAATAGGACAAACATTTTCTCTTGACAGTTTTTCAAAAGTTTATGATCAGGTGCCGCACCACACTATAAAGCTTGAGCTCAGATAGCAAACAGGATACAACTTCCTTTGACAACTGTACATAAGTTTAATTGTTAAAAAAAAAAAATGAAAGAGCGTTATAGAGAGAGGAAAAGATACCAAAATAAGGAAGCAGAATGGAGTAAGATACATTGTTGCTCAAATCTGAAAGGGCTGGGCCACACTGGCATGTTGAACAAAGATTATTGTTTTTATGTAAATATTTCCCATTTGTAAGAGAGCTCTAATTCAAGTTGTTCAGAGCATGACATAATAAAACAAAACAAACCATGAATTATTTGTGACTGTGCGCCTGTGTGGGTGAAGGAAAAAAAAAAGATTTAACAAACAATGGAGCTCCTGAAAGCTTTTATTTGAGAGGGATGAATCCCCGTCAGCTGTGACAGTATGGAGGAGTGAATCTGTCACTCACCTCAATGACAGCGTTCCCCAGACAGCGGCTTTCATCTGTGACGGCATCGCAGCTCAAACTTCCTTCAGGTCTGCTGCGCTAGACAAGTAAACAGAGCGCATGGCCGGGCCATAGGGAGTGATCTAGAAAACCAGGTTACGTGTTTACCAGTTGCCTTCCACAAAAGAAAGTCAAGCAGGTTTTTGACATTAGGGTGAGTAAATGATGGACTATCTCTTTAAGCCAATAAACATGGAAATCTGAGTGGAACCGCAAAAGTCTGTGCACAAGCTCACTGTGAGGAACAGATCCAAGACGTCTTTGATAGGAGCCTGAATCACTGGCCCCCCCACTGGCCGTACAGGAAGCGGCATGATAAAAATAATGAGTCTGGAAGCTGCTAGCAGGGATAATTACGCAGCAAAGAAAGGGAGATGACAATGCAGCTCGTGGTATTATTGATGCTGTGATAGGAGGACGGCCTAATCCACAGGACTATGGAGGGATTAAGGTTGTGAGCTCCTCGTCTGGTCTCGAGATGAGAAGGTTAAGGGGTGTGTTTTCCACAGTTTTCTCTCTTCTCTGTCTCAATGTTCTCCAGCTCTATAATTCCATTAGAAGGAGGGCAATCTCTTTTATCCTGGGGAGCAATGAAAACGGGGAATGCTGCTTGGCTCCTGAAGAGTCTCCATGGACGTCACTTTCGCTGAGTAATGTGATGAAAGAGGTGATAAAACACATTTGAATGGCTGATCGATTTCTACCCAGCGCACACTGGCTAATGCATGTCAGCAACGGCTGTCCATGTATACAAATTAGACATTCATTCCATTAATTACATATTCAAGAAGACAGAAAAACATGATTCTAGTATACAGGAGTTAGATGCTTGAAATCTTCAACTTTAGACTATAAAGGTGTTTCAACATCTGATGCTTAGAAGATGACGTACACATAAACAAACTGGTTGCTGCTGCACTGCAGTTGTTAATTTGTCAACAAATAAATCTCTCAACAAACCAACTGTAGTGGATAAATGATGCTATGCAATGGCAGCATTAGTTTTGTCTCTGCAGACATTTTCTTAAGTTTTATCATCTTGTAGGAACTTTTATTTACTTTATTTAATTTCGTGATAACATTTTATTTACTTACAATTTATTTTTATAATTAACTATGTATATAACACTGTTGCCATGTTTGGCGTGACTTCATACATACACTTAAAATCACCAGCTGGTAATGAAATACATTTGAAAATGGCTTAGAAAAGTATTTAAATGTAACTAATGCAATGACACATGAAGTGTCCAGTATATAAGTTTGGGTTCTTTTTCATGTTTTTGAGAACATTTTTAAGTCTCTTATTCTCACTAAGGCTATTTTATAAAACAAACAAGCAAACAAAAAAACAAAAACATAAAAACAGTAATACTATTAATTATAAATTCAATTTGTATTAATTTCTCTTTTAATGTTTTAAAAAATGTCATTTATTCCTGTGATGCTAAAGTAGAATTTTCAGCAGCCCCATTACTCTAGTTTTCCAGTCAGTGTCACATGATCCTTCAGAAATCATTCTAATTTGCTGATTATTGTTCAAAAACAGTTGTGCTGCTTAATATTTTTTGCTGAAACTGTGATGCTTGGTTTTTCCTAATTCAATAAGGAATAGAAATTTCAAATGTATTTATTTGAAATATAAATTTTATCAATGTCTTTACTGTCACTTTTGAACAATTTAATGATTCCCTGCTGAATAAAAGTATTATTACTTATTGACCCTGATAATGTATTCAAATATGCCATGTTGTGCATGTTATCTATGAAAACTTTTTACAGTTGTCCTACATGGCTCATCCAATTATTTTCCAAAATCACTTCTGAAATCTGCGACATATTTGAGCACATCTTGTTTCAATGCAAAGACAAACACACTCAACACCTTTCCACATGAAACACATTTGAAATTGAAATCTATCACACATGGACACAATACCTTGCCTCCTATGACTGAAACAACTCTTCATATGAAATCCTCATTGCAATGTTTTCCATTAGCTAATTTAATAAGGTCTCTTTAGAGCGTAAAGTACTCACAGTGAAACACACGCTTTCTGGAACTGATAGGTTTTAAGAGTCAAAGTGATATTTTTGGAAATATTCGGCATTCATAATCAGACATTTCACACTGTTAATGCATCCACAAACAGGGAATTTAATGGTATATTTTGAATATTCAAGAATTTTTGATAATGAAACATACATGGGTGCCATCAGAATAAAAAGCCCAAACAGCTGATAAAACATAACAATAAAATAACAAGTAATTCACACGACTCCAGTCCATCAATTAACATCTTGTAAAGTGAAAAGATGCATGTTTCTAAGAAACAAATCCATTATTAAGACGTTTTTAACATTATTGCTTCTGCCTAAAATACAAATCAATTTATAATATTGCTTTTTTCAGTGAAAAAGTGACCTCATCTGAATCAGGAAAGAAATGTACACAGATCAAGCACCGTTTAAAAGCAAAAACAGTCCTAACCAAATATTTCTGTGCATACTGATGTGAGAGGGGATAGACTTTTAGTATGGAGAATGGACTATCTTGGCCAGAAGCAACAGTTTAAAGTTAAAATGACTTAATGATGAATTTGTTTCTTATAAGCACAAAGAATTTCACTTCATGAGACATTAATTGATGCACTGGAGCCATATGGATTACTTGTGGATTATTGTGATGTTTTTATCAGCTGTTTGGACTCTCATTCTGACGGCACCCATTCACTGCAGAGGATCCATTGGTAAGAAAGTGATGTATCTGTTTTGAAGTAACAAACTTAGCTACATATTGGATGCCCTGAAGGGTCAGTTAATTTTTTAGCAAATTATAATTTTTGGATAAACTCTTTCTTTAAAGAAATAGGCCAGTAAAAAAAGAAGAAAAAAAAACTTTATCATGGGGCGGTTTCATGGTTTTGATGACGGCCTTTTAATTTGCACCGCCTGTAATCACAACTGGCTTGAGTTTATCATAAAGTAATGACCTACACGACGGCCTTGATAGATAATGTGATTCATTCATTCTCTGTTTCCCTCCTCTACTACGGATTAACACAGAGAACCGGCTCAGAGGAGATGAGAGTATGATGAATAGATGAGATGAGAAGGACAGAATTTGATGGGGTTCTCAGTCCACTGAGAGTAGGTGTGATGAGGCATACACACAGCTCAGACTCAGGCAATGGATCTGACACACACACACAAATGACAGAGGTACTTCATATAAGAGCCTACTGCTGTTGAAGTACCAGGTGAAGCATGTGTAACTGAGCTGTACGCCAGCACAGAGAAACAGACTGAAAAAAATAAATCAAGAGAAAGGATGGAGGATAGGAAATATCATGAACTGAACAAATCAGCAGATGAGAATGTGTGTAAACTACTGTGATGCAGAATCCTTTTTCAATACATTAGACTGCCTTCTTAAGTAGCTGGGAATTTTCTAGCTTCCTTTTTCATCTAGAAGGGTTGTATAACTCGCCTTGAAAATCCAGCTTAAGTTGGTAGCTGGTTTAAGATTGGTTTAGATTGGATATGTAGATACATACATACAAACAGAAAGACTTCCATTTTTATTTTTTTTTCCAAAGAAATTTGCAATTTACATTTATGCATTTGGAAGACACTTAAATCCATTTTTATCTAATTTCAGTATAGGCATTTACTGAATTTTTGCATAAATTATAGAAAGAGTCATATAGACAAAATCTGCCGTTTACAAACACGTCACATTTCCTGTTTGTTAGCATGTCTGTGTGTGCAAGTACCTGAAATGAAATTTCTGAATTATGAGAGGTAGTTAACCAAACAAAAAGCAGCTGTCTGGAAACTGATCTGCCCTTACACATCTCCTCACTGACCTGTTCACAGCAACGAGCGACCTGTCAGAACATTGCTAATCATTATGCTCCATTTAACCAGAATATTTGTCTCTGAACTAACAGTCCACAGGCCTTTTGATTGTGGGCACAATGTCATTAAGAAATGCACTGAAAATGGAAATCACCGAGCCATACATATCAAATCAATAGGTCACATGTTGGACCAGGAGAAGAATTTCAGCCTCTTGTGAAATGGCAATTTTTAGTTCATTATAAATTCAAAACATGAGACAATGAGGTCAGACTTGTGACCAGCATGCGGTCTGACACATGAGTTATAGTACTCATATGTAAGTTAAAAGTTTGAGTCTGGCTTGCAAAATATGCTGTTTTTCATCTCTCGTTCCATCATCTCGCTACTGTCATCTGTACTAAAAGTAAAAAAAGGCCAAGGAAAATAGCTTTGATTCAAAACCTAGTAAGCATGCCATGTTATCTACTGCCTATAATAATAATCGGCTTTCTTGTAGGGAAGCATCCAAACTGACAAGTAACTGATTTGAAACAAAAATGTGTGTGTGTGTGTGTGTGTGTGTGTGTGTGTGTGTAGTAAGCACTGTTCTCCTTGACCTGTCTGTTACCTTCAATGAATTTTTACTTGTCTCTGTTTATACACTAAGTACTGTTTATACACTACAATTCAAAAGATTTGGGTAATATTTCAAAGAAATTATCTTTTTTTTTTCGGCAAGGATGCATTAAATTTTTATTAAATGAAGAAAAAATAAAATATGAAAAGAAAAAAAAAACAATCATGGGCCTCACAAAAATATTAGAGACCATGATTGTTTTCAACGTTGGTAATAATATGAGCACCGAATAAGCTTATTAGAATGATTTCTGAAGGATCATGTGACACTGAAGACTGGAATAATGATGCTGAAAATTATGCTTTACATCACAGGAATAAATTAACATTTTAAAATATATAAAAATAGAAAACAGTTATTTCAAATTGTAATATTGTAAATGCCATGCTGCTTTAGACTTTATATGAATTTAGAAGGCAATATGATTTTTCAGTCTAGCTTCTGGAATAGCTTTCACATCAGGAACATTTCTGATGCTGTCTAGGTCGGCAGCTCCTAGGTTTCAGAAAACTTATGAGTATCTTCCAAAATCTCTGATTATTTACCCTTGGGAGGATATTTATTGACTAGAGTCTTCAAAGATATCAAACAAGGGCTGCCACAGGTTCAACATTTCCGTGCATTCATTACTCAAGCGATCTTTTGAAAGCCTTCGAAGTAAACTACATAGTGAACAGCATGTTGATGCTGGCTGTCTAAATATCTAGCCTCAAGGCCTTTAGAAACACCCTACAGGCGATTTTCTGTCTCTTCACAGCAAGAAGGCTCTGACAGATGTTTTCATTCATGTGAAGAGTTACCAGAAGGTGCCGGGTCATTTCCAGCAACTGTTTGAATGTTTGAAATGAGCATTACCACCAGTGCATGGATACACAGCCTCAAGCTGTTATAATACCAGTGCAAGGAACACTGGATTTCTAGTTGTCCAGCAGTGGGTTTCAAGACATATGCAGCCTCACATGTATAAAAGTGCGCTTGAGTATGTGTTGATCAGAATGCACCAAGCTGTGCTAATATTTCTCCCTGAGTTTAAAACATACGTGTTTATTCAATTTCGATCTACCAGAATGCAAAAACAAATTTGTCATTGGCACAAGATAATAACAGTAATAAAAAACACAAAAGCAAATCAAATTACATCTAGGAACAAGCTTCTAACATGCCTAATAGCTAAAGTTTTGATGATTTCTTCAGTTTTGACAGTTTTATTAACTGTGTCTGTGTTTCCTCACTCTCAGTCTGTGGCAAAACCATATTTTTTCTTCTGTGAAACATAAATGCTTCCAAAAATCTTTAGACAGACAGACAGATAGACAGATAGATAGATGTTTACGCAGTGGGGTTTGTGCCTGACCAAACCAACTAAGGTGGCTTTTTGGGTTGGTATTGAGCTGTGGCCCGTCTACCCATCTATTTTCTTGAAGTATTTTTAAGTGCTTATGTAGAGGTTTTGTGATGGTCTTGTTGGGGTTTCTGCAGCACTTTTCATTAAGGATAAGATGTTTGTTTTGTCCAGTTTGATTACAAACTGAGTTTCCAAATCCAGTTGCTTGTTTTGCTCGTGAAATATGGCTTGACAAAATGAATACATATTGCGAGATGGAAATTCAGTCATTTTTCCCAGTTATCAAGGATTATTTTCCTGCATTTGATTCAGAGAAACACAAACTGATAACAGAAGTGTTGGAAAACCAGGGCTTTTTTCTAGGGTGTCAGACTTCCAAGAACCTCCAATGCAATCTGATCACAACACTAAATCACAAAAATTGAATTCAAGATTAATCTAACTACACAGGAGCAATCCTGCATACGAAAAGCACGAAAGAAACTATCTGAGAGACCCACCAGGTCGCATTTGCTTCCTGTCATCCAAGGTCTTGTATTAAGCCTTCATGGTTCCCCTTAAAATTAGTGAAGTAAGGTGGGTGTGGATGGCACAGGAAGGGAGGCCCAGTTTAAACGGGACACAGTCAAGAAGAATGGGCTCTGTCAGCCCACAGCATGCTTTAATTAGGGCCTATTGTCGGCCGTGCTCCCCCCGGTGAGGAGACTCTGGAATGAAACAAGCAGAAAATGGGTTCAGGCAGTTGAAAGAGGCTGAGTAAAAGAGAAGCTGACTGTGTGGTGCTCAAACGCATCTTTCGGGCGTGCAAGGGCTAAGTACACATTTCAGGCAGAATCAAGCACCTACCTGAGATTTCATAGGTTGTTTCCGTCAGGTCGAATCATGCACGTCGCGTATAAGCATCTGACGTGCAGCCAGAGTTTGTGAGTATATGGGCTACATCAAAGATGTTCTGTAGTGCACTTCAATGCTAGCTGCCGCTAGAAACAAGTGCATCAACTGGGACTAGACAGTCAACATAAGAATGAAAGACTGCATCAAAACCTCAGGAGAGCTTCTGGTATATATTCTGTGTTCTCTCAAATACCCTATTGATTCCTCACAAGCTATGACTATAAATATACCAAAATCAGGCTTGAAACATGAAAAAAATACCCCTCAAAGTGTTGAACTAGTATAAGGAATCATATAAGGAAGGGAGTATTGATCCCTGTCACGATGAAAGATAAATACGTTGTATAATTCAAGATTACCGAGAGATTTCTCAGTTATACGCCGCTTCTGAGTTCCAAGCGAATGTGGCGTTATAAGGAGTCGATTGTGTAAACGTAGGTGGTGTATGGAAAGGTGGTGTATGGAAAGGTGGTAAAGGGAGGATGGGGGCAGATATTCATTAAATCCACTTCCTGAGATGTCTGAGAAGAAGTGCGACAGCTCTTGTGCTGAATAGCACGTGGCTGTACAACAGAACGCGCTGTAATTGGGTATGACACGGGATCAATGCGGACACGTCAGGATGCAAAGATGTCATTTTCTAACCTGATGCCTTCAAGCTTGTCTCCGCCGTTACTCAGGTGCCAGTTGCTGTGGAAACCCAGTTCTTCTTCTCTCTCTCTCTCTTTATATATTTATTAAGATGCAGCAGAGAACACTGGAGCTTTCTCCCTCACAACAGCGGCGGATTTCATATTAAAAGCTACACGACGTGCAGTCAAGCTTTTGAAACCTGCCTGTCAAGCATCCTTTTACACCGGGTGCCACAGGATGTCAACGTGGGACTGAATTCATTGCTTTTATGAAGCTCAGACTTAAAGTTTCTAAGTTTATTTCTTTAAATAGAATCTACAAGCTAGCAAATATATCAGTCAATAGGCTAAATCAATCACTCTATGACTGTTAAAATAGTAGCTTACTTTCTATATGGTATGAATATGGGTATGAAATTCATATGTTCTACATCTGCCATGTTACTGTCACTTGACCTAACAGCACCCTATTCTGAGTGGATGCAAACTATGTTGCGTTTAGCAATGAGTACATCCTGGTATGGAAAGATTACTTTTCACAATCCAAAGAATTCCAGACAAAAAGAAAAACTCCCTTCATTTTTTTACTCCTATATTCCGTTTCCCTCAGAAATGTCATATTTCAGGCATAAAATTGGTTGTGAATGCCATTGTAAATGACTAAGTGTCTCGATCCTGGTCATAATGCTGATTATTTGAGGACTTCAGGGTTTGAACCCACAACTGTTCAGCTGCCAATGCACTAGGCTCTTCTAAATTATTACAAGCAAGCACAGTGTATGACCATTGACTCACCTCTTCTCTTACCCAAGCACATGGTTGACAGTCCTCTGCACCCGAGCTCTGGAGAACCTTGAATTGTCACAGCAGTTAATAATCAATTCCACTGCCATTAAAAGACCATGTGAAAGTTTAGCAGAGCAAATAAAGCTACTGTAGCATGGTGATGAAGGCAATAAGAGGGGCATTAGGAGCAAAAGCCCACTTAACAGGCCCATCTGACAGGACCGCTCTGATATCATTGGAACAGGCAGGCACTGAAACTACCAACCTGTGACTTATTGCTCTGGGAACTAAAATGAGGCTCTTAGAGATGTAATCCAAACATATGAGTATCTGAAATGCTATGTTAATTTAGAACAAGAGCTGCAGTTGTCAGCGATGCTTTATGGGGTGCTAGTAAATGTGCCAACAACATGGCTTTATGGTGAAATAACAACAACTGATCTTGACATGTTACAGCAAAACACCATCTAAAGAATCAGTGCCACGTATCAAGTATTACTCTAGAGCAGTATTTACACGGCAACGTCTGAAAATTGAACCATGTGCTCTGATGTTATAGATTGGACAAAACCTACTTTCTTTGTTAATTCTCATAGGCAGCAAAAAAAAGAAAAAAAAGAAAAATAACTTATATTTGTCAATAAACTCATTGAACACTGAATAAACAATGCATGTTACTTATTTGTCAGGCATTACGGTGTAACCTCAAAAGTTATGCAATATCTTAACAAAACATGTTACTTGTAACGTTTTATCATGAAAACCGCAGGCAGTTATAGAAAACATAATATAGATCACTGATGTCATGAAAAAAAAAAAAAAAAAAAAAAAAAAAAAAAAAACACCTTATCAATGGAAATACAAGTGGGTTCAAAAGTTTCAGGTTTAAATTAGATTTTGAATCCCACTTTCAATATGGTCTCAGACTTCTGGATCCTGCTGTAAGTTGTGTGAGGAAACCCAGCATCAAAAGTCCAAAAATCTCTTGCTAGTATAAAAAAATAAAAATTATGGTAAGAGTTGCCCTTCACTTGGGTTGAAAAACGAAAAGCCTGGCAACTGTAACCGGTTCAGTGTGAGATGCGTCCCCCCTCTGCCAGTCTCAGCAGTGCTCCTGTGGGAACATTATGACATCGAATGCCACGAGATCTCTTACTCTCACGGAAAGGACATGAGTGAAAAGCAATAAAAAGAGAGCGGGGGCTGTTCCTCTCTAATTACTCTCATCTTTGCACAGTCAGGGGATCTAATAAAAGAGGAAGAGTGTCTTGGTATTTGAAGATAAATGTCAGCTGTGAGCGCGTGTGTGAGTGTGAGAGACACCGCGTGTGTATGGTAATGTAATGTCAGCTAGGTGTGTTTAGATATTTCTCTAAATCAGTGTTGTGCTGCGGCTCCAATGCAGGAAGCCCATGTGTGTCAGTACAGGTCGGGCCCTGGAGGAGGGAGAGCGGCACAACGATGGCGCGCACAACATGATGGTAATAACAGTGCACTCGACAACCTCAGCCAGACTCTGTTTGCCCAAAGGGGCCGGCCGTAAGCACAGTCCAAATGTCAGGAGCACATGCTCGGGAAGGGCAGAGATGGAGCTGGCAGGGAGAGAGGGTGGATCAACAGAGGCCGCGGGATGGAGAAATGGTATTCTTTCAGCTAGGACTGACAAAGGTAGCTTGTTCACTTACTGTATGTGGTTGATTAAACATGCACACATCAGTGCTCTTTTGTTTTTTAATGCAGATTCTGTTTTGTGTGTTTTTATTATACATGCAAAAATAAGTTATATTTTGTTTTTTATTGTAGTTTTTGTTTTTTGTGTTTAGATATTATGAGCATAACAATTTGAATGAAAAATTTAACAGACAAATCAACATCTTTCAGAAAATAATTAGCTCCCACATTCATTATTAATTTTGTCACAATCAGTGCTTCATTTTTTTAAGTTTAGACAGAGAGAGAGAGAGAGAGAGAGAGAGAGAGAGAGAGAGAGAGAGAGAGAGAGAGAGAGACATAATGGACTTTTCCTAAAACTTATCCAAAGTGTAAAAGGAGGAAGGACATATGACATCATAAAGGACATATACAATGGGAACAAACGCTGTGTCAAAATCAGTGACATATGGACTGATTATTTCAGTCAGACGAAAGAAATCTGTCAAGGCTGCAGCCTCAGCCCGACTCTATTTAATACCTAAATTAATGAATTAGCATCAGCACTTGATAAGTCCTATTGTCCTGGTCTGACCCTGAAGGCAGAGAAATCAAATGCCTCCTGTACGCCGTTGACCTTCTGCTGCTGTCGCCTCATGAAGAGGGACTGCATGAAAGCCTCTCCATTTTGGAAAAGTATAGTAACAACTGAGCCTTAACAATAAACATGGAAAAGTCTAAAATCACGATCTTTCAGAAAAAAAAGCCTTGCATTGCTAACAAAAAATAGTTTACAATTGGGGGAACAATTCTTAATCACGTCACCTGTTATAATTATTTGGGTCTGACAATCTCAGAAGAGCTTCTGGACAGTTTAATACTGCAATCAAAGATCAGTCGGATAAGACACGCAGGGCTTTTTATAATATAAGAAATCACTGTTCAAATTCAACACATGCATACTAAACTGGTTAAAAATCTTCAAAAGCATCCTCAAACCTATTCTTCTGTATCTGGGGCCCCAAATTTAAATTAAGCTATGAATCATGGGACAAAAACCCTGCTGAAATGTTCCACCTTGAGTTCTGCAAAAACATCTTAGGAATTCATAAAGATGTCCCAAGTCTCAGCTGCAGGGCAGAATTGGGCAGATTCCCTCTGCTATCTGAAATCCAGAAGAGAGCAGCAAAGTTCTGGTTTCATCTATCAGACATGCCCACAGATAGCTACCATCACTGTGCTTTTACTTTTCGAGAAAACACCCAAAGAGTGACCCCATGCACTATTTAGTATAAAAACAATCAACTCGATTCAACAATTTGGTGTAGACATTCAAAAGTTAAAGAAAGAATAAAGAACCCAGGAAGAACACATCAATGATTTACTTTCACAGAATTAAGTCTGATTATAAACGGCACATTCTATTCTACTGAGAGGCCTAGTTACAACCAGTTCTTGCAAACTTACCTCGACATTCACAAAGTACTATGTTTTCCCTTAGAGCAGCGGCTCTCAATTCCCGTCCTTGCGACCCCCTGCTCTGTACATTTTGTATGTCTCTCTTTGTTAACACATCTGATTCATATAATCAGCTCGTTAGAAGTGAGCTCCGTGCATGAACTGTGTTCCCATTGACATGGTCTCTACACAGTGTTCATTGCTCCCTACTCCCTGAGCAGGGGAAATCTGGAAATCTTCAGAACATTCATTCACGGATTTGAACTGCGCAACGTCTTCACACACGGACGAGTGTGACATCATATACCTTGGTAAATAAATACAATTTAAATTGACGTCTTGCACATGCCAATGCACTTTGAATGGAACATATTCGTTCGCTTCTAACTGGAATCATGGCGGAATATCCTGTGATGTCCACTTCGCAGGGCATTTACGTTCGAATAGAACAAGCGTCTGAAGCCATAAGAGAAACATACAAAATGTGCAGAGCAGGGGGTCGCAAGGACTGGAATTGAGAACTGCTGCCCTAGAGTATATATTCAATAGTTTGGTGACAGTATTAGGGATTAGAAAGCCTGTGTTAGAGGTGCACAGAGGTAAAGCCAGCTGCTTTAATGTGAGCTGTGTATAGCTGAGCTGTCAGACCTCATTGGTGTGTGATGGAGGACTTATTATGTTAACCTTTGGCCCTTCCCTCACTCCTACTATCGCCTGCCATCTTGTCCTCAGCACACAGCGAGGGCACTTCTGTGTGACCGCTGTCAGAAGAGCCTGTGCACATTCATAGACTTTAGCACCCTGTCTTATTATATGCGGTTTGTTTTTCTAAAGCATTACGGCATGTCAAAGTGTTTCAGTTTATCTCTGTGTTAAAGATAAATGGTGGTGCATTGAACCGGCTGTGGGAAGCACCAATGAGTCAGATGTCATAAGCAATTTATTTAAAGATTTAAAGGGAAAAATAAGTTCCTTACAGTTAAAAAAGGGTGAGTTTTGATTTTCAGGTTAACTTTTAGGCTATTGCACTGATTTAAACATTAGTTGCCCCAAAACACTGTATGCTTGTTTGCCCTCCACACCAGCCAAGGCTGTATTCTTAACAAGGAAATTCCCAAGTCAATCCTGCTAGCATGGATTGAGAACCTTATTGGTCTTGACAGAGAGGTGTGTGCATTCTGACATGTAGTGTGTGTGCGCATCTGAAGCAGTGTGTGTCAGCTGGATAATTGAGGGTTGTGTGTGTGATGCCATCTCACCATAATTGCCTAAGCTCACAGGGGAGACCCGACCATGTCAAAAGCAACAAATTGAGTGCTGGTATGTCTATGTGTGTGTACGACACCGAAACAGTGACACTAGTCACAGATCAATCACGTCTTCATCTCTCTTCTTGCTGTAAATCATTTCATCCTATTTCAAAAATAGGTTACATTCAATCAGACCACAACATTTTGTGCACTCTAAATGAAATTAGATTTTATGATTTTGTGCACTCTAAATGATATATAATATAATATAATATATACTTGTAATAATTTTAGCGATACGTCAATGTGCGTATAAAAACATGGTGATGGAAACATAGCTACTGTCAAAACGGATCTCGAGTTGACCATATTTAAAAAAGGACAACAAAAGATAAAGGCAGGACCAGATTTAGGCAGTTATCCGTTTATGTAGATATGCTTTTGCCAAAATACAATGCATAAATAAAATCCTGACAAATAAAAGTATCAGGATTTCCTGAGTGTACTCTTAGAAAAATTAAGCCTTGCATGTCTGTGATCCCATTCTCAGTTACAGATAATGGAATACTCATAGTGGCCTGTAATATGCAGCTTGTTCAGTACACTGGAGTGCAACTCGGAGTCCTGGAATCAGATGGTAATTGGATGGAGAGGCTAAAGATGAAGCGGCCCGTGAAACCCAACACACAGATAAATGGATCTCTATCCGTGATTCACCAACAGATTCTGTTCAGAAATGGAGAGAAAAAGGGAGACGATAAAGATCTTTTAGAATCAAATGTACAATTTCATACAATTACAATAATACAATGAATAAATTCAATATTACAATGCATAATTATAGAAAATATATTTTTTAAATCATTAATTAATGTAATTATTGAAGTCCAATATAGACTTTCTTTTTTTTCTTTTAATTATTTTGTTGCAGACATGACACAAATATAATATACTACGGAAAATTGAGGCTTGCCTTAGATAAAATATTAGATACAATTTTGAATGTATTTTATTTTATTGTATGATAGTGTGTGTGTGTGTGTGTGTGTGTGTGTGTGTGTGTGTGTGTGTGTGTGTGTGTGTGTGTGTGTGTGTGTGTGTGTGTGTGTGTGTATGAAACATACAACACATTTAGAAAATAAAAATCAATGTATTAATTATTACTGATTCATTAATTATTACTGACTTACTGACATATCATACAAACATTTTTTCTTTTTTTTTTCTTTACACACATAAACAATCAAAAACAAAACAATTAAAAAGTTTAAATGTATACTTGAAACATTAGACCAAACACATACATATAGTATGTGTGTGTGTGTGTGTGTATTATGCCATCACTGCCTGTGGGATTGGGACCCACATGAGTGAGGGGGTGGACTACATCGCATAGGTAATCATCACCCACTAAAGGTCAGGGCCCTTAATTCTAGTCATTCGGATGTGCTCCATACATTACAGCGGGTGTGTGCCAGAGAGGAGGGCAGGAGGAGATGGAGGGAGGACAGGGCATGAGAAGAGGAAGGAGATGAAGAGAGAAACAAAGAGAATCAGGAGAAAGGGAGGACATTGCAATGACATCACTCAGATTCAAAGCAACCCACATAACTATTATTTCTGAATGTTGGCCTTGACCTCCGAAGCTCCTCGGCATACATGCAGAAAAAGCGAAGATGTTGCAAACGTAGAGGTTGGAAGTTAATTAACACAACCTGTCAGCAACACCAAGGGCCAGTTTAACCTCAGAGGATTTATGTTTTTCAAATAGGTACAAATAAGCCTGGGTCAGGAAATCTGCAGCATTGATACCAATTACTGTGCATGACCCTCGAAGAGATTCAAACAAATATAAAATTGGATTTCTAAGCGGGTTTAGGGTTTTAGTAAAAGAAGAGATCATGAAAAAGATGTAGCCTACACATGAATAGGTGTTTCTTTAACTATGGACACTTTTGGCACGGTGGAATTTTGGAAAACTCACTTTCACAACAATCTAACAAGTTTAATTTGCCTACCAACAAAGTCCAACACTAGACACATGTCATGAAGTCATGGACATTTGCACCACAATGTAATTTCCATCACATCTAAAAATTATGCATTTTTAAAATAAAATGGCAAGTTGCTAAAGGTTTAATGTAACAACTAATATTTTAAGTATCCTAAATAATTAAATATTTTCATATTTTTTTTAAATGAGTTTCAATAAAATTTAACCATTTTTTTTATTATGTTTACAAATTATATTTACCTTGATTTTTCTTTTTCTTTACAAATCACATCTAAAATTAGTGACACAATTCTTTCCTTAGTAACCAAGAAAAAAATGAATGGTTTTAGTGGCAAAATGGTTGGTTGTCATGGAAAAGACGACACAAATGAGGGTGTAATTGATGTGGTTTATGATTATTTTACTCGGTTTAAAGTGAAAAAAAAAAAAATAAATAAATTCAGTAGACGTTTTACTATTTTAAATGAAACATTATTTTAGGATAAAATAATAAAACATACATTAAAGAAATTAAACGTAGAAAAAAAAAAATAAAGGTACGATAAAATGCTTCCAAGATGTTTTAATATGACCTTTGTGTAACAAAATGAACAAAGTTGGGGGGGGGGGGTAAGTTCAACCCCTGGAACATAAAAACCCTCAAATATAAACTACATAAAGCAGGAGAGATAATTTTAATTCACTAAAGCACATAGTAACACAACCTACATAACTGAGTATCACAAAGAAACTGCACAGCGGTCGCCTTCCACAGCTTTTGCACAAGGCCACTGTCAGCTCAGCAGGCTTGTATATGTTTGAGTCCCTTATCGATTAAACTGTCATTCCCAGTGCTCGAAAGCAGCCAAAGCCAGTGTTTGTGCAGAGAATCAAATTCTGATAACCCTCCTGAGGACCTCCTGGATCAAAACAGGGAACTAACTGGTGGTGGAGGGGAGGCTGAACTAAGAGTGTGGGATATTGAGATAATTACAATACGCCCAACACTGAGACCTGAGGAACGCCAACGGCACCGACTCTGCCAGTGTGTTGTATTGACCTGTGGTTGATGGCGGTGTGGTGAGGAGTGGGAGTCATAAAAAGGTTAAGAGCTGAGAAACGTATAACACAAATAAGACAGCTGATAGATTGATAGATTAATATCACAGCTGTGACAGATTCCTCACAATGTACAATGCATGAAGGAAGATCAATATCACAGCTGTGACGGATTCCTCACAATGTACAATGCATGAACTTTTTTTTGTGTGTGCACTTATAAATAAACTATTAACAAAGTGCTGTCAAGAGTTACAGAGCAAGATTAATTTTATTTGTGTCAACGGAAGAGACATGAGAGAGATATCTAAAAAAGTGTCTATAAACTAACGAGTGCTGCTATATGATAAATAATCCATATGAAACAACGCGATATATATATCATTATCTTCTAATATACGCCCCCGCGGCGATCACTGAACGCGAGGCTTTTTGAATACGCCCACACAACAGAAGACAACGCAGCGAGAACTGTTCTTCATATATTTTACTGTTTATATAATAAAAAGATGTATGTGGATGAGGAGAAAAAAAAGAATGAAGCACTTTATTAATAAAAAAGCATACTACATAACGTGTAAACATTTTATAGTTATACTGTTCCAAAGACTACTATAATTCCTGACTAGATAGATAGATGAAGTTTCAATATATAGATAGATACCATTAGATGTAAATAATATAGATAAAGATAAGTAACAATCAATGCTGTTCTTTCAATTTATAGATAGATAGATAGATAGATAGATTAAAAGCATAATAAAAAAGTTAATATAACTCATTTGGTTTCAGTATGAATGTAGTTTCAGGGTTAACAAATAGATAGATAGATAGATAGATAGATTAAAAGCATAATAAAAAAGTTAATATAACATTCTTTCTTGTAACCCATCCCTCTCAGGGACCGTTGTGGCTAATTATGCCTTTATTCAGGCCTTTGTCCTTCTCAAATTCCTATAAAGCAAATTGGATTTCCACCAAAAAAAGTCAAGTGATTTAACATTTTTAGTTTGATGTAACCTACAGTACATACAAACAGTCAGTTTTGTGCTGCTGATCAAAACCCAAAAATGTGTTTGTTGGGCCGTTGTGCACCTTTATAAACCTATAAAGCAAATTGGATGTCCACCAAAAAAAAGTGATGTAACCTACAGAAATAGTCAGGCTGAAAAATAATATATATATATATATATATATATATATACTATAAAGCAAATTGGATGTCCACCAAAAAGGGGTGATGTAGCTTATGGTGATAGTAAGGCTGATGTGAGATGATGAGATTATGTAGTTCTATTATGTTGGGGTGTTGTGCTGATGCAAAGCAAAACAAGGCCGAGAGGGAGCTTGACTCTGAACTCTGCAATGAGCAGAGCGCATGAGGGGAAAAAAGGGAACGAAATCGCCAGCAGCGACAGTGAGTTCAATCTAGGAGCAGGTTCTGCTGATTTTAACTTCACCATCTTCGGATGTGCTGCTCTCTGATCTGTCTGCTCCTTTCATTTCAACGTCAGATAAATCACACAGACACGGGCAATCAAATATGCGTGAGGAAGTACTCCACGACACATCTGGCGTAAAGCATTTCCTGAATAAGACATTTAATGAGCCTGATAAGAGCTGATCTACGTCTTTTTCCACTTCACCTTTCATTAGGCAGGAAGTTTCATTGAGGTATGTCAACTTCTTTCTCAAAAAAGAACCAACATGGACAAAATACTTTAAAGGCCTATTCAAAACGAATGCGAAATTAAAATTCAAAACAAATCGCCAACAAAAGGTCTATTCACTGCAAGAGTGAAACAAATTTTCATCAGGCTACATTAAAACTAAATAAATTTCTGTACAAATAGGTGATCAACAAAGAAATGCATCATAGTTTCCACAAAAATATTAAACAGCACAACTCTTCTCAACATTGATTATAATAATAAATGTTTCTTGAACAGCAAATCAGTACATTAGATTGATTTCTGAAGAATACTGTGACACTGAAGAATGAAGACTGGAGTAGTGATGCTGAAAATTATGCTTTGCATCACAGTAATAAATTACATTTTAAAATATATTAAAATAATAAACAGTTATTTTAAATTGCAATAATGTTTCACAATATTACCGTTTCTACTGTATTTTTGAGCAAATAAATGCAAATATTTTTATTTTTTTAAATTACAAAAATCTTACTGACCAAACCATTAAACCTCAGTACAGAAGATATTTTACCAATGCTTCGGTTTATGTCCAGTGTTTCTGTTCAAAATCTTGTTTTTGTTGAATATTTGTTGTATACTTTACCAATGCTTCGGTTTAACTGAAGCTGACACTAAAACAGATTGCACTCTTCAGAGCATCAGAACATGTGGAAGCCGGAAACACAGACTCACACTTTATCTTTCAAACACGAGCACGATGTCAGTTACTTTCTTTCTCAAAAGGTCAGGCGGGTTTCATGACCCCTAGCTCCCTGGCCACTACATCATGTCTGGTGTGACAGGACATTGTGAGGAAGAATGAATATATGCATGACCTCTGCCCTTTTCATCTCTGGACATAAAGCCAGAAATGCCCTTTGCTCTAATGACATCATCATCATCCTCCAAACAAAAGCCCCTTCTGAACAGAACAAAACACACTTCCAAAATCTCCAAAAAATACACTGAGTTTACAACATAAATATGAGGTGCAAGAGGAAACTCAATATTACATTTTCAGCCTGCAGCACTTATCCAATATCAATTCATTCAATAAACAAGATGTATGGCACAAGGACTATATGAGTTTATATAAATGAATTACTTTTAGATAAGTCAAATCCTTCTTTTTTATTGAATAACAAAGATCCGTATTTGGGTGTTTCTTGAACTATGATCACATACGGACCTGTGAACTTGTAGAAAGTAAACTCTCTTAAAATAAACTTTTTTTCACATTTGCTTTCATTGCACCAATAGTTTCACAGTGGATATATATGAATCAAAGGAAAATGTTGCCATTTTGTTATTTTTTCATGACCATTTTCATCAGTGTAATTTCCTTCACATCTCAAATGATGTATTGTGTTTCAAAGCATTCTGTGGTGCAAATTATATTTCAAACATTTCTGGAATGAAATAACCAATTCCTCTGTCTTGCTAAGGCTTAATGTATGTTATGTATCCTAAACTGTGTTGGGGGTTAACACATAACAAGTAAGGCTAGTTATAAAATCAAAATCAAAGTAACTAAAGCATGCATTACTTTTAAATTTATATCTGAGTTACTTTTTCAAATAAGCAATGCAAGTTTGCTTGTTTTCCGATTTATTCACTGACACCATTCCTATCTCCATGTTGAAAGTCCTTCACCTGAGGCTTATTAATTTCACTTTTGGTGTGAAAGGGCCTTTATAGTCTTTGTTATTAAAAAAACAAATAATCAAGCCCAGCCCAGGTGCAAAAGTAACAATGCACTTTACATAAAAATTAACTAAGTAAACACAATTAGTAGCACAATAGAGTAACACAATACTGTAATTAATTATTTATAAAAGTAACTTTCATTTCCCAACAACTGATCACAAATATACAAAACTAATTAATTTTCCATTTGATATTTACCTTGATTTTTCCCAAGCCTGCTCTTCACTGACATATTTGAAACTAAGCAAAAAATAATGAAAGCATGTTAAAAAAAAAATGTGACCTTCATGTAACAAAAAAGATGAAATACGTTAGATTAGAAATAACAACATTGGCATAAAAGAGCCCATAAATGAAGAAACACCTCTCTACGGTTTATGCACAGGTTGTAAAATTCAAATAAAATAAAAGTTTTGTTTATATGTGCTATTATAATTAAATTAAAAAATTAATAAATTAAAATTAATGTGTAAATAAGTAATTAAGTAAGTAAACAAACAAACAAAAATGTATTATGAAAACACAACAGTTGTGTAGTATAGATTTCAGCTCCCCCATCTGCAATTGGTCTGGTCTGAATCGGAGATCCATCATAACAGTCACTTGACAGGCAATCTGGTACTCAAAGAACAAACTTACTGCCAGTCGTCAAAGGAGGGGTGAAGCAAGAAAGAACTGCAAAAACAATATATCCCTGTACTAGTTGGATAATGGGAGTGTTCACAGAAGACATTTCTTCCGTACGAATAGTCTGTAACACAATAAGCTTATTCTGAAAACAAAAAGGCAAACAAACCCCTTTTTGTTGCAGGTAAAGGAACCCACAATTTGGTTGCACTCCTTATGATGTCTGATGACAACTGTGAAAAAACAGATGTCTTTGAAGCCAGTCTGTGGAGGCACTTCAAACCTGCCTTTGTGGAAAAAGTGATGGCCGGTCCAAACAGTATTTTCCTCTCCTCCTAACAGCTTCAATAGAATAAAACAGAGGAAAGAGCTTCTGGAGACCAGACAGACAAAGTGAACCGCCTTGTACCGCTACCAAATGGGAAACAGCACACGGATGCTTTTGGGGTAACAAAGCAAGAAAGCAATTCCTAATGCACTTTTATCACACCTGGAGAGTGCTGAAAATAAGAGAGAAAAAGAGAGTCGACTGCAGTGCTACTCAGTGAAATCCATGCAAAAAAAAAAAAAAAGAGTAGATATTCTATAGTTCAAGTCTTGAAGCTGCTTTTAGGCAGAACAATGTCTGTCTGGTCGGTGGACTTAGGGTTATCAGAAGGAAGGCACAGTGGTGCAACTGCGGCGCCACTGTGGAAAGGTCACATCGGCCATTGTGTTTCAGGCTCTTGGCTTCGGGTTCCCTGCTGACTGCGGCTTCAGGGCTTTGTGAGGATATTCATAGGCCATGTGGCATGCCTAAGCCAAAAAGAAGCCTTCAGAATAGGTTTGATATGCTGTTTGATAGTGCAAAGTGCAGACGATAGCAATAGAATGATTGGAGAGGGAAGCACAGAAGCAAGACACAAGAGAAGAAGTATAGATTGAAATATGAATGGAGAATTATGACTACAAAGAGCGGTGAGCCAAACATTTAGTCAGCCTTTTTTGATTTGATCTTTTTGTATTCAAGCACCATGTATTGTCACATTTGGTTCCAATATCCTTCTACTGCACAAGGAGCTACTGTAGGTGCAAATTTTATCTATTTTCGCAACAAAGGCCTAACAACACACAAACTGCTGTAAAGATTTAACACTAAGATAAAACCTTATCAAAGATTTTGATTTATGCAATTACACAGAATGGGGTCTGAAGCTTTCCAACCTGGAAAAAAAAGACACATAAGTACCAGAAAACTATCATAAAAGTGGTCCATACAACTCGCAAGCTACATTCCAAAGTCTTCTGAAGTCATACAATAACTTTTTGTGAGGAACACACTAAAATGTAGGCTACCCACTGAAAATCTTCCATCAACACTCAATGCGTTCATCAGATTCATTCCAAGAATTAACAGCTGATGGGCACTATTGACTTGCATAGTATTTTCCAAGTCAATGGTGTCCATCAAATGTTCAGATACCAGCATTTTTCAAAATATCTTCTTTTGTTTTCAACAGAAGAAAGAAACTCATACAGGTTTGGAACAAGTGGAGGGTGATAACAGAATTTCCATTATATTTAATGTACTTCTTTCTACAGCTTTGATAAAGGCAGAATGCCTTAAATGAACGAGCCATAACTCCACGTGTATATGTTGCGTCTTCAGGGCCGAATACATTAACACGTGTAATTGGGTCCCCGCAGCAGTGCACCTTTTTGATGTAAAGGCAGAAATGGCAAGGCAATGGTCTCTGTCGTATAATTCAATACAGCACAAATCACAGTTTTCTAGTTCGCCAACCCACACCACACGTTTCTATAGATGTGCAATAAAATTTAAATAAAGAAAAAGCCCCTCCATCCATTTCCATCAAGGTCTTTCTCCGTGTGGCCGCGTGAAGCTTTTTGAGCCATTACCGCAAACAAGATAATCCTCGCCATCTATTATATTGTGTAAATGTGCTGCTGGAACAATAAGTTTGTTCTGAACTCAAACCACTTTAGCGTGGCACTTTCTGAAAACTTTTCAAATCTGTGCCACCAACAAACTCGCCATTATACTTGATGTTGTTTGTCAATGCGAGCTCTATTATTTCAGGACACAAAAGGAGAAGAGAAAGGGAAGTGGCTGCAAAAAAGAAAGATAATGGTGTTCGCTTTGATTGGTTCCTTCTAACACAGGCGGACCGAGGATCAATTCACTTTTTGAAAAGAGGGGAAGGTTGTTTACAACGAAGGACCTGCAGCAATATGAAAATTAAATCAATAATCCCACTGTGAAGAATGGATGGATGGAGGCTCGAGGCATCTGGTCTTACATGAGAAAGCGGCAAAGAAAAAAAAAATGAAAGGCAGAGATTGGGAATGATAAGCCCTGTGCCTACCATTGAGCACTGAGGCATGTATTTTTAGCAGGACTGTAGAAGTTAAAAGTATGCGATTAGTTAAACAGGTTTACCATCATACATTTTTCTACACTTTTATTTCATCTGACAACAACCATTTTATTCTGTGATTTTTCTAAATAATAGGAGAAGTTATTCTCAATCAATTCTCAAAAGGATTTTTTTATTTATTTTTTAGCTTTTAATACAATACAGATTGTCAAAGCAGCTTTACAGTGTCAAATAGGAAAATAGTTTTTTCAATAATGCAAGAGGACAATAACAAATAGTCAATTTTCAGTTAAGGTTTCACTTTTAACAAAAGTGAACTAATTTGCATTATTGAATGATGGAATTTAATAAATAATCAAATAAATAAGGAACACGGAACATGTAACTATGGAAAAATTGATAAATCACAATTCAATTAAGCTACTAATTTATTAATTTCAACTGGTTTACTTACTAATCCTTTATATAATATTGATTAGCCTATTAAATGCATACATGCTAAGGTAATCCCCCCCCCACCACCCACCCAAATTTTAGGTTCTGTACAAATGCACTAAATGGGAACAAATTCAGTGCACAAACTGTTATAACTGCAGTTGTTGTGTAACATGCACAAAAGGGGAAAGTCAAGCTTTAGACGGTCACATCTGAGCTACCTGCCTTTAGCTTGAGGGATTTGAATTAGGCTACAAGAAGCTCTTCTCGCCATCGGTCGTGCTTCAATAAGCCACGGCGGAGTTGTGACGGGTGATTAAAAGGTTGCTGTGCATGGTTTCTTACATTCTGTAACAAGGGCTTTGGAGGAAGAGACAGTCCATAGGGACACCGCTTCACTGCGGACCTTGCAGCTGTAACATTAATCAGACTTCATCCAACAACAAAAAAATTCATGCTATTTGCTTTCTCAATAAATGTTCAGTGTCTTATTGTGCAAGATTCATCAGTGCAAGTAATTCCCAAAAAAATCTTTACTAAAACTCATCATTTACTCACCCTCATGTCAATCAAAAATAGGTGAGTTTCCTTCTTCATTCGGATTATTTCTACGGTACTTTTAGGAACTTTTTGGAGGTCACTGTATGGAAGAGTCCATTATTTTGTCAATTACTGCTCCACCAATGAAAATAGTTCCAAACAAAGTCCAAGCAGTGTCAACAATTGCACATCTCCAAACACAGTGGTGGTTCATTACTGAATGAATTAGTGTTTTTGAATGAATCTGTTTTTGAGTAAATGACTCAATTATACACCACTAATGTACAGACTGATACGCAAACAAGCAAAGTGATGAGTGTATAGGAGCGCTCTTGAAATGCTGCTCGGTCAATCAAAATCAAGTACTGGAACTGGATCTGTTGTATAATTAAAATTTTAATCAGTCACAACTTTCAGAATGTTAATTATTTTCTGCAGTTTTAGATTGACTCAGTGAAGTTTTAGGTATTTTTAAAGGTATATTGTAGTTATAAATGGTCAGTGACACTGGACAGTTCAATGATTCAGGACAGATAATGATAAAACTTCACTCCTAACAAAACACTGTTCTCATCTAAGCTGAAAAATGACAAGAGCGGCTGCCCTCCCACCTTGTCCCAGTCTGTCTCTACTTTAGTTTTCCATTTATCTAATTCTATTTTCAGGTTTGTTTCATTGAAAGAGCTAAGCAGACAATGTATCGGTCTGCACAGATCACAGACGAGAGAAAGATCTCATTTCATTTGAAATGTTTGCTGCAGACTAATTAAATGCAGTATTTATTTGAATGCCCTCCTAGGTGATGCTCATATTGATGATTTGTTTGTGGACCCTGGAGTCAATGCCAGTCGCTGCATTTGTGTCTTGCTCTACATCCAAATAAATAACAAGCTGTCATGCAATATTCCAGTAGCACTTGATCTGAGAACTCGCGTTAACACACACAGCTCTGAATTGGCACAGCGGGGGTCATGGAAAGGCCTCGGAGCAACTGGCAACCAGCTCCTTTCAGTCAATCGAATGAAAATAGGTTCCATCTCTCGGCCTCACTGGAGAAATGCAGCAATACACTTTGTGGTCTGACTCAAGTGTGTGGTGATGGATGGTAGAGATAGGATGGGACACGGAATGCTTAGGGGCTGAAAAGTGTGTTTGTAACCTATGGGGGGAAAATCTGCTTAAAAATGCTCCCCTGAAGACTCCCTCAAAGTCTGCTTTTGAGAAAAAAAAAAAGCCTTGAGCAGATTATTACTTTAATAAAACAGAGTCAAAAGCAATATGATAAAACAAAATGTTCAAATAATGCAATGTATTTTTATTAAAATAATAATAATAATTCAAAATTACATTTACAATTAATTGTTATCTAAATATTTTTGCCTTTTATTAATGTATTATAATATTTATTACTATTAATTGTAACTATTTATATGGTAATAATATTTGTAATACATTTAATTATTTAAATACTAGTGGTTTTATTTTACTAATGATTGCTATGAAATAATTTATAATTATTATAAATTAGATGCATTGTTTAAACATTTTTCATATTTATTATCATTATTGAATATGATATATATTTGATAACAACATGTAATTATTATTTAAACACTGGTGCCTAAATATTTAATATAATATTTATTATGTAATAATTATATTAAATACATTATTATTAAATATAAAGATCTATATTTTATTATTATTATTATTATTAATAACAATAATACATTTAATTATTAATATTACTTTTAATTATTTAATGTAAATATTATTATTTTATTACTATATATTTTAATATTTACATTGTATTATTATTAGTAGTAGTAATTTAAAGTAGTTTATAAGTTAAAAGTTTATATTTTATTATAGTTATTATTAAATAGAAAGTTATATTATAATAATAATAATAATAACCAATCCTGATTAAGACAGATGCGTGTAAACCTGATGTGTGTATGAATCTCTGAACTTTCACATGAAAATAATTTAAACTGCATTGCAGGAGCAGCAATTATTGAGCAGAGCAACCCGCAAACTCTCGCACGCCACAACATATATTCGTATTATTTATAGTATCTCAGAGCTCATATGAGTGCTGATGTATTTCTATATGTGGACAGGCGTTCTGAAACATCTGTTACAAGAGCATGCACTGGCCTGAACTGTCATGCACACTTCAACACACACATGGGGCATAAGCCCTTGAGGCTGCAGTGATGCTGATGGCAGAGCTGGGGATTTGGGGGCAAATTTAGCGCTAGGAGCAACAGCATTAAAAGTTTTGGGCAGCCTCTCAAAAAGTTCAGCCTTGACACAACAGCCCCTGCCGCCCCAGAGCATCAATCCAGCATCAGACATGCAGGGCTAACTAGCCTATTCCCTTCTCCCACTCTCTCTTTCTCTTCACTACCATCGTTGTTTTTTTTTTATCTCCTTCTATATCTCCTCCATCTCTCCTTCAGCAGTTGCCCACAAACCTCTCTTTTCTCTTCCTCTCCTCGTGTTAAATGCAAGGGATCTCCAAACATCAATCACCATCAAAGTCGGTGCATCTGGCCCTGGCTGTAAATGAGCAGAAGATCCCGGTGCAGGGTGGAGCGTGCAGGATGGAGGAATAAGCCAATCTTGGAGTGATTATCCCAGACAATGCCCAGAGAAGCGTGGATGCCCCCTCAGATGGAGAGCACAGGGTTTGCTCCCAGCACAAATGGATCACCCGTCTCCCGCTCCTTCTCTCTGTCTCTCTTCATTCCAGGGCATGATGCTTTCCCAAAGTGAAGTGTGTCAAGCGCAAGAGAGAGTTTCTCTAATAAGGGCTTCTATAGCTTCAAACTGCTGTCTTGGAGCTGCTATGATGAGAAGACCCAACTTTGATCTGTTCTTAAAATTGAGATTTTTTAAAAACGGTTTACTATTTTCATATACTTTAAAATATTATTTATTCTTGTAACGGCAATGCTGAATTTTCAGCAGTCACATGATCCTTCAGCAATTATACTAATAGTCTGATTTAATGCTCAAGAATCATTTCTTATTTGCATCAAAATTATATTATTATATTAAATTATATTAAACTATTCTGTGATAAATATTTAATTTCTTTGAAATAGAAATTTTTGTAAAATTCTAAATGTCTTTACTTTCAATTTAATGTGTCCATGATTAATAAAACTTCAACACACACATACACACACACAAGCAATAATCGCTACATCTGCAAAGTCCTCAAGCTCATTTAGCTTATATGCAAATATATGTTTCCTTGTACTAAAACCATATTTAGTAAAAATCATTGTCTTCAATGCCACAGCTTAGTGTGTTTAATTGCTTGAATTAAATGCAGCCCGATTTTAACAAGGTCGACTGCTTTACATTCACACCTCTGGTAGGCAAAGTATTTTTTAAAGAACTGACAGGTAACAAGTGTTGAACGAAGAAAAATATTATCTAAAGGTGACTCACCTCAGCAAGTGTTACTTATAATATAATAATAACTGACATGTCTATCATTTAAAGGAATTGTGCACTCAAAAAGAGAAACCTCTGTCATCATATACTCATCCTCATGTTATTATTAACCGGTTTAATTTGGTA
This sequence comes from Cyprinus carpio, assembly GCF_018340385.1. Taxonomy (NCBI): domain Eukaryota; kingdom Metazoa; phylum Chordata; class Actinopteri; order Cypriniformes; family Cyprinidae; genus Cyprinus; species Cyprinus carpio. The sequence continues at coordinate 17,355,663 of NC_056594.1, read as the reverse complement.
TTTTCTGTAAACACAAGATGATATTTTATGTTTTTATACATAGAATGTAATTATATGATACTGAAGCCCTGCAACACTTTCTGTGAGGTAAATAAAGAATTTAAGTCATTAAATCACTCAAAATCTTCTCCTCTGCTGTACAGTAGAACTGCACTCAAACAAATATTTTTTTCTTTTCATTTTGGTTTGTATGAAAAAGATCAACAATAACATTCAGCTAAACTACATTTATGTTCAACAAAGAAAGAAAGTCATACAGGTTTGGAACATGAAAAGGTGAGTAAATGAATTTCCAGTTTTGAAACACTGCTCACTTTTCTTCCATATCACATTTCTTATGGTCAGTTTTGTTTTCATGTTCACTTCGCCCACTTTTTGTATAAAGGAAAGCCACATTAAAAGCCAACCTCTCTTTCCAGCAGGTACAGACCTACTGTAAAGCCTTGCCTCTGGCCCACAAAGTGAACAAAATTCCCAAGGCTTTGTGTACATTGAGAACGATGTTCGATTAGCCAAACGAATACCATTGATCTGGATTTTGTGTTTACCACCTCCTGCTTTTGTAGCAATACCTATTCCCTGCTAATGTGAGAAGTTGGACAAAGACGCAGCATGAAACTGCACACACACAAAATTGCTTGATCAAACTGCATTGAAAACCCTTTTATCAACATTCTCAATTCAGAAAGACTCAAGGCAAAGAAAAAAAAAATGGGCAAACAAAAAGGACGTTTTTCAAACCAGAGTACATGTGCTGCTATTAGCAATTAAATTCGACACTTGCATTCTACAGTTACTATACAACACAGATGAGTGAGGAAGTGAAAGCAATAAACCACTTGCAGCAGCACACGGCAGGCCAGATCCACATCCTGGTACTGGTAGCCATTGCCAAAAGCAGTGATTATCACACACTATCTGTGTGCATTGTGTACTAGTGAGCCTGCAACCCATCCACACACACACACTCTTTTTCTCTCTCCTTGCGACTGGGGGTGCGATGGAGTGAATCCATTATTCTGCTGTTGCCTGGCTACAACTGAACATTAAAAGTAAAACTCCTGGAGAATTAACACCTTGAAAAGGACACTTTCACCAACAGCGCTGCAGCGAGGGCACCGCGGACCAACACAAAACACTTCAGCCCTCGTAAAGTCTGAAAATACTGGAACCCAGTATTTAATTTTGTCACCTTAAAGGGATAGATGACCCATGACATCATTTACTCAGCCTGATGTCGTCATTACATCTCTGTATAGTTGTTTTCTTTTGTAAAACACAAATGAAGAATGTGAAAATTAGGATATTTTCAAGAATATTCAAGTCCAAACAACATTGGATTCCACTGACTTTCCACTGATTTTTCAAAATATCTTCTTTTGTGTTCCACAGAAGAAAGCACGCTGTTTTCTATCATACGCCGTGCGCATTTTTGATAATGTAAGAAGAACGCAAACGCACCAGGGTTTTGAAAAAATCAAGTAAGTGTGAAACCAGACCAACACTGCGGGGGGCGTCTGGAACAATCACACTCAGGCTCAGACTGCAGCAAATGTGCTTATTGTGAAAGCCCCCTAAATGATTACAGAATTTTTTTATTTTCTTGAACTGTACCTTTAAGTCCACAAATTATTTTAATCAAGGTTTCTTGCATGAATAACAACTAAAATTTTTCTCTTTCTGATCTTTAGGGGGCGTTCACACTGACAGCGATTTATAACAACAAAATTACTACAAAGTGAGGTTTGAGGTGACGTGCTAAAGACCACTGCCATGAGATCAACTCTATGCAAGTGCATTTTTAATTTATTAAAAGTTATTATACAGTTTTTTTACTATGCATCCTTAGACTTCGTTTTATTAGTATATTTACATAATTATTTTTTATATTTATAAATTAAGTTGAAAATAGATCATTAGTTAAAATGGATTCAAATAATTTAATTATTTTTTATATTTAAAGTCATATGAAAAAGTTCATGATATATATATATATATATATACACACACACACACACACACCACACACACACACACACACACACACTGTGTATTCTCAGTTCAATAAACTATTGATCACGTTTTTAAATGACTAGATTACATTTTTTAATTAAAGTTATTATAAAGCATGTCAGTGCTATATTTATCTTTCTTTTTATTAGTATATTTATACCATGCAATTCTTTTATATTCACTTAGATTTTTATATTTGCTTAGTTTTTCAATGCCTGCTGGACAAGTATATGCATGCTGAACTTACATTTTAACATTACAGTACATAAATGAATTTTGATTGTGCCCCTAAAGTTCAACTGAGGTCACAAATGCTTCTAAACAAAAATGTTACCCTAGAGTCCAGCTAAATCTTTGTGGTTTCTTACCTTCTTGGCTGCATTGATGCACTGCATGTACTCTTTGGCCAGGTCTGAGCACTGAAGCGTCTGCTCACGGTTCTCTCTATAGCAGTTCAGAATCTGAGCTTGCAGGTTCGAACACACCGGCTCCACGTTACGTTGCCTGTGAAAAAGGTCAGAGGTCTGTGAGAGGCAGGTCATGAGGGCTTATGTGTTTATCTAACTGCAGAGGGATATTGCTGCACACATCCTGGCAGGATCATACATGCAGTGACAGTAAATATTTTATATGAAGCGCAACCAAAAGACAGGCTCAGCTGTAAAATACAGTCGCATGACTCACTCATTTCCTTTCCTTCCTCCCTCTCTCTCTCTCCCACCCCTCCCTCAGTTCCGCTCTTCCTGTGAATGGTTTAGTAGAATAAATGAATGCGGGGAGACAGGTTAAACTGAATTACCGGCAGAGTGGATATTCATTAATAACACTAGTGTCAAGAGTGGCAGTGACTAGAACAACTATGATAAATAACCCAGCAAGCGGGAAGGAGGTGGAGGGGGTGAACAGACCCAACAAACTCCTCGGTACATCTGTACAGTAGACCCTGAAGGCAAAAAAGAGCTGCAAATAACCTGTCATTCATCCTCACTTCAGACAAACACCTTCACTCAAACTAATAATGCGAATCTGAACGGCCATTGTTGAAATGACTGTTTAAATGACAGTTATTGACTCAGATAATGAAATCGGTGCAGGAAATGTGTATTAAAAGACAAAAATGAGTGTTTATAAAGCAATCTACCCAATCATGCTAATCATCCTCAATGTCAGTTTAAAAGCTCAATTTTTTTTTTAATACAAGTATGGATTTGGATAATATATGTGCCACTCAAAAATGTATTTTAAACTACTAAAATAAAACAGCGACAACAAAAGCTTTAATAAAAAGATTTATCCATCTAGCTAATCAATCTGTTTGTCAAGTCAACAAAAGATCAAGTAGCTAGTTCTTACATTAAATTAATAATGTACAACCAACCAGCTATTGTAGAATTAATTATTACAGTTACTGAATCTGATAATGTAAGTGGTAAGAAATAAAAATAAAATATATAATAAATAAAATTAATTTTTGTAAAAAATTTAATTATCATTTGTAAATAATTATGAAAATAATAATTTTAAAAAGTAAAAAAAATTACATCTATATAGTCAAACCAACCAAACTTGCAATAGCTCTAATTATGACACAACAAATTAATGGCATGCAATCAGTCTGCTGTTTTTTTTTTGTTTTGTTTTTTACAAAAATAAAGTTTTATTTGTGCAACTATTTTTTACTAAAAAAAAAAAAACAAAAAAAAAAAAAAATAAAAAAAAAATCTAAAGCAATAAAATGAAAGCAAAATGACAAAAAAAAGCTTTCATTTTATTATTTAATATTTATTATAATTACCCAATCAAGCTACTAACACAAAAAGGTCAGATAGCACAAATAATGTATGGGGTATTCAATGTAAACAATCTAAGGCAATACCAGTAAATTTAAACTTAAAAAGAATGAGCTACTTAGGCGTCACACCACAAAAATGTATTGACTACTGATGGCTTGACTGATAAAATGGATAATGTTTGTGGAAAAGAACTGTATCTTTGTTCAAAACATATCCTAAACCTACAAAACAGTGCTTTATAGTGTAATTTAACCAATTTAAGCTAATTACTTTGGCCGTCAGGCTGACGAAAGCTTGGCTAGTCAGGTGTCATGTCGAATATCACTGGACTGATTAAGCAAAGTAAATCCATGCATCCACCTTCAGCTTCACCGAAACTGCGGCTTTTAGACAATCGACTGACATCCTGCTTAATTGAAAGGCGATTTAAAGGCTCTATCCGGCTTAGGTTTCACTTGCAAGTTCAATTAAATCATCAACGATTGCCATCAATCTGACGCAGGGTAGAGATACGTCAATCCGTTGATCCCTTTTCAAGCTGGGTTGTATGTCTTATCATCGTTCGGGAAAACCAGACGTGGCCGAAAGGTGAAGGGCGAAGGAAAAAAACTTCCATCAATAGCACATCTGCACCTGTTAGAGGGCCGCCACATATCAGATCCCGTATTTTTTAATCAGCCGCCGAAACCGTTTTTTGTTTTAATTACCCTGCGAAAGGAAGAATGACTACTGTAGTCACATTCTTTGCTCCGGCAGATAAGAAACTCTCCTTTAATTTAAAATAAACTGCCTTCATCAGGAACGGCAAAGGCTTCTGATAGAGCAGAGGGTTTATTAAAGCAGTCTGAAGCAGAAAATTGGCTTGCTCAAACCCGGGCTGAACTGAATTGAACCAAATTGAAGGTGAGGTCTTTAATAAAAATATTAGCTGAGCTGCTTACCAACTGCTCTGCTTTGAAGAGCACAAGCCATGCCTGTTTAAGGGCGTGCTCATTTCCTCATTTTACATCTGTAAATAAATAACACGGCGCTTAAAGATTAAATGTTAATTACCAGAATTTCGTCTATTATTTGTAATCTCCTTAACGGAGCAAAGTACTACAGAACAAAGCGCGACTTCAGAAACCTTTCCGAGGCGGAAACGCACAAAGAACAATTCAGAAATATGGAAATGAAATGCAAAGAAAAAAGCAACTACAAAAGATTAAATTAGCTTAAAACACATTCTGTGTGTAGGAGCATGTGCTCGTAAACTTGAAGAGACAAGCTCATTATTCTCAAGCTAAGGAGCCACGCTAGCTGAAAATTGGTAGATACCAAAGACCACGCAGAGGTTTAGCTTCCGCTCACTCATTAATTATTTCCAATCAGCTCTTGTTGATAAGAGAAAACAAGACTTTGGAATTACCGCACTACAGAAATCTCTGCAAGCCGCGACTCCAACTTGGATTAGCGTCTGAATGCTTGAGAAAGCGAGATAAACAAATAATAACTAGATGAGAACACAAAACACAAAATCAAACTTGATATAACACATAGGTCACAGGGCTTTATCAGCTCAGAGTTCAGCTCGACATGTTTTCCCGAATCGAGGCTCTAAAATTAACTAGATTAGAGCGCCAGTGCATTGACCTCGCTCGAGCTCAGCTGGCAGATGAGAACCTCGTCTTATCTCGTCGACTCTCCTTCCAGGGGCTCGCTCTCACACTGACAGCTTTTCAATTGACTGAGCCTCCTCGACCGCATCCCTTAACCCTCCCGTCCAATCTCAACTGTAGGGGCCGGCGTTTTTTTTGCAGCAATGGGCCCCACTTAAACTTGACAAGGCGAGAGAAGGATGGGAGGAAGAAAGAGATAAAAAGAGAGAGAGAAAAGAGAACAGAGGCACACGGAGGGATCTGACAAAGCTGATAATTACTCCCGTAGCCGTAGTCCACGTTTGCTAGACCGGCGGGCCACAGTTCTGCACCTCTCTCTGGGGTAACGGCCTCTGAAGTGCTGAGGTGTCACTTCTCTTGCCTCTAGTCAATCAGCGCGTGGAGCTCAACAGTCACGCGTGCTTCCGTAACCTTCGGCCGGCCGTGTGGAGACAGGTGTAGAGAGATGTTACTCTGGTTTGACAAGGTGAGGGGTTTGTTGGGTGCAGGAATGGTCTGACTTGTCCTCAAGGCAGGAGGTCACAAAGCAATGGTGCAGAACTCTCCTAAACATCACACATTCGCAGTTTAATCCAACTTTCGGAATAACTGGAATTCTCCACTTATGCTTGCGTGTGTGTGAGGGTGTGTGCTTGTGCAAGGACAGTCAAATGATGAACAATGTTTATTTGACTTCACTGCATGATATGCAAATCAAGTAATCTTACTAATTACGTTTAGCAATATTTAGCAATAAAAGCTCCAAAAGGATATTTCAGATGAAAATGTATAAATAATTAACATTTAATAATACAAATTTTACGATAATAAACACTATAAAAAATTAACAGTGGCAATGCTAATATTATTGACACTAATATGATATTATTTTATAATATATGCATGGCGAGAAACAAGTGAAAAATTAGGAAAAGTAAGTACATAAATAACCACAAATAAAAACTAAAAGGTTTTTAAAGTTTATGTTGGTATCTAAATATTAATGTTAATACAAGTCTTACAAAATTACTGGGTTAAACTGACAGCCCTAGTATTCTCTATCATGGTGGTTTAATTTATACTTATTTAAATTGAGGAAAAATTTAGTTCAGTTTTTTTTTTTTAATACAGCAATGAACTACTTTATTTCAGTAATGAGAATCACCACTGAGAATAATGGGTACTAAAAACAAGTCTACAGTAAAATGACTGTATGGCAATAAGAATTTTAATGTATACATGGTCACAAGGCATCAGTTTTTTCTATGTACATTCTTTCACAAGCGTTCTTTCTTGGGATGGAACATTTCAGTTAAAGCCCACATCACCCCCAATTACAGAAGAAAATGTTAAGATAAAATCCCAATGCAAATCTCTCAAAGCAAAGCGTCTGCAAAAATATACATAAATTACCCATGATGACAATGACTCATCAAGGTCAAATAAAGTTCTTCATTCATCTGAATAAACAAAGCAAGGAGAGCATGATGAGAAGAAAATGCCACAAGACAATTATCATCAAAATTCAAACCAGAAACTTCTAGCACGTGTGAAAAAAATATTTCTTGTGTGAAAAAAACAACAACAAAAAAACCCCACTGGTTTTTACTTTGATTTGGGTTGCACAAGGGTTGGGTTGAACATATACTGTACTGTGGCTGTGCTAAAGCAAGCCTCATGACACCACAGTCTAGTCGTCCCGAACTTTCACCCACCCTTCCAGCCAACAGCTCCTCTAATGAGGGTCTTTCCCCTGAGAGACCGCAAACAACATCCATCGCAAAAGAAAAAAAAATAACATCAACAAATGCCTGACTAAGGCAATATAATTGGCTGCCATAGAGCAGGAAAGTTTACTGGGAAGGGAGACCAACCATGATGCTGGTCAGATGCATTTCTTACTGTTCTTTTTCTTCACTTCATTCTCTTAAAGAGATAGTTACATTTTAATACAAAATTAAAAACTGTGTGACTATTTACTCACCCTCATGTTGTTCTTTAAAACTGTACGTTTTCTGTGGAACACACAAATAAACCGAGAAATTCAAGACCAGCTACAGTTCATAGTGACTGATGCAGGTTATCCATTTTATCTCACATATTAAAAGAGATTTAAAACAAAACAACAGCATGATTAATGGTTACATTTCTATGTAGCCTCCATTTCCTGTTCTTATCTGACAGGAGTGACCCAGGGTGTGGTCTTCTTCTGTAGTCCATCTTCTTCAAAATTTGACATGTTGGTTATTCACTGATGCTCTTCTGAATAACTTGGTTGTAATGCGTTATTTGAGTTACTGTTGTCTTTCTATCAGCTCGAAGCAGTCAAGCCATTCTCCTCTGACCTCTCTGTCATCAAGAAGACATTTTCACTCGCACTGAACTGCTACTCACTAGATAATTTCCCTGTTTGGACCATTCTCTGAGAACCCTAAAGGTGATTGTGTATTAAAATCCCAGTAGATCAGCAGTATCTGAAATAGTCAGACCAGCCTGCCTGGAACCAACAATCACAGCACATTCAAAGTCACTCAAATTAACTTTATTCACCATCCTGATGCTCAGTTTGAACTTCTGCAGTCTGTCTTTACCATGTCTACATACCTAAATGCATTGAGTTGCTGCTATGTGATTTGCTGATTAGATATTTTCATCAAAACAGGTGTATCTAATAAAGTGGCAGATAGATAGATAGATGATAGATTCTTTGTGGGATTCATTTGCATAGAATAACCAACAACAGCATTAGCACCCAATCCACCCCTCCTCATCTGCACTGCCTTGTCTATATTCCTGACTGACAGGTCCAGCTGAGTTTCTTAACAGCCCTGTAGGTTCGGTGGTTCGTCTTGGCTGGATCGCAGTTCCTCAGCAGGCGTTTTCAATTTGAATTATCAGATCCAGCGCACTCCTCGTTTGGGAATGGGGCAGCATGGCTGCGAAGCCATGGCTATCTCACAGCTCCGAGTGTTGGAGAGGTGAACAACAAAGATTCTGAACCGTCCAAGGATTGTGAAGCGAGTGGGGATTAAACAGCAGCCCTGTCATGCTACAGGAGCCAGGGGTCTGGAGGCTGCCATACCCTCAAGGATTAAAACATCAGCTCCACACAGGTACAAATGCAAAACTGCTGGCTAAAGATCCCCGAAATATAACTGCCAACAAGTGGATTGAGTGAACAGAACTGTACCTAAGCTAGTGCAGAATCTAGGAAAGAAGGGATTAGCAATTTCTAATCTTTCAAATTTTAACTCAACTGGAAATCAAAATTGATCCAATTTTTCTCTTTTTAAAGTCTTTTTGTGTACAATATATCAGTGCATGTTATTTCAACTGACTGATTGATTGATTATAATTTAGCACCATGCCAGCTATCATGGCTATATTCATGGAGAGAACCAAGTGGAAAAATAGAAAAAGTAATAAGTAATAAAGCAATACATAAATACATATAAAACAAGTAAAAAAAAAAAAAAAAAAAACTTCTATAAAAAAAGTTTCTAAAAGTTTGTCTGACTGAAAATCTTTCATAAAAGTCATCTGAAAAGTAAGAGAAGTTCAAGACATCACAGTCCATCAAAATATGCTTTAGAGATAATTAACTTTGGCATAAGAGGCATAAAGGAAGAACTTCACCCATTAAAGGGGTCATATGACGATGCTAAAAAGAACATTATTTTGTGTATCTGGAGTAATGAAATGTGTTTATGTGGTTTAAGGTTTAAAAAAAACATTATTTTACACATAATGTACATTATTGCTTTTATGTGGTTTAAGGTCCTTTCTGAAAAGCGAAATTTTTTACAAAGCTTAAAACGATCTGAAAAAGCAAGGTGTGCTCTGATTGGCCAGCTCTCCAGTGCGTTGTGATTGACTGAAAACCTCAAGCGTGTGACGGATATGTATAAACATAATACCTCAAGCATGTGACGGATATGTTACTACCTCAAGCATGTGACGGATATGTTACGCCCCTCACCATACTGTTTTTATTTTTGATGCGATTAATCACGATTAATCTTTTGACAGACATAATTACTGAATATAATTACTTATACTGTCTTTTTACGCATTGTGTTGCGCCACGTAAACAAAAAACCATGTCTGCATTTGTGATCGAAGAAACAACAAACAACAATTCTACTCTACACTGCTTAAAACTTGTGTTGGAATCATCAGTGGCAAATTATTTAAATATATAAACGTACATATTGTCTGTGATTCAGAACAGCCGGCATTGTAGTCTACTCCCCCAGGATCAGGAAACAGTCCTCCATAAAATGTGTGACACACATCTGAATATTTGGGTTAAACTGTACTGGAACAGTGTTGTAAATACAACTTGACCACTGATTTCTAGTTTTTTGCCCTCTTTTGGAAGCCCAAACAAAGTAGTTTCCTTTCACAACAAAACACACAGCTTCTCCACAACATGGCGGCGGCAACAGTGAGAATAAAAGTTATCGCCTTATTACTTGGCATGAACATTTTGGCGGTGTTGTGTTGTGAATCTTATCTTATTGTGTTGTGGAGTTGTCACGGGTGTGTTAGAATGAGCCGTTTCAGGGGGGTGTGGTTGACTCTTAACTTTTATAAAGAATATCTCTTTGGATTTGAGACTTTAATCTTTGAAACTTTACAGATTTTCTTTATGCACCAAGAGTTTGTAACACTCCAAAGAGAAATCACATCATATGACACCTTAAACAAAACATGTGGGTGAGTCTGGAGTGGCCTGTTTGACAGCGGGTGTACATAATTTGGTTCCAGCGATTTTCAAAATGGACCAAACATTTTCCCCCAACCACAGAATTGATTTGATCTGGCCATTTAAAAAACAATTTGGACTTTGGAATCATTCATCAAAAAATCTGCAACAACTTACCCAATGGACTTCAAGTCTCTTAAGTGTCAACCTTTCAATCCCAGCCATCTGGCTCGATTCTGTCATGAAACGCCCACTTTTCCTCGTTTTACACAAAAAAATAAAAAAATCTCATTACAAAAGTAAAAAGGGTTGCAAACGCCATTTCATGTAGACTTTAAAGAGATGCTTTAGTGTGCTTTCAGCTCGGCTGTTTTAGTAAAAGAATAAGGTCATACACTAGCAACAAAGACACACAAAAACTGAAGTCGTCATGTACAGATGTTCTTCTGTGCTCTGATTGGCAGATGAGACGTCCCCAAGGGGAAGCTCATTACCCAGGTGCCAACATTGTTTGTATAACCTCAAAGCATTCGCCTCTTTGCCATCATTGCACCTACAACTGGCACTCACCGACAGCTGCAACAAAACCTGTGCGACTCAAGAGGGATAGAAGAGGAAACAAGCTAACCCAAACACTTACACGCGTAAATCACGCACGCTCGATCTGATGATCTGAGCTCAATGCTCACACACTCACACACTGGGACGGCCTTGTCAGATTATCGTATCAAATCCCTCTTTAAATCTAACACAAAGCATGCTGGGAGAGAATTAGTCACAAGCCATCTGCAGGTTTAGGTTTCAAAGGTGTTAATTTTTGTTTTTTTATTGTGAAATATAGTTTTAGTTTTAGTATTGTTATTTTGGGTTTATGATTTTATTGTTGTGTGTGATTGTTTTTATTTATTTAAAATTAGCTAGCGCACAGACGTACCCACAGTGCTTTGTCCTGTGGGGGGTTTGGATGAAGAGCCAGTGTGTGTGTGTGTGTGTGTGTGTGTGTGTGTGTGTGTATGCGTGTGGATTTTCTATAAAGACATCCACCAATCAAACACTGCTGTTATCATGGAAACATTGCAGGATGACATCATAAAGGGCAGAATTCCTTGTATGGGCACTGTGCGTTGTTATGTCTACTTTAAGTCCAATATTTTGTTTTTTGGAGCATGGATGTCATAGTAAAACCACATGAAAAAAGAAAAAAATATTAATAATATTTATAATTTAAAACATATACAATAGATTGTGCACTACGTTTAAAAGTTTGGGGTCAGTTTTTTTACGTTTTTGAAAGACATCCCTTATGATCATCGAGGCTGCATTTATTTGATAAAAAATATTGTAAGTTATTATTTATTTTTAACATTTAAAAAAATGTTTTTTTTTTTATTTTAATTTTTTTTTTTTGTTTTATTTATTTGTTTGATGGATGGATTTTTTTTATGATTAATCCAGTCTTCAATGTATGTTGATTGTTCAGAAATTACTCTAATATGCTAATTTTCTGCAAAAGAAACATTTCTTATTATTATCAATACTGAAAACAGTTATGCTGCTCAATATTTTTAAGGAAAATGTAATGTTTTTTTCTCAGGATTCTTTGATGAATAGAAAGTTCAAAAGAACATTACTTATTTGAAATCAAATAAAATTGAACATAAAAATTTGTTAACATTGTAGAACTTTTCAATGTTGCTAATGATCAAATGAATGCATCCCTGCTAAATAAAAGTATTAATTTCTTTAAAAACAAATCTTACCAACTCCAAACTTTTTAAAATGTAGTTTATATTTAAAATGTGTATAAATATTAGAAACAAATCAGTTTAAAATGTTCAGTTTTCAAAGCAGTGCATTCAGTATTTGCATTTTGGTGCATCACCACACGATACTGAATAATTCAATGAATGTGCTAAAATGCCTAAGGAGAAAATGATTGAGAAAAATGCATCCGGAAACCAGACAGCTGAAATGTGAACAGGCACTTCTGAGCTACAGATAGAAAGAGAGGACAGAAAGACGTAGAGACAGAGTACTGTGGTAGAGACGGAAGAAAAAGGGGGAAGGAGAGAGAAACGATGAATGGCGAGCAGCTCTGGGCGGTGGTGGGGTCGTGGCGAGCTACAAACAATCTGCATTAATTACAGCTGCTGGAGATTCATTCGAACCCAGAGAGAACAAAATGCCTGTCTCTCCAGCAGAGGAGAAAAGAAACTGGCTCTAATGAATCTCAAATACAATTCAACCTCACCAGTTCCATGCCTGGCTTCAGAGAGGTGGGAGAAACAGAGGTAGCAACCACAACATGAAGCTGATAGCAAAGAATAATAATCAATGTTTTGGGGGAGCTTCTCAGATGTTGTATTTATGTTAATGAGAATCTGGCCGTGGATCCTGCCATGTTCTGTTCCTTTCACATGAACTTACTTTCATTCTACCATTTGCAGAGAAGTGATAGAAATTACCTATCTCCATAGAAACCAGGCCATCTTCCTTTGAAAGCAACGGAGCAAGGCTACGACGGTACCTTGCTTTTGACCTTATCATCAGTTATAGACCATTTCATGGCGTAAACTAGAAGACCGCAGAAAGGCTTACCATGCCGCCAACATCATCATTAATTTAATGAAACATTTTCAAGGCACTAAAAAATCTCTATTCAAGAAAGTCAAGGTTATTATGAGGCTGTGATCAACTGGAACAAAACCACTTTTATTTTTCAGCCGTGTTTGTTTAGTAACTGCATCAACTTTTTGGAACTTGGAACCTGAAACTCAGTTCACTTTTTACTAAAGAAGTCTCTTTCAGGTCTTCAAATTCGGGTGACTAATTTTCCTATCTAATCATAAAAAAAAAAAAAAACTTGCAAGAAACTTTTGCTTGTACTTCCTCAATGCTAAATCCTGCTGTGAATTCAAGTAGATGTTGCTAGAACTCATTTTAATCTTAAAAATGTTTGTATTATAATTAAGTGACAATTTTGTAATCACTTACTTTATATTGGCTTCGCTCCTGGTTGCAGCGGTGTGGAACTGTTCAGAGGACGTCTTGAAGCGTTCCTCATTCTGAAACACAGACAATAAAAATACTGATTATGCCAACTTTCACCTGAATATCTCAATAAACAGACTGCTAGAATGCAAATAGAGGATTATACAATGACCATAGAGCTGATAGAATAGAATAGAATAGAATAGAATAGAATAGAATAGAATAGAATAGAATAGAACAGACATTTTTTTTACAATTATTGGCAACCTTATTTTGTAAGCTTTGATGTATAAAAGCATCAATTTCTTTCAACAATATAAAGATTTCACAGTGATTCCAAACTTTTGTAGTGTAAATATTTTTAAAATGCTATAGAGAGGGAAAATGCATCATGAGAAGAAAAATATGGCAGTTTTGAAAAGTTGCATTAGTTTATCCTGTCTTTTCATGTTTGATATTTGCACTTATCAAGATCTCACTGCTCTAGAATCAATAAAAAAAAATCATTCAAGTGTATATGTTTCTGATTTCCCCTCTCCTAGATAAGAATGAAACAGAAAAAAGCCAAATGATGAATGATAAATAAGGCTTGGTATCAAACATTTTTTGGACATTGAATACGCACTGTTGACGTGTACGTGGGCGGTTATGCGGTAATGTATTCATAAAAATTCTCGGGTTCAAAAGACTGAACCTCATTCTACATGCATCTTGAAGCTATAGAAAGTGTTAAATAGCATGTGGGCGGACCCTTTATCATATGCAAAATAAAGAGTGAAAACAGTCTAGCAGGATTATGACATACTGACCCAAATACCTTTCATGGAGCAATCCCTGAAAGATCTTCAATGCAGGGTAATTTTCATGCCAGCAGGAAACACTTAATGCTGTAAAACAAAACTAATCCTCGATAACAAGCACTCTCCTGCCGGGGCCAGTGAGCTTAGGACCCTAATTCTGTAAATGAAAAACACTTGCGTACAGATCTGAAGCAACTGTTGAGATTTACATGGGGCCTTTGTATACTTTCAAAGCCTTTATGGCACTTTTCAAGTCTTCATGGCAAGATAATGATATCTGACCATCATCACAGCTGCTATTCAGCAGTTGACACCAGATGGATTTATGCTAGAAATGAACAAGTGACTCTAAATGAGAGCACAGAGAGGAAACATAAGGGTTACCCAAATGAAAAACCTCTTGCATCCTTGCATGCATTAGCGCCGTGTGGCCCTTCCTGAAGCATTGCAGCAGGAAGGGATTTGCTCGTTATAATCACACAGCTGGCACCTGCTTTGTCATTCTCCAATTTGCCTGGCACTGCCCATCATTGACACCCTTGCCTTTCTGTCACAGCCGCTGCATTTCTAATCCAATCAGCATTTTAATCTGTATCAGGCAGCTATGCTTCACTACAGGGTGCATTTGCTGCAAGACTTCCTCCCAAGGACGAGCACTTCCTGTGACAGACAGGGATCAGCACTGGGGAATCAATGTTAGACTGTAACCCATGTTAGCGTACTATCAAAAAAACCTTCAATTTTAGATCCATGGCATATGTGGTTAGTGCACATTTTCCAGACACTCAGTTACGACGATATTTCCTTTTACAGAATTCACTTTTTAAGGCCTACAACACACTGCTCGTAGGGACTACAACAAGCTTCTTCCTGGGTTTGTGACAGCACTAACTCTGAAATTTACATAAACCATACCACTGTGAACACGCAACAGAAGGAGTGAGGCTATGTTGGGCTGCTTTAGAGAAGAGGAAGAGTTGTTGTAGTAGAGCGTTGTTGCCATGCCGTCGAATCGCTGTTATGTAACAAAGCTTTAATAAGCATAAAACCATATATCAAAAGCGAACAAAACAGCAGTAGCATTTACAAATAACAGCACATCTTAAAAGTATGAGACAACCACAAAAAAAAAAAAAACCATACCATTCTGAAACGTCCTGCAAGAGCAGTGCTTACACAGGTTCTGCTCGATCCTCTTCACTGATATGCTCTGGGTCTGATTCAGGCTCAAATTTATAAGGCAATATTGAGCCATTGTTCACCATTCACATCACTGTAAGTCTTACTGGTATATTCTTACTGGTGAGTAATAGAACTTTGAACACACTGAAAAGGGAAAAAAACATTCTGCCTGAATATTTTTTGTTTTTTTGTAAACAGATCCCTGCAGTGGCTATAGCTGGAAAACACAATGCGATCACAGCATGAAGCCTTGTTGGCAGTCTGACAAAGACACTGATTGTACCTGCTGTGTTGTTTGCATCTTAAAATGATTTGCATCAATCGAATCACAAGCTTTTCAAAGATATGTGGTGGGCGGTAACGCTAACAGGTTAAAACAACATAACTATATTATAACAATTTTTGGGTTTTGGTTACTTAGAAATTTCATATATTAATAATTTTATTCAGCAATTAATATGCATTAATAGTTTGATCAAATAAGAATCAAGAGTTTGATCAAAAGTGACAAAAGTTACAAAAGATTTCAGCTTAAATCAAATGTTTAACTTTCTATTCATCAAAGAATCTAGAATTTATCATGGTTTACATAAAAATATTAAGCAGAACATCAGTTTTCAACACTGATCATACAGAAATCTTATTTGAGCACCAAATTAGCACATTATGATTATTTCTGAAGGATCATGTGACACTGAAGAAAAAAAAAAACATACTTATATTGAAATTTTACACTTTAGAATATATTAAAATAGAAAATAGTTGCAAATTGTAATACTTTTTCTAAAAAAAATACTGTTTTACTGCATTTTTGTTCAAATAAATGCAGCCTTAGTGAGCAAAAGAGCCTTCTATTAAAAACTTTGGAAAATCTTACAAATCCCAAACTTTGAATGGTATAACTACAGAAATTATGAACTTACTAGGAGTTACTAAGCACTTAGTATAAGCTGTATCTCCTAATTTAAGTAATGTCTTAATGAACAACTAATGCAACCATACCCTGATTTTAAGAGTTTGTGCACCTGATTGCAAAAGATTGTGGGTAACAAACAATTTAATACTTCAAACAATAAAAACAGTCAACAACACCAGAATCTGTTTGACTTTAGCCAAACTGCAAATATATAGGAGATGGTCTTCTCTTAGAACAGCGAAATACTGATTTATCATGTCAGAAAGGCATTTTTACAACTTAAAAGCCATGTCCAGACTTCCTGTGGGCAATTAAAGAACCAAATCAAGCAAGAAACATAAATATGAAAATTTGAAATTTGACAACATAATCAGACGTGTCTTAAACGCATCAGCGCTTACTTTGTGCACTACCACACAGAGATGCAACACAGCAAAACAAATGCAAAACAAGCCCTCGACTTGATTGTAATGCTACTCCACATTTATGCTTATGAATGTTGTAGTGTTGTATTTCTATTACACCCCTGCTGCCCCTGACATCAACGTACACCCAACACAGCATGGTAAATCAAAAGAAAAAAAAGAAAAGTATAATTGTGCTTTAGGAAAAAAAAAAAAACAGCTGATATTTTAAATACTTTGAAGTAAATTAATTTCAGATTTGCTGGTGCTGGTGCCCCAGGCCAGACAGGGCTAGAGATCTGCTGTTCTCCTCACTGTCCAGGCCTGCTGTAGCCGGTAAGAGAATTTCTAGAACAAGGGCACCCGCTGACAGCACGTCAGCCCGGCTGCCAGGTTTTCAGGAGGATTATTATCTCGTACCCACGCTCAAGTGCTTCAAAGTGCTTTGCAACTAGTGACAAGGGAGAAAGAGCTAAACGGGGGGGCTAAAACGGCAGGGCAATAAAAAAATCTTGTCTAGAGAGTGCGAAGCAGCTGAGAGCGGGACGCAGACATGAGTGGAGAAGCTTTAGCGGGATTAGGGAGCGCCAGCGCTAATTCAAAATGGTAGCGGAATGCTGCTGTTTACAGCTTTCGCTTTCAGTGGCGCTAACTCACTGCTTCTGGCAGAATTTATGGATGCTAGGCGATTATGTGAACCACCTTCAAAAAGAAAAACAGCAACGTTTGCTGTGATAAAAGGCATTCGCCACTTGTGGCGTGGAGAACGTTCCTGTGGTGGCTCGTCTGCGCTGCTGAGATAGACTTCTTCAGCTGCACCTGCCATCGACGGGAAACGGGAGAAGCGGGATGGATATGCCACACCTCTCAGGGGTCTGTCATGAAGATACCCCCCTTCTGAACCCATCCCAACCCCCCTGCTGGGTTAACAGCAGTGTGAGCAGACATGCCAACAGCCTGCATTATCCCACTCCCTTGGTCTGACTGTGTCACACGGCAAGTAAAGCCTGACTGCAAACACTCTGTGTGCCTTTTATTGCCAGCTTCTGATCCCTTTGGCAAATGGCGCTTCCTTGTAATGAGGTAAATATAAATACTGGGGCATCTGACACACTGGGTTGATCCTGTTTGCTATTAGACAGAAGATATCTCGTCTGTAACCTCAATGCTTGTGAGATAGCAAGTGTGTATGTGTGTGTATAGGTGGGAGGGGGGCTCCCAATGTAGAATGTTTATTTATGATGATCGCACAGTAATTAGCACTGGGTCGCCATTAATCCTCACAGCCTGTGTCTGCACAGAGCCAGCAATGGAGATTGACACAATGTGGACCACCCCCTCATGCCCTGATGGGAATACTTGTGGCATAAATTTAGTTAACCGCTTCCATACCACCCATCTGAGAATGAATGTTAGACTGTAAATCAAGTCTGTGCACCATTCATCTTGAATTTGAATTGACTTTGAATTGAAGTAGCTAACAAGCAGCAGGTATTTGTAATTCGAATTTGAATGATAATAAGTAGAATTAAAATGAATTAAAAAGCAAAAAAAAAAACAACTCATACAAGTAATTTTTCAATGAGAAAAACATCTTAAGTCAATATAGAAAGACAGAACGATAGATAGACAGGTAAACAGAACAGCAGACAGACATCCAGCCAGCCAGACAGAATGACTGACGAGTGAGAAATGACAGACAGACAGAAAAAACAGCGGACAGACAGTCCAACCAATTGACTGACAGAATGAATGAAAGATAGACAGACAGACAGACAGACAGACAGACAGAAAGACAGAAAGACAGAAAGATATAAGGATAGAGAGATAGATAAAAACAGACAGAACGGTAGACAGAACCGCAGACCATCTGTGCACGGGCCGCAAAGAAATAATGTGCCATGCACAGGACAGATGGGGTAAGTTGGGGAAAGCCATTTGATTGAATTCTTGTAAATGCAAAATAATTGCAATGCTCGGGCAAACCGAGCAATAGAGTTTGTGTCGCTATGGAGTTAGAACAGGTGAATAGGAAGAGAATGACGTGTGCCAAATCAGTCACTGTAGAAACCGAATACTTTAATGGTTGCGGACAAAATAGCTCAACACGAGAGCCAACGCAAATGTACATGACATGTGAAATAAAACTTCATCATGTTTTAAAGGAGAATGGCTTGATTAAGTGGTGGAAATTATTCGTATTCATTCATAATGAACAGTATTCACTTTATACTTTCCCATACAAGGACTCTGGACTTAATGTCTGGTGAAATATTAGTAACACAGATTTAATATAAACGGACAAATGGAAAACGGAGCTTGGAAGTATAATATGAATCAGTCTCCAGCTCAAAATGAAATGTGAATTAAGTCTGAAAGACAGTGGGGTGTAAATCTGCAGCATTCGAACAATGTTAACTGTACACCGTGGAACAAATCCCCTCTTTTGAGAGACACAAGCGTTAAATTATCAGCCCGGCAAAGCCACCATGGATGCTGTCCCAGTGTTAATATTTCCCTTTGCAATCCTTTGTTTTCGCATCATAATGAAGCATGTACCAAAAACATTCATCTCCATCTCCTTCCCCCGAATCACTGGGCCCAAAGTGAATAAACAAAAAGGCAATTCTTCAAGCCAGTGAGTGAGCAGCCCTCTTAGTACAGCTTATATGAACAAAGCAAGAGGAGCTGGAAAAGTAAGGGAATCAAATAGAGAGGAATTATCTCTTTAAAGCTGTCAAGGTGGCTGGGTTACTCTCTTGTTCTGAATACAGCATTTGATAGAGAGAATACAAATATTGCATCTAATGTGACTTTCTTTAAAATAATATAATATTAATGGAGGAACAGCCATGCTGTATGTTTTGTTCCAAACACTGTATTCAACCAAATTTGTCTGACGTTACCATGTAACTAGATTATAATTTTTCTTTGACTGAGGTTCTTTAAATATTGCTGTGCATTCTGGGTAAGAAGGTGACTCAACCTCAGTAGTCAACCAAATTCATTTGGTGTTACTACGCAACTAGGATGAAATGTTTCCTTGACAGTCATTCTTTAAATATTGTTGTGCATTCTGGGAAAAACAGGAAATACAACACAATATGGTTATGTTACAATGTTTCTTCATCAGAGATTTATCCCAGAATGCACAGCAGTATTTAAAGAATCTCCTAAAAAAAAAGAACACTGTGACCTATTTATTTAGTAACGTCAAACAAATTTAGTTGACTTTCCTAAAATACACAGCAAATTTCAATATTGAGGTGACTCAACCACTGTAGTCAATCAAATCTGCTTAAAGGGATAATTCTCCCCAAAAATTTAAATTAACCCATGATTTACTCATCCTTAAGCCATTCTACTGTAGGTGTATATGACTTTCTTCTTTCAGACGAATACAATCGAGTTATAATAAAAAAAAAAGCTATAGAAAATCACTAGGATGGCTTGAGGGTGAGTAAATTATGGAGTAATTTTCATTTTTGGCTGAACTATACCTTTAATGTTATTACATAACTACGCCACAATGTTTCTTCATTAGAGATTTTTCAAATATTGCTTTGCATTCTGGGAAATAATATGGCTTAACCATCATTGACAACCAAATTAATTTAACATTACTAAGTTAACCTAGTTGCTTAGTAATGCTAAATTAATTTGCTTAATTGTTAAATTAAGGTTTCTTTGGAAGTATTTTCCAAATATTGCTACGCATTCTGGAAAATAAGCATTTAACTCACATTTGCTACAAAAACAAAAGGAAGTGTGTGAATTGTAAAATGTATTAAGGAGCATGTGTGTGAATAAAACAAGTCCCTGCAGGTCTTTAAAAAGAACTAAATACTTAAAATTGTAAAACAAAGATTTGAAAACATCAGATGCAAGGAAAATAAATATGAAATAAATGAGCGCTGCATGTTTCAAAGTGCAGCACTGTTGTACGTTCTAGAGGTTTGCCGTTTCTGAGCAGTTTACAATCAAAGAATAGTGCATATTTATTACAATTGCTTATGCCTGTTGATGACTGTTTATATTGTAAATGGCTTTTAGAGTGTTTATCTCCTTATAATAAATAGCAAAGCATAGTAGATATTTAGTGGTAGCAGACTTTTCAACTACTAGACATTTCTACTAAACAATAGTACACATTACAAAATAAGAGTCCTGGTGTATTTCAGGCTTGTTTATAATTAAAAGACCCGCATTATGAATAAATTCTTTTAGGTTTTTTTTTTTTTTTCCAGGTTAACACAGATATTTTGGTTAGACAATAAACAGTATCTAGCATTGAATTCAATATAAGCTCTCGCGCATATATATATATATATATATATATATATATATATATATATATAATATATACTATATATATACACATACACACACACACACACACACATACATACATACACACACACACACACACACACACACATATATATATACATACATATATTGTATTTTGCATTTATTATAAAAATAAATATTTAAAAAATCTATTACATTTTTAATAACACTTTTTTTTATTTTTTTCATAAATCATTTTGCTTGTAAATGTTTTCTTGTATTCCTTTATTAAGGTTTTTTTTTAATGCACTCCTAATTTGTTTTCACTGCTCCTTGGGAAAATAAAAAAAAGTTAAAGTCAAGCCCTGCTCAACCACTGTACACAATAAAGTTTGTTTAATATATCCAACCAAACTCATCTGACCTAACCATAGTAGTCAACTAAATTCATTTGGTGTGACTATGCAACCAGGTTCTAATGTTTCCTTGTCAGTCTTTCTTTAAATATTCCTGTGCATTCTAATAAGGTGAATCAATGCAATACTGCTATATGAGAAATTCTTCCCAGAATGTAAAGCAGTATTTAAAGAATCTTTGATAAAGGAGCACTGTAACCTAATTGTTTAGTAACGTTTAAAAAAAAAAAAAAAAAAAAAGCTGGCTGACTTCACCGGTCAAGTCGATTTATTTCCCAGGATGCACAGTAATATTTGAAATACTGGAGACAAATTAATTTAACGTTACTTCACAACTACGTCACAATGTTTCCTAATCAAATTTTCATCAAATATTGTTTTGCTGTCTAAAAATGCACTTAACCACTTAAGACTTAACTGCTGTAAACAACCAGATACATCAAACATTTCTGTGGCAGTGGTTCTTCAAATATTGCTGTCCATTCTGGGAAATAAAGTGACTCAATATCATCATAGACAGTCAAATTTGTTTAATGTATTAAACCAAACTCATCTGACATTACTAAGCAACTAGGTTACAATGTTGCTTTATCAGAGATTCTTCAAATATTGCTTTGCATTCTGGGAAATAAGGTGACTCCACCACTAAAGTCAACAAAATTAATTTGACATTATTACACTACTAGGTTATAATGGTCCATTGTTGGTGGTCAATCAAATTCTGCTTTGCATTCTAGAAAATAAGGTAACTCAACCACGCAAAAAATGCCTTTTTTTGGACACCCACTTCTATACAACACGGCCACTGTTACATGCTGGGCAGCTTTCCTACGGTATGTTGGTAAAGAGGTGAAAGAAGCAAATCTCACTTTTTTGCCTTCTGCATGCAGTCGATAAGACCTCAGAGAGAGAGCGCAGGGAAAAAATGGAGGAGGGAGGGCAAAAGAGAGAAAATGAATAAGAGGGGGGACTGAGGAAAATCACAAATCTTGGAGAGCGACTCTGACTTCATTTGCCAATAGTTGAATGGTTTTGAGGCTCTGGCAAAAGCACTTTCTGCACCATTGCCCCTCACCGCGCCGAGCAAGCTCTTTCCATTTAATGTAACTTTATTCATTTTTTTTTTACACCAATGGGGGGTCAATCAAGGTGTGAACACAGCGGATAAAGGCAGTCGGCGTTCCTGCCCATCCAAATGGAGCCAAGGCACTTCAGATTCCCACTTCAGTCTGTATAAACCATTATGATCTCTGTCCAGTCATTTACGAAGGATGGATGGCTGAAGGTAGGGCAGTGGAAAATAGCTCTGTTTGGGCATTATCTCTCTCTGAAAGTGACTGAACGCAGCAGCAGAGGATAACCGGTGCTTTCATCCTCAAATATTATGGCGTAACGAGAGTTGTGTACAAACAGAAACGCCTCGTCTTCAACAACTATAGCCTTGTGTGAAGCGCAAAAACCGACAATTGCATGGAAACAAGTTCTTAACCACCCACTGATCCTGAGGCTGCTGTTTGCTTATGCATACCTTTCCTTGAGGCTCTGCGTCATAATTTTTTTTTTCTCAAAAATGTCAGGGATCAACTGTGAAAATTATACGGGAAGAGAGAACTTAAAAGCCAGACATTTCAAAGCTCTTCCGAGAAATGCCCCAGATGCCGTACTATGGTATTTTTGCATTTACACACTAAAAGCAATAGTATCTGCGAGCTATTTAAGCCTATCAGCATTTAGCATGTTTAAAAAAAAAATTAAAAATAAAAATAACATGAAATTGGAACAAATATCAAAGATAAATTGGGTTAAACTGACAGAAAGACACCAACCTTCTTCTCTAGTTGTGTGATCTGTTCCTTGTAGAAAGCCTCCAGAGCCTTCAGCTCCACCTCCTTCTTCTCCAGCTGTTTCCCCTGGAAAGAATTAATGAAGAGCTGTGTGTCATTCAATTGATCATCTTGCTCAGCTGCAGAGTGGTTGCAAAATTTCCTCTTGTAAATATAAAACATTAAATAAATTCAGTAAATAAATAAATACTTTAGTCAACAAAAAACCTATGAAAGTATTGATTAAGTAATGTGTTTTTCACTCTCTGACTGGTGGTCAGTCAATTGTTCTTGAATCTTGACTGATTCCAAAAATAAGGAGGCTTATTGCAATTTTTTTTTTTTTTTTTTTTTGGTCGAGAAAAAAAAAAGAATAAAAAAAAAAAAAAAAATTTAAAGGGGTCCTATTACACTCTTTTACAAGGTCTGGATTTTGTTTTGGGGGTGTACTAGGCTCTCATACTAGGTTGTTCAAAAAACGCATTATTTTTCACATATTTCACATTACAACAACACCTCGAGAAAAAAAACAAAGAATTTAAAGGGTCCAATGCTCTTTTACAATGTTTTGATTTTTTTTTGGGTGTGTAATGTGCTGTGATTGGTTAGCTGGGACAGTGTGCTGTGATTGGCAGCACCAGGCACCTGGTGAGGAAATGTCATGCCCCTTACCATAGCTGCTGCTAGCTTCAGTGTAAATATTGCATCAAAATCAAATTAATTTGAGTGCGATTAAAACCCAGATGATTGTAACCACTCTAAATTCATCTGCCTTGAGAAAGCTAGCGTGTCTCGGACATAGTGATAACACTCGTTGCCTTCTCTAGTGCAGCTCAACCAGGTCTCATCCCATTCGTCGATATTTGTGATATCACAAATCCCGGAAAATATGCGCTGTAGTCCAAGGGAGTCGTTTTGATTTCTATTAAATAAAATATCTACTTTTGAAGTGGACTTTGAGCTTTGTAATTTCAAATCTTTTGCAGATCTTTTTATGCTTAAACAGCAACATTACAGACTAAATTTGAAAAAGTAAAAAAGCATAATAGTACCCCTTTAAAAAAAAGTTTAAAACAACAAAAAGAATTGTGTATAAAAAACTTTTACATTTTAGTATTACTAACATATATATACACAGGTGTGAATATATATATATATTATATTATATTATATTATATAAATACACATTAAAAAATACCAATTATTTCTGGTGTAGCCAGTGAAAATGTTGGCATTACATTTAAAAATCTGAACTAGTGGCCTGACTGGACATCCGGAGGAAAAAAAAAAACGGTATGGCCAAGAATGTGCTGATGAACTTCTTCCTTAGAAATAAATGTGTGGCAAAACAGAAAGCAACACAATGTCCAAAATCAAGCCCTGTGATCTAGTTGGTGATATTAATAATTTCAAAAACATTTTATACCATAAGGCTTATAAGCTTAGGACATTGAAAGTCCAACTGTCATTTTTGGAATTTCACTAGGCTATTTGTTGGCATTTTCAGAAGATTCGTCAAGGTTTTCAAGATTTTTGGGAAGTGAATTAGCAAATGCTTTCTGCAGCATATGTCCCTACTGTCCCAAAACTGTTGACCATACTCAAGAGAGGCCAGACGCAGGACGTTGCACAGCACAGCTACACTCAAACAGCATGGACCAAAGCTCTTAAAACCGATCTGCAGACTCTGCCAGAGACTTTAGGAAACAGACAGCTGGTGTAAGATTTTCAGCCTTTGAAAAAAGCATTGAGGGGGATTCGCAACACGGAGGGATTCCAAAAATAAACAGAGAAAGTGAGGACGCAAGATAACGATGTACACTAGTTTGTAGGTGATTTCGTCCAAGCATGTGACGTTCAAACAGGTGTGCAATATCTGAAAGTGATCGGCTTGTTTGGCACCGATTCTGAATTCACAAAACAGCGGGGGATTGACTGTCTGAGATGATATGATCTATTTGTGAGCATGCAAACATCTGTGCCACTGACAAGCAAAAGCGGCGATTACCTGACACAACACTGAGGGATATACAAGCACAAGCAAACATACAAAAATGTGTTCAAAGCTAAAGACCAAGTATTCAAACAGTATTCGATAAGGGAATGCAGTAAGCGACACGCTCGCACACATGCACGCATCCCCCTGTAATTAGCTTCCCTCATTCCACAACTATGTATGAGGCACAGATACATTAAGCCCAGCAGGGTACAGCATTCACACAGTCGTGCTTTCTTGCATAGACACACGTGCACGAACGCTGTAGTGGATAGAGACGCCCCGTGGCGCTGACCGGGAAAGAGGGGCATGTACTGTAGCAGCCAGACAACAAAGCACAACCCCAAATTACCGGCATACATAATCACCCCCTTCCCTCTGCCTCCTGTCTCGGGCGAGCAGTAAATCACCTCCATCAGCACGAGCATCATATGCAATTTTCTAGCTGGGTAGCTCCGAAACCGCCACGGAGGCCGACACGGTTTGCATGCTCACAATCGGGGCTTAATGCATGAAAACCAAAACACCATGTTCACATGAGGAGCAAACAAGACGCGGAGAGATAGGAAGAAAGAACGAGTGAATGAGAGAAATGTAACAACGACTGTGGAATAGGTCATGCTTACCCAGGCATCCCAGTTCAGAGGCAGGCATGAGAAAGAGAGAACGAGGGAAATAAGAAGGAAAACATCACTAAACACTTGAACAATTTGAAATGTTAGGTTTAAAGAAGACATGAAACCACATTTATGGGGCTATTATAATACATTTCTTTATATTTTCAATGGGAAATACTAAGGTTCAGGACTTGTATCTATTGGGACTTGATTGGACGTGTTAGGAGAGCAGCATGTTTTTAATATTTCTAGTTAATGTAAAAAATATAAAATATATTTTTAAAATATAAAATAGTTTGAAAGCTCGGAATTACATTCATATTGAAAGTGGCAAAGCACAAAGCTTATTGTGGTTATTGGATGGTGCACTACAAACTGCGTTAAGTGAATATTTGTGAACTGTCAACTGAAAAGAAAAAGAAAAAACAGCACAGACTAAAATATCTTGGTTCACTGGAATGATCATCAATTAAAAATGAGAAATCAATATCGTCCCAGCCCTAGCATCCACACAGCTGACAAGCTGTAGATTATCCACGTTGTTTGCATTAAATTGACACTGACAGTCAAAACGTGCCTGTTTCGGCCAAAACCGAAAATTCATTTCAGCTGAATGCTTTTGGTTGACAGCGCACTACTACTTTTATAAGTTATTAATTTCATCTGGTTACATCACCAAAAAAAGAGAAGACATTTCAAAGGCAATGAAAATCAATAGAACAACACGAACTGATGAATCATGCATAATATTGTCAAAGACATTAATTAAGAAAGTAAATGGGGTCAGTTGTGATTTAATGTGGACTTTAAATCAAAACCTTTAAAAATATATAGTTAAAATAAGACAGAATTCTCTCTGACAAACTGTTTACATCATATGTCTACTTTTTGTGCTTGAGCAGTTAAATATCAAACATGAACAGGAGACTGTAAAAGGCTAAGCACAGATCTCCAAGGGATCCTAACTGCAACTGTAAAGTGGGTGCTAACAAATGTATTATGTGGTATGGAATCACTCCTCATTATAGGAGCAGCAGCAGGGTGTTTCACACATATTTAATGATCACGGAGGAGAGGGTAATCTGATCTGCTTGCTGAAGCCAAGTGCTCTACACTGCCAGGGCTCGCATGGATCTACAGCGATAAGCAAGAGGAAAGGCTGAGTTAAAACCAAGAGCTGAGCATATGAGGAGACCTACAAATATAGTTAATTTTGCATATGTTGTTAACAGAAATCAACTTAAAATTAATTAATCATTCATTTTCTATTTCATTTCTTAGCTGCATTTATGAAAATCAGTGTTAAAAACTATGAATAATAAAAGCTGTTTCCTTAACTGAAATAAAGCAGAAATAAAAACAAATATTAAAATTGGATTAACTTAAAGGGTTTGTCATTAATCACTTACCCCCATGTCGTTCCAAACCCGTAAAAGCTTTGTTCATCTTTGGAACACAATTTATTCAACAATTCCTCTCCTGATACAGAAGAGCGTAAGCCGCCTGCGTACTGCTCAGAATTGCCAAAATGGCACTACACTGATTTGGAGAGACACAGGGGAGAGGAATTGTTGAATAAAGTCGTTATTTTTGTTTTCTTTGTGTACAAAAAGTATTCTCGTCGCTTCATAATGTTACGGTTGAATCACTGATGGCAGATGGAGTATTCTGACGATGCTTTTCATACTTTCCTGGACCAGGACACTGTTATTTACTTGGCAGTCTATGGGACAGTCTCAAGCCTCCCGGTTTTCATCCAAAAAATCTTAAATTGTGTTCTGAAAGACGAACAAAGCTTTTACGAGTTTGGAACGACATGGGGGTAAGTGAATAATGGGAAAATTTTCATTTTGGAATGGAGTATCCCTTTAAACTAAATTTAGGTAAAGAAAACAAAATTAAAAATATTGTTTCGGCAACTACTACCTAAAATAAAATATTTAAATTGATGTACTACAATTGCTAAAACTAAAGATGAAATAAATATAAATTAAAGCTAGATAGAAATAAAATATTTAAAAATAATAATAAAAAAACTACATTTAAAATAAAAACTG
Source organism: Cyprinus carpio (assembly GCF_018340385.1). Taxonomy (NCBI): domain Eukaryota; kingdom Metazoa; phylum Chordata; class Actinopteri; order Cypriniformes; family Cyprinidae; genus Cyprinus; species Cyprinus carpio. The sequence continues at coordinate 17,328,020 of NC_056594.1, read as the reverse complement.
TCAATTTGTTAAATAAAAAAACAATAAAAATATGAATAAATACTGTAATGGTATATACATTAAAATTACCACTGATGAGACTGCACCTTCATTGAGTCAATCACATCATCATCTATATTCTATTCAAACTAATCTAAGGTTGATGTATTTAAGATCAAGGCGAAGTGCTGTTTGCATACCATTTTTAGACGTGTCTGAAATGCATGTTTACATTTGAAGTGTTTGTTCATCTGCAACACATTAGGAAAATGTTGCTGTTTTTTGATTTTGATCAGATACTGTGCTTTCCTAAAACAGCAAAACATTAATATGATAAAAGAGACACCCATGTTTAATAAATAACTGCATGTATTCAAAAAAATAAACATGTTTTCTGCCAAGTAATATAGTTTGTCAGCCTACATGTTGGCTATTCATATAAACTGGCACATTAATATAGATTTCTTTTTATGTGCAGTCACAGGCGTAAATATATTGGCTATTTTTAAATACAAAATGAAGTTATCTTGAAATAAGTTACCTTTGAATGTGGCTCATCCAGTTAGATTTTTGTGCTGGACATTTACATTATTTTTTTTAAAATCATTTATAGATATCTATTTACAAAACGTAATTTACAAAGCTACAAAGGTTGTTACCATGATGCCAACAGAATGCAGACTGCCTAAAATAGTCTCTCGAGGAACTTAAAGTGACTTTACGACAACTCTTAGCTGAAGAATCAAGAGTTTGCTCCCTGCTGGTCTGATGACGACAAACTCATCGCTCCATCTCAGAGAACTCACAGAGCCTGTTGAGAGCCACACACACACACAGACACAGCTCCTGACTACACACACGCCTTGTCATTTCTTTATTTATCCTCTTTAAATTCTCTGTGGTGACAAAGCCAGTCTGATGGGCGTGCTGCACTCATGTAACGCTCTGTTGGGATCTGGAACAGGCTGATAATACTCAGGCAAGCATGAATTACACTGATAAGTCTAGAAATGAGCCCTGCTTAGAGTTGGTTTACCGTAAACAATGGTGCATGTGTGTGTTAGGCTGTAACTCAGCACCCAGGCCAGGATAGATGCAAAGTGACAGGCCGTACCCACAAGAAGAAGTGAGGAGACTGAAGGAATGATGAACTGAAGACTGCTGAACACATTACATCAGCTATAGCGTATTATAACGGTGTTCTCCATCAAAGTTTCAGCATGTAACTTAAACAGAGTTGCTCAAACAGCTCAAATAACAGGTTTAAAAAAAAAAATTAATCTTTGAGTAAGTCGTATCACTTTCCAAATTAATCTATGGAACAAAAATTAGATATTTAGAAAAATGTCTGTTTTTTTTCTGTTTTGTTTTGTTTCACCTGTCCAAACAATGAAAGTCAGTGTTGTTCAGACACCAAAGACTTTCAGAGAAGAAAAACAAAGGTTTTAAGAGCAACTTAATCCAAAAATAAATAAATAAATAAATAAATAAATAAAGATATTTGTTTGTTTGAGGGTTGCTTTTGTATCAAGATACTATTATAGCTTTTATTAAGTTTTTTGTAAGTTTTTAAATGTTTTTCATTTTACTTAGTTTATGTCTATATTGTTTTTATTAATTTTTATTTCAGTTTTTATTGTAATTCTTTTAGTTCATCAAGTTCAACTAGTTGTAACCTTAATTTCTAAAGCTGGAAAAGTCATGAAAATGAATACTAACTTCTAACTTCATTGACATTTTTATAATGAATTTACATTTTATACAGTTATTGGGTACAAAAACTATTTTTAATCCTTTTCTGGTAAAAATCTAGAAAAGCCATGAGGTCTTTAAATATTTTGTGGACAATCAGTGCCCATGGAGTCAAAAATGTTGAGAACCACTGCATTACAGCATCTCAGTTACACTTAAACGTTTCCGCATTACATGTTACCAGTTAAAACTAAAATGAGATTTGGATGTTAAAATGTTTTAGTCAGACACCACATAATTCAAAAACATAATTAAAATGGCTCATTTCTGTTTATTACTACCTCTAGTAATGATAATCCGCAATTAAATGCTCTCCCCGTATGAAACAATTAGATAACGGTCTTACCAGGCGGCTATTGATTAACCTGGGTCTTATGAAAAACTGATTTAATTTAATTCCAAGTATTGGAGGCAATGTGACTGAAACTCGCTATGAGTAACAGTTGCCACATATTATCAGATTTGTCTCTTGCAAAAACACACACACACACACACACACACAGTGCATCTGTTGTGTCCTGCGGTGTGTGTTTATACTCCGTCATCCCCTCTAGGTTGGATGTGCTGCGTTACCATCTGATATCTGGGCACAGCTTCCCTCCCGCTTTCCTCGTCTATTTACTCGTCTGCGTTTATTTAACACGTAGCTCCCGGCTATGCAATAAATTAGCACTTAATATTCAAACTGACTACCCAAAGTGCACGCGGCTGCGGTCGTCTGGGGAGGGGAAGGAAGGGCCACTTGCTTCTCTCGTGCCGTTGCCATGAATAATTTCTCTGCCGGCGTTTCGCCTCTTATCTGAGCCTGATCCGACCACCGTGTCAGAGAGAGCCGATGTCATTTTCCAGCAGGGTCTCGAACGTGATATTGATGACATGAGGGAAAAGAGATTAAAGCAACAAGACAAATCTAGAGGAACTATTTGACAGAGGGTTGGGATTCATTCAGCACCAGAGGCAGAGACACAGGAATCAGCCCGGAACGTGAAGTGCTCATGAGGTATAAAAATTTAATATGCTCATCTTCCTTTTACTGAATGACAGGTAAAGTGTATAGCTACATAGCACTCATAATCCCGACCGCCTTTAGGGGTCACCTGCCCCTAAATGATACCGTTCTCCATCATCTATCATAGTTGCACCTTTTTTTCTTAAAATGCTAAGCACGTGTTCATATGGGAAATGTAGGTTTAGGTTTAGTCCCAGTTCTATTTCCTCTCTCTCCCAAAATAAATTTCCTTCCCATTTCAAATTAAAGTAACAAAAAAAGTTGAACTTTTCTGTTTAAATACTCAAAATAACCTTTAAGAAAAAGAAAAAGTCTGAGATGTGGGCTAGTGGTTATCACATGTGGTGCAATTTTGGTGCTCATATGGGAAATGAAGGTTCAAATCCAGCAACAATCTTATTTGCTACCTCTGCTCAAATCATTTCAAATAATCCTAAAGTCAATAAAAGTCAAAGAAAGTCCAAAAAACAAACTTTATCTTTCAAAACTATTTTTCTACTTCTCTTAAAGGCAGCCTGGAAAAAGGGAGTTGTGGCGTAGTGGCTAGAACTCGTTTCAGACTTGATGAGCCTTGGTGCTCATACAGAAAACACAGGTTTAAATGCAGACAATTGTATTTGACTTTTGCAAGATTATGTCTTTCATTTCACTGTCCATAAAGGTGTCAAAATAAGTCCTATTTAAAATATTGACATCAATAAGAGACAAACTTTGTTGTTTTGGTGCTCATATGAAATAAAATACAAATCCATCCACAATCCTATTTTCTTGCTGCTCTAATGATCTAAACCTTGCAGTCAGTATAGGTGACAAGAACAGTCAGACTTTCTCTTCCAAACTAATTTTTAGCTCTCCTTCAGGCAGTCTAAAAAAAAAGTTGTGGCCTAGTGGTTAGCACGTGTTTCAGACATTTAGAGCCTTGGTGATCATACAGATTTGAAAGCAGCTAAAATTATGTCTATTACCAGATAATTTCAGTGTCAATAAAGTCCAAAAACAGACAATCTCAGCATTTCTATCAAAATGCTCTAGGTTCATGTTGAGGCTAGGTGCCCACACAGGAAACACAGGTTTGAATCCAGCCTTTTATTTTGTTCCATTTTAACTCAGCCACTTCCTCAACAAATAACTTTCTAATTGTTTGTTCAATTAAGGTCTCAAAAAATAAGTTCAATATAACAAATTCTTTTGTCATAAACACTGGCATTTTGAGGTTGACATGGAAACCAGAAAATCATTCTCATCTGACACAAAGACGCTTACCAGAACAACCTGTGACACACTCAAAAAAAGCCCTTTCGACAAGAGTGATAAGTAAACACTTAAAAACACAGAGACAACACAAGACCTAATCCTGCACCTAATTCCCTCTTATCCCAAACGCCTGCTCGAACAGCGACGCTTGAACGGAAGAAACGGTGCAGGGAGCACAGGATAAAATCTATCCACTCCACCTGCCTGCCGTGGGCCCCACTGGCAATTACCTGAGCTCTGGCCTGGCTTGAGCTCAGAGAGCGCAGGAGTCTTAATGGCTTTGCATGCAGGAAGATGTCAGAACTGAGATTACAATTACTGATAGGACTCTGCTACCAGACCGACTCTCTCTCTCTCTCTCCTGCTGCACTGGATTACTCACACTGAGCTTCTCTGATAAACTGCATGGCGAGGGGAGATGAAAAGTAGGTAAATAAATAAACGAAGGGATGAAGTTTTCACAAGGTTTGGTGTGTGCTTATTGTTATCTTCTGTTGGAGGTTGTGGGGGGGGGTGCTGATGTCTGTGATGAGGTATGTTATTAGGGTGGAGTTTCAAAGGCTTAATGAAGAGCTAAAGCTTTCATTTACATTGAAAATCACTAGTCACATTTAATACACGCATATGAATACATAAAGAACTGTAGTGAAATCCTTCATTTTCTATATATATATATATATGTTTATATATATATATATATATATATATATATATATATATATATATATATAGAGAGAGAGAGAGAGAGAGAGAGAGAATGAGTATTTTCCTGAATTAATTTAAATTGATAATATTTGGTACATTTCTTATAAATGTTGTTTTTTGGGGGGAAATGGTGATACAATTATTTAAGGATACTTTGATGATTGGAAAGTTCAAATGAACTGCATTTATTTGAAACATAATTCTTTTCGAACATTATATGTCTTTACTGTAGCTTTTGATCAATTTAATGAGTCCTTGTTGAAAAAAATTCCTTGTTATATCAACTTTCTTTCTGTCGTTCTTTTTTTAAAATCATCTTACTAAGTGCAAACCTTGGTTTGTTTAAAAAATATTATAGAATAATTATTTTGTGTAGTTGTTTTTTTCAACACTGATAATAAGAAATGTTCCTTGAACACCAAATCAGCATTTCACAATGATTTCTGAAGTACTTTAGACTGCAGTAATGATGCTGAAAATTCAGATTTGCATCACAGCAATGAGCTACATTAAAAAAAAAAGGATATTTTATATTGTAAAAATATTTCACAATAGTATTTTTTTTTATAAAGCAGACAAGATCAAAAATTAAGATTATGTAATAGCAAAAAACTCATTCTAAAAAGTCTAGCACTGATACTCATGTTATCAGAATCTCAGGCAAACCCAATGAATGAATGAATGAATGAATGAATGAAGTATGCCTTGCTTCAGTTTACTCTCATGAGCTAAAACCACACCGTTTTCTCACTTCAAGGGATAGATAGAGGTAACAAAAACAGTGACTACTAATCCAAATTTAAAAACTGTAATAATGTACCAAAAACATTTTACAATACCAATTAGCACTGAAGACCTCTTTGGCCTTATACTGAGATTTGGTAAACATTAAAACACCGACGTGGTGTTAAAGAGTTATTCCGCCATCTAGTGTCTAACAACTGAATTTACACTATTTTACTGTGTGCACAAATTATATTAAAAGAAAAAAAACAACATTTAAAGATGCCAAGGAAGTACTAGTGCAACATCAAAATACTGATCAGGGGAATATATAAATGAATAAACGATAGTGATCTCATACTGTAAAAGGACTGAATCGAATCACTGCACAACCGGAAGTGAGCCCCCACAGCCTCCGTTCACACACAAGTGTGAAACTTCACCCATCGCAGATACACTCAAAAACCAGATTTCAAAAACATCATTCATCTGACACAAAATCAGATACGAGAGGTTGGAAAAGGATCAGAGTGCTTATCGCAGAGATAAGCCAGGCATAGAAGCACTCCGATTATTTTAGCATCTCTCATGCATAAGTAACAACTGAGCTAGAGGAGCAGGCGGGCAGCTCGGCGGCGAGCGTGAAGCGCTGTTAATGAGACCAGCTTTTTAATGGAACTGTGGAAAGAGAGTGCCAAATGCAAATGCAACTTATCACCTCTCCCTGCCAACAGGCCAGGGAACGCATAAATGCATTTAAGAGCAAAGAAATTACCCACAGTCCTCCCCTCTCTCTCCCTTTATCCCTCTCTCTCTCTCTCTCTCTCCGTTATTTTTTATTAATCTTATGAAGGCTTGTCATGTACAGTGAGAGCTCATGGAGGGCATCCGCACAGGTCCTGGCAGATGGATGGAGGAAGCAAGGCAGGAGATGAACAGACAGTGAATGGTGCATTTCACAGAAAAAGTGTGAGTGCACGGGCGGAGGTGACACATTACTGCATTTTAATACATTTGTACTGTCCTCTTTGTGTAAGACAATGACTTAAAGAAAAGCAATTCTTTATGTGAGGTGGTTTTTAAACATCAAATCAGTGTAATGAAAAGACAAAATGTTAATGCAAGTACAAAGCTAGTCCCCCAAAAAATGACAAACAATTAAACAAGAAAGACATTAGGAATCACAAATCGCAAAGATGTTCACAAAGAAAGTGAAATAAATCAGTGAGTCAAAACACTCATACAAAATAAGCAAAGTGTGACACAAATGCAAAGCTATTCAAACTAAATAAATCACCAACCATCTTCAGTTGTTCCTAACTGTGACTCTTCTTAAATAAATCGCTTCAACTCCACCAACAACACACCTAAAAATTCCCTTTTAGATGCCTGGTGATCAATCATATACTACAACACAGCAAGTCAAGACAAAACACTACTGCCACTCAATTCAACTCTGGAACAGATGCGGAGTAAAAATACCAAATCATGGCGTATTCATGCTGTCATCATGTACTGGAACACACTTCTAATATTTATAACGGTAACACTTCCATATCAATATTTGAACATCCTTTTGCATGAAACGGATAGCAAAGGATCAATTCCTCCTCAGATGGCTGAGCTGATATCTCACCATGACTCATGTTTAACAAGAGAGGTCTCCAGTGATTAGGACATTATTGATAATCATGAATATTTATAGGCACAGACCTTGATGTTGTGCTCGGAGTTGCCATGTCACAGCTTCATTCTGATTAATGATACGACTTCCCGTTACATCTACATCACACAGAGACACTGCATGTGGCTTGCAATCCACATATATAAGGTGATTCACTGATGGGTTGCAGGTTCGTAGACTATAGATCACAGAGAAAAGAATCAGTGCTAATTTAAATAAAATGCCATCGACCATATAACAGTACATCAGTAGAATAGCTAAATAAATCAGCTTTTCAGCTTTCAAATGGAAGAAAACGTGATATCTTTTGTTCCAGAATATTTTTTGTTGTTAAATAAAATTCATTCCAATTCTGCTCATCCATCACTTAATATTTGATTGATTGATAAACCACATAATATTTGATAATGTTCCATATAGCTGGACCTACACTACCGTTCAAAAGTTTGGTGTTGGTAAGATAGTTTTTAATGTTGATCTCTTAAGCATACAATAATTTAATTAGTAAAAACAAAATATTGTGAAACATTATTACAATTTAAAATAATTGTTTTTTTTTTTATTATAATATAGGTTAAATGTAATATATCCCTGTGATGCAAAGCTGAATTTTTATCAGTCATTACTGTCAACACTTAATCTGAATTTTTTTAAAAGGATCATGTGACACTGAAGACTGTAATCAGATGTGAGTGTCACATGATTCTGATTAAGTGTTCAAAAAACATTCTTTTATATTATCGGTGTTGAAAACAGTTGTGTTGCTTAATATTTTCATGGAATCTATGATAATTTTTTTTCAGGATTTTAATGATGAATGGAAAGTTCAAAAGAACAGCATTTATATGTATTAGATAATATTAATGTCTTTGCCATAACTTTTGATCAAAATTAATGCATTCTTGCTGAATAATAGTATTACAGTCATCTTGGCAACTACCTGAAATGAATAAGTTTAAGTTGAAAAACTAAAATTAATTAAACTAAAATAAAATAAAAATATAAAAAATAAACTAATAAAAAACTAAACTATAATTAATTAAACTGTAAAAATAAAAGACAATTCAAATATTAATACATATTTGTAAAGTATATAAAGTAAAGCAAAACCAGCTGAGAACCACTGGTGTAAAAAATAAACTCCACACAAACATCAGAATCTCGGCTGAGGGTTGTGGTGACATCTGGCCATGTTCACACATCTGCTAATAAAACACTGAGGTTGAAAGAGAAATGTTCAGGGATGAATAGGAGGATTGAGCCATAATTACCTTCACAAGCTGCCTCCACACGCACATAGATGCACACGTTTACTTTTCAAAGCTTGAGCCCAGGGGAAGCTTTTCTATTAAGTGTCCAGAACATGTCAGAGCTCAGATAAGACACACCACCAAGACGGGCCGTCACGTACAACATCACACACACAGTTCTTCAATCCAATGTCTACAAGACAACGACATGTACAATGTGTAACTCGTATAGACTTGATAAGGTGGCCCCTTCAGGGGCCCAAGAATGAAGGGACACAATCCCTAAAGGACCTGAATAAGTGGATGAGAGGAAGTGGAAGATGGGACAAAGGAAAACACCGAGTGGAATTCAAAGAAGCTAATTTCACCCGTGTCAAGAGAGTGTTTCTCCGACAGGAACATGACCAGGCCGAGTGTTCCTCGCTGCGGGACTTTATTTAAAAAGAAAAACTTAAAAAAAAAAAATGGGAAATTAAGAGAGATAAGAATGCAAGTTATTAATTTTTGTTCTTTTATTATATTTATTTATTGCGGAATTGTGAATTGATAAAGCTATGGCTAAAGGCCATGTGTTAAAGTCATTTTAAATTAACAGAATAATTAAATTAGTAATATTTAACAGTTAAATTAACATAGTAATATTTTATATATAACACAAATGTATTTTATATATAACACAAAAAAATTTTTTTGCTGTTGCCATCATTTTATAAAATCAACTTGGTGCATTAATATAGAATGTGGGGTCACGGGTGTATTTTTTACTCATTCAAATACAGTACCATTAAATGTTTGGGAGCAGTACGACTTGTAATGTTTTTTTTAAAGAAGTCTCTTATGCTTATCAAGGCTTCATTTATTTGATCAAAAATACAGAAAAAAAAAATTATAATCTTGCAAAATGTTATTACAATATAAAATAATGGTTTCTATTTTAATATCCTTTAAAATATCATTTATTTCTGTGATGCACAGCTGAATTTCCATCAGCCATTACTCCAGAATAAAGTGACACATGATCCTTAAGAAATCATTCTAATATGCTGATTTATTATTAGAATTATCAATGTTGGCAACAGTTGTGCTGCCAAATATTTTTTTGGAAACTGTGATACTTTTTTCAGGATTCTTTGATTAATAAAAAGTAAAAAGAGATCGCAATTTATTCAAAAAAATTAATCTTTTCTAACAATATAAATCTTGGCTTTCACTTCTTAATTTAACATCCTTGCTGAATAAAAGTTTTAATTACTTTCAAAAAAAGAAAGAATAAAAATGTACTGCCCCCAAACTTTTGAACTGTCGTGTATATTGTTAGAAAAGATTTCTATTTTAAATAAATGCTCTTCTTTTTAACTTTTTATTCATCAAAGAATCCTGAAAAAAAAGCAGCACAACAGTTTCCAGCACTGATAATAAATGAGCATATTAGAATTATTTCTGAAGGATCATGTGACACTGAAGTCTGGAGTAATGATGCTGAAAATTCAGCTTTGCATAACAGGAATACATTACATTTTAATGCATATTAAAATAGAAAAGTTATTTTACGTCGTAATACTGTTTCACAATATTATATTTTTTCCTGTATTTTTGATCAAATAAATGCAGCCTTGATGAGCTCCTGTAAAAAGCATTAAAAATCGTAAAAAGCATGTAAATGCAGCCTTTATGAGCTCCTGTAAAAAGCATTAAAAATCGTAAAAAGCATGTAAATGCAGCCTTTATGAGCTCCTGTAAAAAGCATTAAAAATCGTTCTGATCCCAAACTTTTGACCGGTAGTGAAGTTTAAAAACAGAATCAAAATTCAGAATCAGCCCTATCTGTTTTATAAAGCAAGTTATTAAATGCTTAAAAAAAAACAAAAAACAGAACAGATAACTACAAACTAGTTCATAATCTCTAACACAATACTCAAGTAATAACACAAACAAAAATCTGAAATCTGAGTTTTGATAGAATTCATTCAAACGAACCATTTGAACTCATTCATAAATGAATCAAACATACAAAATGTACCGCTGATGCTATTTAAATTAAAACACGCTATTAAAACACCTCCAGACAAGAAACAATTGCAAAACTAGTCTGAATGCATGGGCTTTAGAAAACTTAACAGATGAATAATAAGTGTATTTAAATCAATGCATATGCACAATATTGCTTAATTTTATACTGGCATCAAAATCATCAGAATAAAAATATTGTGAATATTCAATATAATACCATTCAAAAATTTGGAATCTGTAATATTTTGGTTTAAAGGTAGTCTCTTATGCCCACCAAGGCTGCATTTATTAGATTTTTTTAAAATCCTAATAGTAATTTATTCCTGTATTGGTAAAGATTAAATTTTCTTTCTGTCATTTTCTAATTTCCTTAAATGTCTTTACAGTCACTTTTAATCAATTTAATTCACCCTTGCTAAATAAAAGTATTAATTTTCTTTTTTTTTTTTCTCTCTTACTGACTTTGGAATGTTAATGTACACTACTAACAGTAAACATCATCATTATGTATAAAAAGCATGGCATTACCATGGTACTCATAAAGAAGGTATCACCACAATGCCATAAGACAATTTCAAAAACAATATGAATGTTACTAAACTGCCCTGACAAAAGGAAAAAAAACTAACATTATGTTCAGTATTTACATCACTTGTCTGAGAATACAGTGAAGTCAGAGTGTGTCTGCATGCATCGTCACACTTCTGTCCTGAAGTGTTTGTAGAAGAGTCTCACCAGCTGTTTGGTTTTCTCAGACTCCTGCCGCGTCTGTACTCGTTCTCTCTGCACCGCTCGAGTGATGTCCTGCCGGGCTGCCTCTCTCTCTCTGCGTGCGATGTGAGCCAGCTCCTCCTGTATAATGGCCTGCTGCTGCTCATACCTGTGCAAGCACACACAGACAAGCCTTTATTTACATGCCTGTTGCCAAGCCATGATTCACTCACTGCAGTTCTCAATCCTGTCACAGAGCGTCAGTGTTTTGTCCTTTGTTCTTAAGCTTGTTTCAACTGTATGAGTCACACTTGAACAGCATCCAGGAAAAAATTTGTCCTCTTCTAATTTAAGGGCTCTTCCCTTGCGAGAGCTACAGTGTTTAGTTTTCATGTCATATTTTATCAATACATATCTTATTAGAATAGAAGCATAACTCGGAAAAACGCCAGATTTTTTTTTATTTTTAAAACACATATGAAGTGATTCAGAAAGAACTAGACAGGCTTAAATGAAGGGTGTGTCATGTGGATCTGTGTTTAGGAATAATATTGTTGGTGTCTGTCTGACTGGATCAGTTGACTCACCTCAAAATGACGCCGTGTTATGTGATTTTAATATATTGTTGATATATAAACAGTTTTTCAGACCTAAATCCTGTCAAGTGCAATGTCAAATACTTACATATTTTCATGTATAAGACACATTTTAGATTTAAATTGCTATACTATACCAAAAATTACAGTATTTGGAAAATATGTAGTTTCTATTAAATTGCATTTTTTGTTGTTGTTGTTGTTCTACTCACTATAGTACTGTACTATTAGATGTATTATTTATTTTATCGATTTCATCTTATTTCTTTTGTTTACTTGTCGATTTTAATCTAATCTGTATTATTTAGTTCTTTTAAATAAAATCTTATTATTGATTCATTTTAATATAATTACATGTGTATTTATTTTAATACAATTTTATTATTTATTTTCATTTTTAAGTCAAAGTTAAAAATTATCTATTAACTTATCTTTTTGAATTTAGTCATTTTTACACTTTTTTTTTCTCTCTAAACTTTTCCACTGTCTTGTCGGCCCCTGAGGGTCCTCGGACGCCAGTTTGAAAACCCTGCACTAGAGTACCTCTTCCTGAGCTCCTCTTTAGTGTCAGGAACAGTTGTCCTAGCCTGTATCTTTGGAGGTTGTGGGTCAGATGTGCTGGAAGCTCGAGTCTGCTGGCCTGCAAGGTTACAGAAAAATTACCCTGCATTACAAATGAATATCTCACTAATGCATCTCACTGTATAAATTTTTGATATTATTGTGTAATGTTTATGATTTTATTTTTTGTTGACTGGGTTTTTTGGATCAGCACTGGCATTCCTCATGCGCTGCAGGACATCTTCAGACAGCTAAGGACAAAAAACAGTGGAGAAGTTACACAGATGTCCTCAACAAGCCTATAACGTTTTATAAGAGTGCTCATATTTCATAAAATTCTTCCCATCTTTGGGAACCAGCAAATACATACTCAATTTAACAAGAAACATGCTTAATCATTCCTTCTGGAGCAGCCTTGCAGATTTGTAAACACGCAAACTTTAATAAATAAGAATAACTTGTTTTGGTCGACTCAGTGTTTCTTGTAATGCATTGGTTGAATGATTTAATGACTCACACTCAACCATACTTAACTACACTTTCACTGACGAGCCACTGAACGAATCTTTTAGTGACCGAACTAAAAAAAGATTCGAGTCACTCGAAGACTCAGTCTCTCTGTAGTCAGCTCTCTTTATAGAGAAAGTACTGCAATATTACCACGCTTAACGTCCCGACAGCACTGTACACCTGCCCTTGGTTTTCAATTAGATTTCTGCACACCTGAGGAGCCACTAGATTAGCAAGGACTCGACTGTTATAAACCAGAGCCCGTCTGTCAGTCATGTGCGAAAAAACTCCTACATAGCCATGTGTTTGTGAAATAACAAGACTCGTCCCGCTCGGTGAAGGACATCTGGGTAACCAGACGACAGATTCAGACAAAAAATAAAACATAAAAAAAAAACATAATCGTATCGTGAACCGGAATGATTGGTAGGTAGCAGGTAGTAAATACTGGATGTTGGCTTACCTTGACTCCACGCAGAATCCTCACCCTGTCATCCTCTTCATCTAGGCCGAAAGAAACTCTCCTAGTCGTGCTTTCTCCGGATCCCATCGCTTTTGTTTTGCTACAGCTCCTTTAACGGATCTTTAATAAAATATAGATGTTTTTATTATTTTATTGAAAAGAACACCATACAAATTATTCCTTAAACACGCCGATATGTTAGACAGATCTGCATTTTACCTTTGGAAGTGGCAGTTTGTGAGGGGCAGTATCCTGAAACATTATTGGCCAATGATAGTGCAATAAGCCAATAGAATTTCAGGATATATATCGGCGACTGGAGCAAAGGCTTCTGGGAGTTGCAGTCAATAAGCCGTACTTTTTCCTTTGCCCTTAATTTAGTCAGTGCTCATTTAATATCAATGGTTTCGTGTACTTTATATTTCACAAGGTTTTTTTATTTGTAGTGTTTTAAATTACGAAGTGCAATGTTTATTATCTCTATCAATAAAAAAATAAATATATATGAAACTGTAAATTAGAGGTGTAAAGTTATCCAAAAAATACTGAGTTGTATGATTGAGGCTATGCTTCAGTTGTTCTTTAAAATGACTTCCAAAAGCCCAGGTGGGAGTAATGTTTCTTGCAAGAGCTTAAACAAATGTTTTAAATTGGAATAGATCTCTTTTTTATTACCTCCAACTAAGTATTGTTAACAAAGTGACTGTGGATGAAACTCTCATAAAAAGCAACTAGATAAACACAGACAAAAAAAAGTGTTTTTTCTTTTTTGACATCATTTAATTCTTGTGTAATACAATGTTGACCAAAACATATTTTGTAGCAACTCTATATAGTCCTATATTGCCCCTAATTTTTAAGTCGCTTCAAATACAAGTGAGAAACTTTTACTCTCATCACTGAATATGAGATATTAGCCACTTAACAACCTATAAATGAATATTAAAAGCATTCAACAAATGCAAGACACAAAATATAATTCAGAGACCAGACAATGTTCTCCTTCTGGTATTGATTTATTCTCAAACGCCATCATACTCCTCACACAAGGCATCATAAGCTAGTACTGTACATATAATAGCATTCCCTGTTTTACAGACAATTCAGAAGTAGTAATGTTTCTATGAAGGGAAAGACTTTGACTGATTTAACTTTTGTGACAATGTGAATCGTAAGTGCACAGTAATCAATAATTACCTTCACTTTAATTATAGCGCAAATATTAACTGCAAGGGAGAATATTAAAAGAGGTCTGTCCATTATCCATAACCGATTTCCATTCAGAATATCCTAAAATTCCCACCTCTAATGTGGCACTTGATGCAGAATGTAACCATGCATGTTCCCTTTAATTCAACAGATGAATTATGATACAATGCCTCAGGTAATTACAGTGCCATAAAGGTATTTCATTCTAACAGCTAAATGTCTGTCACAACACTATACATTCTTAATTGAAGATTTCAAAGACCTCTCTGTAGGAAATTTGATTTGAGAATTATTTGAGATAGGATTATTTAACATGACACCATCATCACCATTGACAGTGCCATAGCAGGACTGTCCCAGAAGAGGTCAACTGAGGCAGGGACATGACAGTATGACAGTTTCAGTGTCTCAGTTTCAATGATTATGAATGGGGTACACAAAATAGAAGGCTTGTGAAGAACGATTATGATTGGTTGGGATTGAAGGGGATCTAGGAGTCATTGACTGACATGTTCTCCACCTTGTTCTCTAGATCAGCATTACCACCTTGCTGTTTCTTCTTCTTCCCTCCTTCCTGCTGTTTCTTGTGCTTCTTGGTTGCCTCTTGGTCGATAGGGGCTGGCTTCACGAACTTGATAATTTCTGTTAAACCTGAGTAAAGAAACCATAATATTGACAGACAGCTGGTGGCTTCTTCCAAACAAATGAATCATTTGAGCCAAAGAATGACTCTTATGAATCTGATCTTTGTAGTAAGTAGCCTATAGTGACAATTCAGCTAGTGTAACCCAATTCCAAAACTAATGACTCTTATGAGTCGGTTCTTTATAGTGAATCAAAAACACACAATGACCAATGTCGTCCAATTCCCAAATGAATGATTCTTATGAGTCGGTTCTTTTTTAGAAAATCGAACACGTACAGCACAATGAGTGTTGCCTGATTCCTCAACTAATTATTCTTTTGAATCACTTCTTTATAGCAAATCAAAAACGTATAGCACTAGGAATCATTCAGAAGAATCAGTATCAGACCTTATCGAATAAGATTTGCTACGGGATCGCAAAACAAACAACTAGCACCTCTCAAGTCGTTTTCACACATTTAAAATAAGCTTGAACCAAACTTTACCAAAATCACGGTTAGTAGATCCATATTCAGCGATACTCACCTGGAGGCATGAATGCCTTGAGTGGTTCTGGAATAATGATGCCTTCCTCTGTCTGAAAGTTCTCCAGGATTGCACAGATAACACGAGTGGTCGCACACATGGTGGCATTTAGCATGTGCACAAACTCAGTTAAGGAAAACAAACACAATGACCAATGAAATCAGCTTGATACAGTAAATATAGATTACCCAGAATCCTAACTCAGAACTGTGGAGTAGAACAGTACCTTGTCCATCATTTTCTTGGTCTGCCCGTAGCGAATACGCAAGCGACGAGCCTGGTAGTCTGTGCAGTTTGAGCATGACACAAGCTCTCTAAAAGCCTGGGAGCCTGGGAACCAAGCCTCTAAATCCAGCTTTTTACTAGCTGCATGGTTCAAAGCACCTGTGAAATAAAAGCAAACAATATATTTGAAGCTTTGTTATGGGATTACTGATTTTCAATAAGGCACCCATTGGCGCTCTCAATGAAAAAAAAAAAAAAAAAAAAAAAAAAAAAAAAGAGTAATTTGAACAAACCTGACACAATGTTGACGATCCGGTAGGGGATTCCTAATGACTGATAAAACTCCTCAGCGGTTCCAATCATCTCATCAAACATCTCCCAGGACTTGCCGTCATAAGGAGAGGCATAGACAAACTGCTCAATCTGGAAAGCGATGGAGAGAGATTGTGATTTTGCTATTATACAGTGTGTTCAGAAATTTTTTCAAATTATTCACTTTCTGCAAAACATGCTGATTTGGGTAGTGGTCTCTTTTTCTTATAATGAAATTAAGTCATTGTAATGCACATATTTCATTGTTCATTCATTATTTCAGATAGAAAAGTTTGGACCTTCTCAAACTGATGGACCCTGAAGATCCCTCGTGTGTCTCTGCCGTGAGAGCCCACTTCCTGTCTGAAGCAGGTGGACATGCCGGCATAGCGGATGGGAAGGTCTTCTGGCTTCAGCCACTCATCTCTCAGGAAGGCTGCGATTGGCTGCTCCGATGTGGCAATCAAATACTTCTCGTCCACCGTATTGTCATCAGATTTCTCACTTCCCTTCCCGATCACCTGAACAAACACATTTCAGGAAAAGCTGCAATTCTTTGCAGGCTGGGATCAAGACTCTACAGAGGGTCTTTTACAGCAGCTGACCAACTGTCTGATTCACTTTCAATACACTTTATTTCAATGTACCAGTTACAGGATTCCCACACCTTTATATACACACATATACAGCATATCATAATTTATTCGGTAATATAATTTGAAACATTAAATGCAAATATAAAAATAATTTGCAAATATTTTATTCGTTTTTATCATAATATAAAATGTATGTTTATAATATAAAATAAATTTGCAAAATAATATTCTATATAAACTAATATTTATACATATAATTTATTTAATAAATCTTTGATTTGATTTTATTAGTTGCATTAAGTGGTTCTAGCTTGATGGTTTCATTCTAAGTGAGATTTTGAAATACTTTGTTTAGGGTCAGATAAATATTCCTCACATCAAAGTTATATGCTTATATTTGGTAAAAATAAAAAAATAATTAAGTAAATAAAATGTCAAATTAATGGCTAAATAAAGTAACAGATGAAGGTCGAACCTTGTAGAGCTCCTCGTCAAACTGGCTGAGCTGAGCGACCTCCTGCATGACTTCTTTCCTCATGAAGAAGGGTGTGTACAGGAGGGTGTAGCTCTTGCTGTACAGGATCCGCATGGCGTAGTTAATTAACGCCTGTTCCAAAAAAACTAAAGGCCCCTGAAATTATAGAACATATCAGCCAAGAAATTTAAACATGGGTGTTTAAGGCTTTTTGGATTGTTTATTTCGAAGAACTGGCAGCAGAGCGGGTTTAAATTATTGTGAAAAAAGCCAAATGGGTCCAGAATGTTCAGGTTAACACAGAAGCAGTGCAGTTAAAGGGAACACACCTTGAGGAAGTATCCTCTGCTTCCAGCCACGATGGCTCCTTTTTCCCCTTCGTATCCATCCACCATGACAACCAGGTCCACGTGAGAGTACTTCTTCTGCACCGTGCAGTCGCCCCAGGTGCGTTCCACCTTATTATCAGCATCCTGGGAAAGAGAATCACTGCTTTATCCTAGTCTCCAGATGAAGTTAAACAGCAGCATTGTAGTATGGTTCTTTGCTCTATTCTATTTCCATGATCGTTCCTTGGTGTTTGCAGTGTATTGTGTGAATCACCTCATCGTTGCTGATGGGCACAGAGGGATGCAGGAGGTTGCCGATCTCTCTCAGGTACTCAAAACGCTCCGCCTCCAGCTTTAACCGATCACTGTCTGTTTTCTGCACGGCCTCGTCCACCAGTAACCGCACCTTCTTTATCTGAGTCACCGTGAGGGGCTGACAGGGACAGGATGAAGAAATACTGATGGATGTGGATGATGAGTTTAACTTAATATAAAAGCACTTTAATTCAAAAGATTTTTAATGCTTTCAAAAGTCACCTCTCTCATCTTTATCAAGGCTGCATTTATTTTTATCAAAAATATAGTAAATGTAGTGATATTGTGCAATATTCTAACTATTTAAAGTGTAATTTATTCTTGTGATGGCAAAACTGAATTTTCAGCAGCCATTTATCCAGTCTTCAGTGTCGCATGATCCTTCAGAAAATTAGAAATGTCTTAACTGTCACTTTTGATCAATTTAATGTGTCGCTATTGCTCGACTCACTGATAATGTTTCTCCACTGAGGGCTTCCAGATTCTGAGCCTCTTCTGGAAGAGTGTCATCATCACCAACTGGCTCTTTTTTCTGCAAAATCATCATAAAACCAGAAAGCAGAATATTATAATTACTCAATAACAGATTAAAACAAACATCTGTCTGACAGCTATTTTTACATACCTTCATCTTTTCCCCGATGGCTTTGCTGCACAGATTCTTGGCCTTGTTAAGATTATCCGCAGTGAAGCGACCTGAAGGCAAAACAAGAGAAGTATTTCTAACATCAATGCATGCCACTGATATGCTGGCAAGTGGCCTGGCAAGAGCAATTATACTGTCTTAAGTGTGAAAATGGCCTGAAGAGGAAAGATTTTGGATGAGTAAATGTGCTTGGGCGAAATGGCCAAAAAAATCATATCTTGGTCTTCTTTGGTTTACTTGTTGTGATATACGGTATATAATGGTATTTTCTATGTTTTTCTGTTTGGATTTTAAAAAACAAACAAAACTGTATTTGTTTTAAAACTTTTATTTACAAGTTGCCTAATGTTGTCCAATGCAACAATGTTCATATTAAAAGCTATGAAAACAAATATAGTGAATGTAACTATGTAGGCGATGCAACATATTATGTGCAAAAAGGGCTAAAATCACATTACAATCTAAATACAAAAAAAAAAAGATTCTTACAAGTTATTTTAAAGCCTGTTATGTGCTCACCTCGTATCAAATCACTGTATATCGATTTAAATGGTATTGCCTCATAGCATGTTGTTTACAAAAAATATATTGATATATCATACAAACTCGATATATACGGCCCAGCCCTAAAGCACAATGTATTACAATATATTGTATTAGCATATTTTCACTCATAGAATAAGGAATACAATATAATATACTGTGATACAACACAATTTAAATTAATTGAAATAAACATTAAATAAAATATAAATATTAAATAAAAATATCAAGTCGCCATGAAACAAAAGTTGCAATAGTCTTTTCTTCCCTATCATGATGTATATCTGAGTAAAACAGTTTCCTGAAAAAGAAAAAAATGGATAAAAGGTCATCAGATAAGAGATGTCACTGCAAGAGGGAGGACTGCTACTTTGATTAAATATTACTATTAATATTTATAACAACTGTATAATTATATACAATATTACTGCAATTTTCCACAAAAAAAAAGGTCAATTTTGATTACAGGGTGACTTGAAATTAATATATCAGAAATAAGTTTAAGTTGAAATATATATATATATAATTTTTCCACAAAAAAAAAGATCAATTTTGATTACAGGGTGACTTGAAAATAATAAATGTAAAAAATCTTAAAATATTATATAAATAATTCTAATCCATTATAAGACAAAGATGATAATTATGTATACACACTTTGCAATTAAAAAAAAAGTCATTCTTTCTCTATATTATAATAATTAGAATTGGTGGGGTGCTTAATTGTCATAAAAAAATTCTTCAAAAAAATTATTTTGATTTTGTCCTGTTATTTCCAGCTTTCACAAGAATCACACAAAAGCATAACAAGCACAGCCATCTAAAGAGTACACAGCTTGCTTCTATGTGATCCTTTACCGGTGATAAAGCATACCAAGCTCAAATATATTATTATTACTGAGACTTTTAGATGAATTTAAATGAATACTGAATGAAATTGGCAGCCTGTCATTCACTTATACTTTCAAGAACATGGTAAAGCACTGACAGTCACTCAACAGCAGCTCCTCCCGATTCACTGCCAGAGATTGCATCAGATTCTGCCGGGTGATGCTGCTGCGACACATTTAATCAATACAAACACATAACTCTCCGAATAACATAAGATATGAACATATTAGGCTTAATAACACATACTAGTTTCATTAAATAAAGTAAGAAAGGTTAAGCACACTACGACAGCTGTGTTAACTATTAGCGTCAATGCTACATGCTACTCCAGTAACGTTACACCGGCATTGCGGTTTCTGAACATTTATACACATTTAATATTAACTTTATCGTGTAACGTTATTATAGTGCAATTAGTGCGTATTTCTCTTTGAAAAGTTTTAATGTTTATGAAAATATCTGTTATACGTGTCACAATCTGTTCTCATTCATAGGCTGCCATGCGTTTCAATAGCTTTAGCGTTAGCCGCTACTCACATTTCCTCCATTCTGTGTCCGCCTCGACCAGTTTATCCACCAGAGACACATCTTTGAACCGTTTCCTCTGCGTTTCCCTCACGATTTCAGGATCGCCGCCTTTGTCGGTGCGAAACAGGTCTAAATCGAGCACCATGATGCCTGTGGACGAGGTGTGCAGTGCGGATGAAGGAAGGTATATAGAGGGGAGGAGCTAAAGAGCAACTGCTCATGAATATTCATCACGCAGCAGCGGCGAAGTTCAGAATACTACTGTGGAGGGATATAGAGGGGAGGAGTATTAATAAGGCTGGAGTGGGGATGTGCTAATGAATATCAATTATTTTAAACTGACGTTGCTTAACTTTCCTGGAGCAGTCAGGCGTAAGTTAATTTATATTCATGAGTCACCAAAGTGACATTCATGAATTTGACTGCTGCAGGGACGTCATCAATTTACTGCCTCTAACTGCATGATATTAAAATCTTCCTATGTGTCCATAATGATATTTCATTATTTTGTTGTATTTTACTAGATAACAGGTTATGGCCAATACAGGCCACTTTTTACTGACAGGTTTAGATTGGTCTAGTTAGCCTACATAAATATTTCATTTGGCATATAATGACCAAATGCTCTGTAAAGCAGTGCTGGGTAGATTACCTACAAATTGTAGCCCTTTACTGATTCCAAATTACATGACAAAAATTGTAGTTAGTAATCCATTACATCATACATTTTAGGTATTTGATTACTTTTAGATTACTTTCGACCTTACTTGTTTATCACATTGATTTAACTAGGGCAATCTTGTGCCATATTGATATAAAAATACAAAGAAAAATAAAATATGTTCCATTCGTTGTTATTTATGACATGAAGTGCATTAAACATTACACTATGTCAAGTTTCTGGGTTTAATGAAAAGCTAATAATTAATTAAATAATTAAAATGTACAATTAAAATAAATATTTTTAATATAACAACAATCAAAATAAAACGCTTACTAAAAAAAAGAAATATTTGTTTACTTGCATGTCATGTGACCATTAACCAACATGCAAATGTTTTTAATAAAAATAAAAATTATTAGTTTAAAAACTCAGGGGGAATCCCTGCATTACATGTAAATAAGAAATAACATGATTTATACATTTTAATTTTTTTTTAAAATCAAAAGCCTTTCTAGAGACATACTTTAGGGTTAAACAACCCACTGAGTGATAATTCAAATAACAATGAATGTGTTCATCAGTAGCTGATGGAATGTTAAAGTGTAGAGAAATTACTTTTAAAAGTTGAAATGAATGTAAATCCGGTCAAAAGCTGTGTGGCCTCTCAATGTGTGTGAATGTCCACAAACCTGAAAGACTTTGTGAATGTATACAAGTGGTAAGCTATTTTACAAAGCAATATTTAAACGATGAAATCATTAAATTATGAATTATTTATTGCTAATGTGTGATTAACATGTAATCATAAAATCAATAAAAAGGTACTTTTTTACCAATTTAAATTGATCCAACTCTGCAGTTAAGCTTAGCATATTCTTGTAGGAAAAAATCTGGTTATTGCTCCAATGGGATATTATGCTTCTGTGTGACTATTTACTGAAATAGTTCAATGGAAAACATGCTAGAAGAAAGTGTATCACAAAGTAAAAGATTTCATTCTAAAGTATTAGTCCACAATTCAGTAAGGGTTAAATTTTACAAATAACACCTGCATCGGTTTTTGTGTGTGTGTAACGCTGAAACTTGAACTCATCCTTGTTGGTGTTGGCAAGTTTCTCCCAACAGCTTTGGCAAGATATAACAAGATTTAGTGGCAGCAGAATTTACAATTGGTTTGCTGTATTGTGAAAAGATAGGGTTTAAATTCTTTGCCAATGATCAAATGCAAGAAAAATTATTTTATGTAAAAAAAAAATTGATGTTGTGTCTTTAACCAAATTTAAAAAAACATCATATATCAGTCAGACAAAATAGCCCTAGATATTTACAAAAGCAATGAAAGTTTATTTGTAAAACAACATGCTTTCATACAGTTTCCAAAAATATGTAACTATTAATGCATTAGCTTATACAGAGATGTGTTAATGCACTGCAAACTCACTGAGACACGCATGTGTTTTTAATTGTGTCTGAATTTCGATGCATTATAATAATATAAAGATTACACATTATACAAATATAAAGAGCTTTGTTCTTATAGTTATATTATTATTATAGTGTAAGACCATGCACTGATGTTTATAGATATTTTGTCACAATAAAATATAGTTTTTTCCCTTCATGTTATACAAAGTCAGATTATTGCAAAGCAATGCACTTGTGAGAAACTGGCATTATACAATACGTAATAAAGGTCATTAAAAATAACATTTCAAATCAGCTAATTTTAGAATTTAAAGTCATTCACAGCAATAAATCGAAAGTGTCCTTTTTCCATTTGCATTGGAAGTGCATGCAATTACTAGGAATATTCACTGTAACATGATGTTTAACATGCATGAATATAAGCAACAGGACAACAACAACAAAAAAAAGCCAAATTAAATACACATTTATATGAAGAAAATCATTCACAGCATTCGGTAACCTCAATATACTTCAGGATCCCTCTTATATCCTTTTCACAACAATTTAAAGTTGCCCAACATGCAATTAAGTTCAAATTAAATGGCGCTTTTCCACGCAAAACTCTACTGGGTGGTGTTCCTAAAAGGAGTCCTGTATGTTGCTATGTGGTTACTAGGATGTTCTGGGTACCTATATGATATTCCAGTCTGTAAATATGTCTTAGATTCCTCATTCATTCTACACTGATTTTGTACCTCCATTGACATTGTGTGATTTCTTTGTCCATTTTATGGACTGGCATTCAAATGTAAAGATGTAAATCAGGAAAGTTAGATAAGTAATAGCAGCTATGGAAGTCCTGGTGGAATCCGTCAGTAAAAATTAACCTACCTAAAGGACTGTTTCCAAATAACACACTTCCCTTTGTTTTGTCAGAATGGTGTGTGTCCATTTAATTGATACAGTTTTTGAAGTCCTTATGAAATGATTGGAATTCCTACATGTTCCTCTTCAGTCTGCTCTTCAGAGAACTGTGCTGTGACCTCCTGGATGGCCAGCTGTAGTGCAGCCCCAGCTGGGAGTTTACAATACCCACTTTCTGAAATGTTCTCCACCTGTAGGTTAACTCCAGGCTTCTGCAAAGCCACTCCGTGAAGATGGGAGAAGAGCAAGGGTAGGTCTTTAGTCAAGGTGTACCTTGAAGCGAGACCTAGTGCTGCTGGGATATCAGACTCTTGCGAGTACTCAAAAGTGGCCACCATGTATTTGGAGAGGTCTCGACCCAATGCTTTGGCATGGCACAGCTCCTCTCCGATCATGGAAACGATAGCCAAAGCAGTGTTCTCTAATGGTTCCTCATCCTCAGACTGCCTCTTCTGGTTCTGAAGGAGACCTTGTGAGCAGATGACCAACACAAAATCGCACTTATTCAATCTCCTGCAATACCACCCCATACTGCCCTCCTCCATAATACTCAAGGCCTCCCACAAGTCCAAATGCACCTGAACAGAAAAAGAAGAATTAACAATAAATGTAATTAAGAGATAAAGAGGCAAAATAACCTTGTATAGACATTATTTATTAATGAATTCCATTCATTACATTTTTAAATGTGTCAATTTTATTTATTTCCATCTTTATTTTTATCTGGGAAAAAAGACTGTCGAAGTGTAGTACCATAGTGTATCCCTCTCATAAATAACAATGGAAATCTTTTTAACTAAAATAAAATTAAATCTAAATTTATAAATAAAAAATAAATAAAACAAACAAAAATGAAAGCTAATTAATATAGCTTAATAATGAAAATTTCTAATATTATAATATATATATATATATATATTATATATATATATATATATATATATATATATATATATATATGTGTGTGTGTGTATATATGTATATATATATATATATATATATATATTACTTATATATAAGCTATGAATTAGATTTTATTCTTTTACAAAACAAAACAACAACAATAAAGAAACAATACTATAATATTTATTAATCCATCCATTCTCCAAACTGCTTAGCCTCTGTAGGGTCACAGGTATGCAGGAGCCGAAATACTATAATTATAATAATAATAATAATAATAAATATAACTACTAAATTGCAAAAAAAAAAAAAAATTAATAAATCCACTTTCTCCTTAAATATTCAAAATAATGCATGACATCACTTTTCTACAATGTGCAGCAGATACATATCTTTTAATACATAAAATGTCTAGTAATCTCAAACAAATGTAATTTAGGGTTTCATGATCTTATAATAAATATCAGTGTGTTTTGTCTGATTTAATCTTGATACACTTACTTGGGTAGCCATGTGCTTTTGCAAAAACACAGCTAGTTGCAGCACAACTTTGACGTGGGCAGGGCCATCATTACTTGAGTAGCAAATCAGGAGGCGAGGGGGACGGGTGGTTCTGTCCAGCAAAACACACTGTCCTTCATCCTGTTTTTTGTCATAGTACTGTTCAATGATCTCTGACAAACAGGAAAAAACAACCCAATTCCCCATTAGTGCAAAACAACATGGACATTTTAGTAGAAAACCATTGTTAACAGTTTTGTTGATGACCAGTTTGTCAAAGAAATACCATTATAAAACTCAAACCTGGTCTCATTTTGGTCTGGACTGTTTTCATTTTGAGTCGGTTCTTGTAGACAACGATGAAGGTGAGCACTGCAGTAGCAGCAAGCAGGATTCCCACAGACAAGAGCACCATTAGTGAAGAGCTCTCTGTGAAGTGTGAAGTCGGCAGTTCTGATCGTGAGAGAGAAAAATACCAAAGCGATTATGACACTGGGTTTTTCAGTGAAGTAACAGTTTCAGTGGGTGTTGTCACTTTAAAAGCTGCCTGGCATGTCGCTCCACATGTAGGTATTGCACTTGCTGAAAGCAGTGTATGTAAGACATTTTTTCCTCCTTGACACTGAACATGTCTTTATTGGTTTATGCTAAATGTGGCAGTTCAACATACCTTCAGAACTATGTTTTATTACAACAATGAATGTTTTCCTGACTGCATCCACAACATCAGCTGCAATCTGGAGGGAGGAAAAGGACAAAAACTACTCAACATGTAATAAGATCATAAACTGCTGTTGTAAAAAAAAAAAAAAAAGAGAGAGAGCAAAAACTGCACAGCTTATTTGCAGAGGGCACAGCGTTTTATGTCTGAATGTTTGTGACAGAATGAGAGATAAAATTACATAACTTTTGATTTAATAATAGAGCACACTAAAGCAACACACACCCTTTAAACTGCAAAATGAAGACTCACCTCGCAGGTGTAGTTTGTACCTGCTCGGAGATTCTGCAATCGGTACGTGTGATGTGTCTTATTGAGACTGAAATCCTAGGAGGACATCAACAAACATATTCTGATTTAACAGATAAGCATTTATTTTATTTTAATTATTTATTCAATTTACACTTCATTACAAATATTGCACAAATGTATTCATTGTTAACAAAAACTCACTGGTTTAATGCTTGTGTAATTTCGTAGGCCACCTCCGAAACATGATGAAAAATACTGCTGGACTTTGAAGTTCTCAGGTGCAAGGTTAAAGGTCACATAAACGTCCCGGTTCTCCTGGTGGACTTCAACGTATCTGGGATACCAGTCTAGAATGATTGAAAAAATATACATGAATGCACACATCTGATGCCTATGTGCCATGCACAACAAAAACCCAGAATACATGTGTAACTACGACACTCACCTTTCTTACACTTTTCAAGACCATTTTTTTCAGGACATGCTGAAAACACATAAGAAGTGTCTGACAGGTCTATTAGAACTCAAGGATTTGACAACTGATTTCCTAATCGTGCTGTGGCAGGTTGTCAATACTGTTAAAAGCTATAAAACTAATTACAGGGTTCGTTTGTTTGTTTTTTAACCAGAAAAACTCTTACTGCGTGTGAAAAACTGTTTCCTCTGATAGAACTGGTCCCACTGCTCAGGGATGGGCAGTGCCATGACAGTTACGACATACTCGCTATCCAAAGACAGATGTGTGAAGGGATCTGAGTGATACACCTATGGAAATATGGTAAAGGAAATGTTATATAATCTCATGACTTCAGACTTCAGGAATTGAACAGTAGGCACATGCAATTGAAAGCCATAAACAAACAAGAAAAAAAACAGGACTCACACTAAATAGCTAAACATTTAAAAGACATAGAATGTAGGATGTAGGGCTGTCTGTCCATTTAATGCATTCATTTAGTAGAATAAATTTTGGGAAAATAATTAACACATTTAAACCCCCCCCACCCCCCAAGCCCAGACCCGTATTTCAGTATTCAATTTCATAAAAATTATACCCATTTATTATCATTGCTGAATCAAAATATTTCATTATAAAGCTACTTTTTTTATAATGTCTATTCAATGCTTCTCTCATTTAACACAATAATTGCTTTATCTCAGCCAAAATACAGTACATTGTCTAGTTCATTAGAATACAATTTTAATCACTTGACAGCCCTAGTAAGATAAGGCCCTGTTTTTTCTAACAGTTTAGAAATTTTTAACAAGAACAATGGATGCAACATAGTTTTTTTTTTTTTTTACATACCCTCTGGGCATGTGCAGGGGTGAGCGATAGATTGGTACCCAGAAGAAAGAGCTGACATAAGACCTGAGATCCACCCAGAGCCTGAAGGGTCACTTGAAATCCACGTAAGAATGCAATACCTGTGTACATCAGTCAAATAATTCGATTAGAGTGTGTAAGGAAGAAAACAGGGTCGGCTTTGTTAGACTTGAGTGTTTTTATTAACTTCAAAAGAACAAAACTGTGTGCGTGTCCATAAACATCTGGAAGCAAAGGTTGTATATTGCTTTGTCTGAGCATCTTGGGTCACTCGATACAACCTATTTTTTAAAATAGCAAAATAAGGATAGGAAAGCAGCTGAGCCAGATGGAGAAGCTGTCTGTCCATATAACAGACTTGTTCAAATGCATTTTTCAACGTTTCGTCCTGGGGCCGTTCCAGGGGAAAATCATCACGCTCTGTGAGGATTAGCCTCTTGACAGCGCTCTGTTCCTCTGGCTCAGGTCCCGTTGGTCCCGGTTCAGCTTCTCCTAACTGTGCGACTGCCCCTCTTCCCCATTCTCCATTCTATCACGAACATCCACTCATAAATACCCCAATAAATGACTAAAAGCTGGCAAATTTGTCCCCAAGATTAGCTGATGTCTGAGGTGCGGGCTAACTGCAACCTCCACACTATGCTTTTGTCCTGAAATTGAATAGCAACCGACATTAAGAGATACTTCACCACATCCCCATGCACACACCGCACCTGAACCATGCAGCTCTTGCCCAATGCATTGGGCTGAATCATGCTTTGATGAATCAAGGTTTGGTTACATCCTGAATCCACCAAAGCCTGATAAGTACCCCCCTTAATTCTTAAGAGGTATTTGGTACAACCCAGCTTGATCAGGGGCAGCCTGCGGTGCGTCAGGAGCCCAGATCAGTGCCCCATCTCTATCACCAGGCACCGATCAAAAAAAGTGTCCTGGATTCCCACAATGCCAACAGGCTGGCCCAGACCTCCCTTGTGGCAGGAAGAGGGTCAAGGAATTGGCTCGCTGGTGCTGGCCGATTCCAACCCCCATGGGTGGGGCTCTCGGGGCCAGCTGTAGGTTCAGGAGCCAGACCATCCCTCCATCGGGAGTTGGGCTCGAGAAGGGAGATTCCCACGGAACCTAGGGGAAGGGACAGGTCTAGAGCAGTGGTTCTCAAACCTGTTCTGGAGTACCCCCAGCCCTGCAAATTTTGTATATCTCCCTCATCTATCACACCTGATTCTACTCATCAGCTCATTAGTCTAGACTGCAAGACCTGAAGTGGGTGTGTCAGATATAGGGAGACATACAAACTGTGCAGTGCTGGGGGTACTTCATGGAGAGGTTTGAGAACCACTGGTCTAGAGGAACAGAGAGATGAGGAAACAAAAAGGGAGCGGAGAGAGAGAGAGACCATTGGCAGGGATTCACCGACCCCGGGGCACCCCAACATCTGGTCCTCAGCCAGTTAAATGGACAGGTCCAGCATCATCGGGTGACGGAACTGGACCCACTGCATGGTTTTCTTTGGCAGTTGCACAATGAACTGCTTTTCACAATTACTGTATGTCTGTATTTGAGTTTCTGTAACTGATTTGCTTTGATTAATATAATGACAGAATTATAGATAAAACAATAGTCAGAAAGAGTGATAGATAGACAGACAATGATAGATAGAATGCTAGATAAATAAAACGATAGTGACAGACAGACAGACAGACAGACAGAGAGATAGATAGATAGACAGATAGATAGATAGATAGATAGATAGATAGATAGATAGATAGATAGATAGATAGATAGATAGATAGATAGATAGATAGATAGATAAACGGTCGCCGTGATTTTGCCAAGTAAGACATGTTCCTAGATCAACATCTTTTGATGATCCTGGATCAACATTATTGACCAAAAATACAGACTTAACCCAATCCCTACCCCTAAACAAGGATGTTGATCCAGGAACATGTTGTACTTGGTGAAATCACACTCACCATAGATCAACAGACAGATCAACAGACAGACAGACAGATAGAACAATAGATATGGATAGACAGATGAATGGATGGATGGATGGATGGATGGATGTGTTGTGTCTTCATTACCGTATAGGCTTGGATTCCATGACACAGTAATAGCATCATATGTTGGTTCTTCACTGGCTTCAAACTCAATCTGAATATTGCGTGGTGCGTGAACATAATGCTGGCAGACCTCTGGGGTTTCCTGACCTAGAAAAGAGTGACAAGGCCAAGGCACACAACCTGGCCAATGAGAGGAGTTACTACACAGTAATACTAACTGTGCTGGTGTCGTCTTAATGAGCTATTCATTTTACACATAGTGAAATCCCTTGTACTTTTCTATGGATTGGGAAAAAACCCTGTTGTGTAAATTACCATTAAAAGTTTAAATTACATTACATTTAACAAAACAACATTACTGGCAATATTGTAGAGTTGCTATATCTATAACCAGTGTTTGGTGTAACACATTACAAGTAACCCGAGTTACGTAATCCGATTACTTTTTTCAAGTAGCCTAATTAGTAAAGTAACGCATCACTTTTTAATTTACAAGAAAATATCTCAATAACTTTTTCAAATAAGTAATGCCAGTTGCTTTGTTTTCCCATTTATTGACAGATATGTTGAGAGATATCGGGAGGGTTTTTTTTTTTTAATATATATTCTTTATTGTCAACAAGTAGCATGTACAGTGCCATATCTCACTATATAAAAAGAACATTTCACAAGCCTCAACAAGAAGGAACAAGGAAAAAGAAAAGAAAAAAAAGAAGAGAGGGTACATAAGCATCAGTTTACAGACAACTTAATATTATACCTACATTTCCATAGGATATAACAATGCGATATTAATACACAAAAATACATAAATAAATAAATATTTATGTATTTATTATAAAATATTAAAGGATGAGCATATATTAATAGTTTTAATTGCTTTACTATTTTTAGATTTTGACATCACATCTAAATACATTTTAATTGCTTTTTCAAGCACCATAAAAAGAGGTTTGCCTTTTGTAAACTTGCATTTATGAATGCAGAGGTGTTGTGTGCGAGTTGGATTAAGATCTGAATACGCATTTACTTACCTCACTTGCACACAGCTTTTGTATTCCTCAAAATGAATAAAAATACAGTGAAATGAAAACTCAGTGAAATGAAACCTACAATAATTAAATGTTAATACAAATATCCTTTATATATTTAATCCGTTGCTGCTGAACATCGAGGATTAAATTCAACCACACTAATAAGCAAATTGATTTTAGATAAACCTAACATTTGTGTTTCAATTTTTTTTTTCAATTTTTATGCTGATGAGCGTTGAACTTTCTTTTCCTGCGTCCTATTCTTCATGCATCCAGAATAGAAGCACAGCTGAAAGGTTTGTTTGTGGTGCACTCTTTACTATACAGATGTGAATTTACATTTTCTTCAGCCTGGGGTTTATTCATTTCACTTTTGGTGTGTAGGGGCTTTCACATTTGCCAAAAATATAATTTTTTATTTTATAAAAACAAACAAGCAGGCCCAGCCCAGATGAGAAAAAGTAACGGAAAACTAAAGTAATAATAACTTTCCATAAAAAGTAACTAAGTAATGCAATTAGTTAATTTTTTAGGGGGTAAAGCAATATTGTAATACATTACTTTTATAAGTAACTTTTTGTAAATTTTGTATACTGTGTATATAATTTAAAGTTAGTACACCTTATGTAGATTAACAATGAGGTACATTGTTGAAAACCAGAAGTCTTGGAGATGTAGTCATAGTTAAAAACAGCCAAAAACATCAGGCAGAACATAAGACAGAGAATCATAATAATAATGAGCTTGTCTTGGAAAGCAGCTGAAAAGAACAATCATACATATGTATACAGATTATATCTTGGCTCAAGATAATCCAAATATAAAAGTGATTCCCAGAAATGCTGCAGCTGATTATACTGCGTACCAGCTTGTTTTGTTTAGTGAAATAATCGCAACAACTGGAGGTACAAATCCAACAAAGAGAGTAACGTTCCTACATCACACAACCTGTATATGACTGCTTGATTCTTTCCTAGACAACATGTGCTGTCACAAGCAATTCTAATTTAATGTAATAATACAAGTCATCCTTTTGGTATGTCAGCACTGATCACTGTGAAAGAAAATTTCAACACCTTTTCCAAATGTTTTCATTTAGTGATGCAATTGATGTAATTCTTCTAGGCACAAAATGCATGCAAAGTAAATTGATATCAGACTTCAACACACACACACACACACATCAGCAAGACTTCAACAATCATTTATTTCTGGTCTTAAATCTCAAAATTAAGCTCAAAAGACAACAATTGAATCAAATTCAATGTAAAGCTGTAAAACAAAGTTCACATTAGTGACAGTTTATCTACAACATTGTACATAGAAATGTTTTTACTGTTTGTTTTGAATAAAGGTCTATCACTCTTGCTCAGCAATCAAATGACTTATACAGTTCATTTCATCAACTCCTTAAACCTTTACAAAAACCACTGAGTTCCAGAGCTGGATTTGGTTGTGTCATTAGGTCTAGAGGTGCTAATAATGGGACATAATAATGACTTACTTCCAAAAGGGCTGAAGGAGGGAATGCTGGGAGATATCTGTACATCGTCTGCTGAGATTCTGCAGTATTCACATCTGGGATCTCCCTGAAAATACATTGCACACTTTAATATACATATATATATAAATATATATATATATATATATATATATATATATATATATATATATATATATATATATATATATATATATATATTTAAATATATTAATAATTAATATGATATATATTAATTAAAAATTATTAAATATCATATTATATGATATATAATACAAAAGGCCAGATTTCTTGCTTCGAACTTTTCACTTAAATTCTTATGCTGTTAATACAATTAGTAAATTAGCAATTTAAAAATAGAGTGGACTTTGCTGTATGTCTTTGTGCTTGAACAAGCAAATACTATGATTCATGCTATAATCATCAAACTAAATAAGGCTGAAAGACACTATAATAAATGCACACTCATGCACATGATCTTCATGATCTGAAGAAACCTGAAAAACCAGGTACAGAAGATGGTCTTAGAAATCTTCAGGAAGCGTGACAGTGAAACAAATGAGCAAAAGGAAAGCTGCAGACACAGATAAACATCATGAAATGAGTTCAAATGCTTTTAATATGGGAGAACTAAACATTATAAATACACACATTTTATATTTTGGGGTCTGAATCAAATTTACAAAATTACATTTACAAAAGTT
Source organism: Cyprinus carpio (assembly GCF_018340385.1). Classification (NCBI taxonomy): domain Eukaryota; kingdom Metazoa; phylum Chordata; class Actinopteri; order Cypriniformes; family Cyprinidae; genus Cyprinus; species Cyprinus carpio. Next base: position 17,295,569 of record NC_056594.1, on the reverse strand, counting down.
ATTTTATACACATATTAAAGGCAAGTGTCTACTTTAATGTTTTAAGTAACTTTTGTAAAAATAAAATGTCAAAAAATGGGTGAAATAATGTTCCATTTTCATTCAGTGTTTCAGATATATTATTGAAAAAATTAAACAGCATACTTATTCTGATATTCTAATGTATGAAAAACATGTAAAGGTGTATTCAATTTATTATTATGCTAAGTGTGATAAACATGTATATTTGTATTCTATTTATTATTTTGCTATTTTAATTTGTATAAGTGTCGTGTCTTGCCATAATTTTATGACAACATTTCCAAAACTTAATTTCCAGGTTTAAATTACATTTTTTATACCCACATATTCATCTGATTCTCATTGGGGAATTTTGAGCCCCAACTTTTATATATATATATATATATATATATTTTCTTGGTTATTTGTTTAATCATGACACATAGTGTGTGTACTACAATATTTATTTACATTTTTTTTTGTTTTTTTTGTATTTTCATTATATTGCCTTGAGAATCTAATCTGCTTTGCAGAACGTATAAAAACAGCACCACTTACCCGGCGGATGCATTCAAGCGTGCAGTTCTGAGGTCTGCAAGACATTTGTTCACCATGGGCACTGAGTGACAAGCTGACCAACAGAAGCAGAAGAAGTCTAAGCACGGGTGGCCACATCCCGCTCCCTTCTCGTGCCTGAAGAACCCTGAAAACTGTCTTCAATCCCCAGCACAGCTACGTCCTCGAAGCAGATAAGCTGTCTTAGGTCTCGTGAAGAACTAAAGATCAGTTGAGTACAAGCGGAAGGGGTGGAATGGGAGGAGGTAGGCAAAGGGTTGGGAATGAAAACAACAGCAGCTGAGGGTGTGGTGGCCTGGGGGAAAATATTAGAGCTGCAGAAGCTGTCAAAATACATCTGCCGTGCCACCAGGTATGCTTAACCGAACTTCCTGTCTGTTTTCAAAGCTGTTTTTTGGCTTTAAACTTAGCAGTGCAAATGGAATAATGCCCATAATAACTCACACCACCACCACATATTCCTGCAGAACTAACCAGCCAATGTCCAAAAACAACATTCTGCATCTGTGTGAATAATATTAGTGTTCCCTGAACTGCGATTCCATGAAACGCACCATGAAAGATTGATAGTCTATGGTTTGACATGGCTGCACAACCTCACATTTAAATTTCAACAGTGGTGGTTTTATTCCAGGAAACTACAAATCCTTCAATATGCGAACAACAACAATCTTCAAAAAGTGCTGGTAGTAGCAATGGAGCACTTATGAAATGATTCAACAGGAAAGGTACATAAATGAGGAATTTATTTTTGAATAAGATACAAGAAATAATCGAAACAGTCAGGACTCTATTTACAATCAAGGAGAAATGTCAGGTTAGTTCTGTGCAAGATCTGACTACGAGCATATGACAGAATGTTCACAATTGGCATGGTTTAGGCCTCATCTTCATACAATGAAAACGTGGGTCCAAACAGTTATAGATACTCAAAAGTGCTATGCAAGATGAAGCATTTTGCTGCCTGGTAGCAATAAAACCAACAATACAGCAAGATGGTTCAGGAACTCGTGTAGATTTAGCATCTCACCGAATCTGAAAAGCAATGCAAAATTTGTGTTAACATACTATGAATCCAACCAAAACATTTTTTTAACCCCAGTAGACCCATAACATTTCCATGATTTATTTGTACTCTGCCGACATCTTGTTTTCATCAATCAAAAACCTTTTTAGCTAGTGCTGGAAGACATAGGTTTTCGGTTTTGGTTAGGACCATGTCAGATCATGTCACGATTACACATGCCACATTCACACAGCTTCTTTCATATGGTTTTGCTACTGAACATAAAGCTGCAGGCAACTTTGGAGACTTGTATTCAATCCAGAAAAGTACAATGGCAATTTCAGTGTCAAGACAGCTCAGGTCTTTAATGCAAATGCAAAGAAAAAACAAAGACAATGACTGGCCTGCAAATACTCACAGTGTATTTGTCCCATTTCTTTTCGGGATCGTATGGCTCCCATCGGCTGGCAGGGAAGATGTGTTTGTTTTTCTCATACCAGCTCCTCAGCACCACTTTTCCGGCATGAGACTACATAAATGAAGAGACACAAAGACTTCTGAATTTAGCCGAGGATATATATAATGTGGCTGGCTTCTATGCAACGCCAAGAAACACTGTGTTTACAAGTTCCCAGGTAGAAACAATGAGGAGAAACATGTCGCTGATTGTGCAAGGCTTGTGGCATCAATTGCTTGAAAGACTATGAGTTGTTCAAGACAATTAATAATGTAAAAACAATATCCTGGAGCACACATGCACATGCTTGCTACAAGAACTCTATCCAATTTCACTTTCATCTGTCCCAAAAAAAAAACATGTAGGTCTCTTCCTTTCAAATTTGAGTGGTTCTTGGCCAAAATGTGGATCAGACATTATGCTGATAGTCAGCCTTACCTCATCTTTCTCAACTGTGGCATCGTTCACAAGCCGAATGTCATCATGCACATCAAAATTGAAAAGAGGCCCTGAGGAGAAAGAGGAAAGCCTCAATTCAGTGCCATAAACAGAGATACAACACAGAAAACAGCAGGCTAAAGTTAAATTAAATTAAATTTAATAGCTATTATCCTAAAAATATCAGACTCATGTGTGAAATAAAACAAGCCACATGGGAGCCTGTCAAACTTAATGTGGTGGATAAAGTAGGAACTTACCACTTTTGCCTCTTGCTTTTGTGACAATGAAATCATAGAAACTGTGATGCTGCAAGAAAAGCGGGTTTTTAGTCCCTGAAAGATGTGTTTTGACAGGGCAAATGAACTATAATCTGTGATTTACTACCGCCATTCTTTGTATTTAGGGAAACGCTTACTAAAATGCCCTTAAAACGTTGTAAAGCAGTTTACGTTGTAAAATGTGTAGATGTGCTTGTCACAAATTCTGACATTTATGTGATGTAAAGGCTTTGTGAACTATAAACAATGACACATCTTGCAATGATTTATTCTTACATAAGAGAAGGTTTAGAAGAATAAACATTTACACAAGCACTTACGTTAAAAGCATTAGTTTTGTTGTGGAAACTTTACTCACATGTGGAATTATCAAATCCTCTTTAATGTACATTAGATGCTCCACGCCTGCTGATCTGAAAAACAGACTTTGATATTAACTCATAGTTTAAAAATAAAAGCACAAAAACATGCAACATAAGAAGTCTTCTTTGCTCACAGAGCTGTCTGGGTTTTGTCTATAGCATTTTCAATCAACACCAGTTACATGACACTAACAGCACACTTGAAAATTAAATATGACATGCTTTCTGTATGCACTTGTAATTCAAGGAAACCAAATTAGACTGAGCATACATTCAATATTTACTCACTGTGAGTTGCACTGCATTTTAACTGAAGCCTGACTCTAATGCATTTACACAAACTAACAAATTTATGTAAACCTTCATAAATGTAAAATAAATAATATTCTGATTAGCCTGAATTTGTCTCTTTTTTTTTTCAACATTTTATTAACACAGAATCCATGCCTAAAATCTGAGCTTACCTATACTATTCTTAAGTTCTTTCAAGCAATTTTAAACAGCTGAAAGATTTTAAGAAACTGTCAACTATAGCTGGACTAATTCTTGTGTACTTAAAAGTGTTTTAACCGCAGGAAGCAAGGAATGTGTTTACCTCAGCTCACTGAAGTCTTTTCTCAAAACTTCCAGGGCCCTCTGGAGAAACTGCTGAATTGTGTTGCCTTTCTTCATCTACACAGACACACAAACAAATGTATATTAAATTGAATGGAGCACAATTTTACAATACAGAACATGCATTAGAACATGTTTGTCCAATTTTCACATGCAACATAGTAGCAACAATGTATCCAATTTTGGGTTACATGTAGTTTTCTTAAGTTAGAAAATTGGATAACCTGCATATACCTTGACAGTTTTGCGATGTCCTGAGCCATCCCAGTAGCTGAAAGTGATTTCAATTTCTTCACCTAAAAAGAGCCAAAGAACAGGTTTGCAATATTCTGCTTTTGGCTGCGGTTGCGTGAGGATTTATGACTAGACAAGTCAAAAATGAGAAATAAGTCTATAAATTTAACCGCGCCTTTGGCCAGGTTCAGAAATATTAAACAAAAGATAATTTCCATAACGGCACTTTGTGATCTTCATATCTTACTTTTGATCTTCTCTTGTTTTCTTTCCCACTCCTGCCTGAGTTCTTCTCTTAATCGATTTTCTTCTTCCTGAAACATTTTATGCACAGTTACATACACAAAACATCTTATTCATAAGCTTTTAGATATGTTTTCCCAAAATCAACTGTATTTTTTAAATGCTTATAGTTACTAAATGCAACTTTCACCAATTTTTAGGAGTTCACGAGTATACAGTCATGGACTACAAGCAATAAAACTTTAAAACTAAAGACTCTTAAAATGTTTAAAGAAAAAAAACTCTATTGACAGCATCAGTAACATGGTCCGATTACAAAATAATTTCCAAAAAATTTTTAGGCAGTTGATAGCATATCAAAAAGCTAATATATGCTTATATATATATATATATATATATATATACATATATATATACATATATATATACATATATATAATATATAGTATATAATATATATATATATATATATATATATATATATATATATATATATATATATATATATATATATATATATAATATATATATATAGCTACATATATATATATATACATATACATATATATATATCTATATATATATATATATATATATATATATATATATATATACATATACATATACATCTATTACACACAGGACAATATACAACTCCAAAATATAGTATTTTTTTTATATATATGTATTATATGTTATACATCTTATGTATATATTAAACACACAACATACACACAACTCCAAATAGTTTTTTATATCTGGGTTATATATTGTATATATTTATATATATATATATATACACAATATATATATATATCATATATATATATAGTACAGGTCAAAAGTTTGGAAACATTACTATTTTTAATGTTTTTTGAAAGAAGTCTCTTCTGCTCATCAAGCCTGCATTTATTAGATCAAAAATACAGAAAAAACTGTAATATTGTAAAATATTATTACAACTTAAAATAATAGCATTTTCTATTTGAATATACTTTCAAAAAAAAAAATTTATTCCTGTGATGCAAAGCTGAATTTTCAGCATCATTACTCCAGCCTTCAGTGTCACATGAAACATCCCAGTCTATCACATGATCATTTAGAAATCATTCTAATATTCTGATTTATTATGAGTGTTGGAAACAGTTCTGCTGTCTAATATATTTGATGAATAAAAGGTTAAAAGAACTGCATTTATTCAAAATAAAATAAAAATTCTAATAATAATATATTCTAATATATAGTTTCTTTACTATCACTTTTTATCAATTTAACACATCCTTGCTGAATAAAAGTATTGACTTTTATTTAAAAAAAAAAGAAAGAAAATAAAATACTGACCCCAAATTACTGACCAGTAGTGTATATTGTTATTACTAAATATTTCTATTTTTAAAACGTAGCTTCTTTTTTTTTTTTTTTTTTACTTTTTATTCATCAAAGTATCCTAAAAAGTATCACATGTTTTTCTGAAAAAATATTAAGCAGCAGAACTGTTTCCAACCTTGATAATGAATCATCATATTAGAATGATTTCTAAAGGATCATGTGATAATGATCCTAAAAATTCAGCTTTGCATCACAGAAATAAATGATCATTTATAGTATAATAAATTTAAAAACAATTATTTTAAATTGTAATAATATATCACAATATTACAGTTTTTTTCTGTATTTTTGATCTAATAAATGCAGGCTTGATGAGCAGAAGAAACTTCTTTCAAAAAACATTAAAAATAGTAATGTTTCCAAACTTTTGACCTGTACTGTATATATATATAATTTCTATTATATATAAATATAAATATTTCATATATAAACAAAACATTTTTTTAATATATACATGCATGTGTGTGTATTTATATATACATGATAAATATTGACAGTATACACGTTATGTAAACAAAACTTTCATTTTGAACTGTGATTAAACATTTGACAGGACTAATCATTACTGGCAAGATCATCAAATCACTTATTTTTAAATATTCAGTGTGTGTTTAACTTTTGAAAACAATCCAAAGCTCTTTGATAAGCTCTTCATCAGACCCCCTGACATGTATTTGACATACATAGGTCTTATACCCACAGTACAAATGCAAACAAAAGCTTTGTGACAAAGTACAGGCCAGATCTAAGGATCTTGAGATTCACCACACCTAACTGGAAACTGCCTGGAAATAAGCCAAAGAACGCAAACAATCAATCAATCAATCACATCAGCAAAACCATAATTCTTGTGTGGCAGTTGACATTGGTATGCAGCTTTATCATAAAGGCGAGACACACCAAGCCAACTTCAAAGAACTAGCGGTGTTGTCGCCTTGCGTCGGACCAAAAAGCTAAAGCTCAGAGACTGATGTCTCAATGTCTGATCACACCTGAGCAACTTCTCTCCAAATACCAAATACTGCATACTTTTATTTGATGTACAGCCCAGAGGAGGCTCATGTTAAACCAACAGTCTTGTATAAATGCATTCAGATCCATAAAAAGATGTACAGCTGCAACAACTAATCGATAAAGTCGATAATGAAAATAATCAACAACGAATGTCATTATCGATTAGTCGCGTCTGCCGTGACTACAGCAGTGAATAATACATTCCTATGGACAAAATGCATATAAAAACAGCGGATGAAACAGAGTGAGCTGCTGCAGGAAAGATGCGCAATAATATTAATTTTGCTGATATATCTGTTTATTGGATGTTAAATTTTAAAGTATTTTATGATAGTAACAGTAATGGAATAACAGAGAGTGATTGTAATGTAAGACTTTTTTTACATTTACAGATTAAAGAAATGACTGTGTTCAGAGTGCATGTGTGTGTTTCTGCAGAACATTCCTCTTATCTGTTAACACTGAGTTTGAGTTTTTCTTTGCTATCTTCATCATTATTTTTTCCATTTTTATATAGGGAATTAAACTGTCCTTTGTCCATTTGTCGGTTTAAACTGTCCATTTAAACTGTGCTTTATAATTCTTTTACACAATGTATAGCATAGAGGTATATTCACCATGCAGTATGTTTTCATAGCATTCAGCTGGCACGTTTGTTTGAAGAACAGCACTGGGCAGGATGTGGAATAGTGTGTTTTGTCTATAAATAAAAAAGAGGCCTTTTTAAATAGAATAAGTAATAATAATCGGCCAACTAATCGATTATCAAAATAATCGTTAGTTGTAGCCCTAAAAAGAGGTCTTTGGGACAGTCACTCCACACATGGAAAGCAAATGCAATTATTTAATGCAGTTTATTTATTTTTGCATCCCTAATCTGTTTACTGAATATAAACTAGGTATACATGTGCTATTCTGATACTTGGGGATTTTAACTTCCATATTGATGACTCTTCATGTACTGTAGCATCTGAGTTCTTAACACTCACTGAATCATTTCATTTTAAACAGTGTGTTTCTGGTCCTACACATATAAGAGGCCATACTCTGGACCTTGTTTTTTCTTTAGGCCTGAACATTGACCAATTGAGTGTTATGGACTTAAATGTGTCAGACCACAGTTGCATATTTTTCAACCTGTCTTCTAATGTTGAATGTCTTCCCTGTAATCCAGCATTGCAAAGACCTATTATTAGTCAAACTACATCTGAGAAATTTTCTGAGTCATTTGACCCTAGTTCTTTTATGGATTGTAGTGATGCTGAATCTTTTCTTCAGTCCTTTAACATTCATTGTCTGTCTGTTTTAAATAATGTTGCTCCCCTGAAAAGTAAAAGCACATTCCCTAAGAATCCTTGCCCTTGGGTGAATGAAGAAATAATGTCTTTTAGGAGAAAGTGCCGTAAAGTTGAACGTTTGTGGAAATCCACAAGTCTGGAAGTACATAGACTGCATTTGAAGGAGCTTATCACATTGCTTAATGTAATGATAAAACAGGCTAGGTCGACCTATTTTGCTAATCTTGTAACTTTGAACAAGAAAAATCCTAAAGTCCTGTTTGACACTATTTCTAAGATTGTCTCTCCTCTCACTCCCCAAGTACCTGTGCACTCAAAGTCTGATTGTAATAGGTTTTTACATGCTTTTGTAAACAAGGTGCAAGATATTAGAGCTACTATAAACCCATCTCTTGAGACTATATCCTATGGTTCTGCTTCCTCATACTCTTGGGACTCTTTTTCACCGGTCACTTGTGAGGATATTAAGGGTTTATTGAGTAAAGTGAAACCATCCTCAAGCCCGCTTGATGTATTGCCGACTGCATTGCTACTAAATGTGTTTGATTTAGTCGGACCGTATGTTGTTAAACTGATTAATCTTTCCCTTTTAACTGGTTCTGTGCCTAGCCATTTTAAACAAGCAGTTGTCAGCCCCATACTGAAGAAACCTAATGTGGATTCTTCTGAACCAACTAACTACAGGCCTATATCTAAACTGCCTTTTTTATCTAAAATTCTAGAGAGAGTGGTGGCGGGGCAGCTGACTTCATATCTTGATGGGAAAGATTTGTTTGATAAATTTCAGTCAGGTTTTCGCAAATGTCATTCAACTGAGATTGCGCTTCTTAAAGTATCAAATGACATTTTGATGGCTGCTGACTCTGGACAGTACACTGTATTGATTTTACTTGACCTATCATCTGCATTTGATACATTGGACCATACAGTATTGATACATCGGTTATGCAGTGAAATGGGGTTCTCTGGGTCTGTTTTAAAATGGTTCACCTCTTACTTGAGTGATAGATCATTTTGTGAGTCTATGAATAACATTCTGTCAGAAATGACCCCTCTGTCATATGGAGTCCCTCAGGGATCAGTTTTGGGTCCTATTTTGTTTTTATTGTATATTAGCCCTCTTGGTGAAATTATCCGAAATTTTAATAATGTGTCATCACTTTTATGCTGATGACAATCAGTTGTTCTGCTCATTCAAAGAGCCAGAGTTAGGTAAATTAAATGATTTATTGGAATGCCTGTCATGCATTAAGACTTGGTTATACAACAATTATTTACAACTGAATATAAAAAAGACTGAAACTTTGATCATTGCTCCAGAACAAAAAATACCTCAAATTACACAACACCTCTGTTCCTTGGACTCATCCGTCCAGTTGAGCCTAAGAAATCTGGGTGTTTTGTTCGACCAATCGTTGTCTCTGGATGGTCATTCTAGAAAGTGGGTCAGAAACGTTTTTTATCATTTGAGAAATATTTCTAAATTGAGAAAAATATTGCCCAAAGCTACCATGGAGATGATTATTCATACTTTTATTTCTTCAAGGTTAGATTACTGTAATTCTCTTTTTACTTGTTTTAACAATGTTTTAACAACATATATCGCAGACATGCTTACCCCTTATTCTTCTTTCCGTACTCTTCGTTCCTCAGGTCAAAATCTCCTGATTGTCCCTAAAACCCACCTTAAAACTCGGGGAGACCGCTCCTTTCAAGCAGTTGCTCCCAAACTGTGGAATGCCTTGCCACTGTCTCTGTGTGTGGTCGATTCTGTTGATTCTTTTAAAAAACAGCTAAAGACACTTCTATTCAGTCAAGCTTTCAGTTGACTGAGCTATTATGTTTTATGTTTTGTATGATGTTTCTTATTTTTAAGTTTGTTAATTTGCTATATGTAAAGCACTTTGTGATTTTATCTGTGATAGGTGCTATATAAATAAAAGTTTACTTTAAAAAGTTTTACTTTACTAACAGAGCCTCAAGAGCAGGATATTTACCTCTCTGTCCCTGTCTGGGAGGAAACTGGTGTCCACATCTGGGTTCTTCCCTAGTTTTTTCTTCTTTACAGGTATGCCTGTTAAACACAAGGGTACAAGATTCAAAATGTTATTGGTGTAAAAACATTAAATACATTAAAGAAAAAAATTATAATTACTTCATAACTGTGCTGTTACTGCCATAACTAATAAAAGCACTTTTACATATTGGCTGCACAACTTTAAAATACTGGTTAGGAATTAAGAAACTAAGATTCATTAGCAGTACTAAATATACAGACCTTTTCGCAATTTTTGTGCGGGTTTTAGGGTAAACTAAGCAGAATGCATTTAAACATGGTATGGGACCATGGAACTCTGCACTTGTTGATAGCTCACGAAAACATTTGTTAGAAAGAGTGACAGTTTTCTGTTCAACTTCCGTGTAAAACAGCAAAGTAAAATGTCATACATATCTCCTCCTCAGGTTCCTCAGGTTCCTCTTCCTCCTCTTCTTCCTCTCCTTCATCTGGACTGAAGGATAAACTGGCAATCTTCCTTTTCTGCTCTTCCTTTCTTTTCTTCTCCTTCTGTTTCTCCAGCTTCCTACAAGAATAGACCAAACATGAAGTTTTAAGATCAAACCTTACACAGATTTGAAAGGAAAACAGAAACAAAGAAAAGCAGGATGTATTCAACAGTATTCAGCCGTCTTAATCAAACAAGGCGGTTAAAAAATTACTTAATCTGACCTCTAAATTTATCTGGGGAGGGCTAAGGGCAAAGCTCTACAGCTTATAAAGACCAATGGGGATTGGGTTTTGGGTTTTCCCAGTCTCTAGTACCAATTGAGACACAGCTGAAGGAAAACACATAGACACACTGGCTGAACATAGAGAAAAGTCTCTGTCAAGAGCCCCAGGCTTCACTCCCTTTTGTTGATGCCCGCAGTGACAATATTGCAACAGGTAATTGGACTCCAAAAATATGGAATAAAGTACGGTCACCATTGAAATAGAAGTTCAATAAATAAATTTTTACCTGCTAGATTTGCCACGTTTAAAAAAAAAAAAAAAAAAACTACAACTATGATCTTAACTTTATACATCAATTAATTAGCAAAGACCATTTTAGCAAAAAGTAAAGTTTAAATGATTGAAAAAGGCTTACAGCTGTAGCTCTTTTGACTGCTCCTTCTTGGCAAGCTGTTTCTCTCGTTCTTTGACCAGAGCTTCCTGCTTCGCTTTCATGTCATTCAGAGTCACCAGACCTGACGAGAACAACATCCTTCACTCATACAGTGATTTAAAATAGAATTAATTTGGATATTTTTTCACACAGTCATCTCAAGGACAAAAAGTGAGAATTCGCCTTACAAATTAAGCCTTTTGGCTTAAATAAAATAATTCCAAAGGAGGTTGTGCATTATGGCTAGGGTTGCCAAATTCAGATGGGATGTGTAGTAAAATTTTGCAGTGTTATGACAATCTAATGATAGTCAAACATCAGCTCTAGTCATAGCAACAGTGTCAAACCTTTTCTATAAAACCCACTACAGAGGCATGTCAGATCCGTAATAAGTCACAGCAATTCTAATATTGACTTACCAACAGTGCTGGACTTGAGCTCTTGCTCCACGGCGTCATAATGAGCTGAGAACTTTTTATCGATGTTGGACTTCACCATGTTGTCCTGGAAAGGAAAAGGTTAAGGTCAGTTAGGCCGGACGCTATACATAAAGTGAAAGCTGTTTAGAGCGACTTGGGCTGCATATGAAGATTGTTGTAATGATACTTTATAACCGCACTCAAATCATCAACAATCATTACGTAAACTTTACAGACCAGTAGTTGACATACAGTAGCTCCAAAACAGTATATAATGTTTTATCATTGCTTGTAAAAAAAAAACTATTATCAAATTAATTATTATTTAGTGCTGTCAAACGATTAATCATTATATAGAAATACTCAAACATACATGTATATATTTAAAAATATTTACATACAGTACAGACCAAAAGTTTGGAAACATTACTATTTTTAATGTTTTTGAAAGAAGTCTCTTCTGCTCATCAAGCCTGCATTTATTTGATCAAAAATACAGAAAAAACAGTAATATTGTGATATATTATTACAATTTAAAATAATTGTTTTAAAAACTTTTATTATACTTTAAATTATCATTTATTTCTGTGATGCAAAGCTGAATTTTTAGGATCATTATCCCATGATCCTTTAGAAATCATTCTAATATGATGATTCATTATCAAAGTTGGAAACAGTTCTGCTGCTTAATATTTTTTCAGAACATGTGATACTTTTTTAGGATACTCTGATGAATAAAAAGTAAAAAAAAAAAAAGTAAAAAAAAAAGAAGCTATGTTTTTAAAATATAAATATTTTGTAATAACAATATACACTACTGGTCAGTAATTTGGGGTCAGTATTTTTTTTTCTTTCTTTTTTTTTAAATAAAATCAATACTTTTTATTCAGCAAGGATGTGTTAAATTGATAAAAAAGTGGGATAGTAAAGAAAATATATTATTAGAATATATATTATAAGAATTTTTTTTATTTTTATTTTGAATAAATGCAGTTCTTTTTAACCTTTTATTCATCAAATATATTAGACAGCAGAACTGTTTCCAACACTCAAAATAAATCAGAATATTAGAATGATTTCTAAATGATCATGTGATAGACTGCATGTTACATGTGACACTGAAGGCTGGAGTAATGATGCTGAAAATTCAGCCTTGCATCACAGGAATAAATTTTTTTTTTAAGTATATTCAAATAGAAAACTATTATTTTAAGTTGTAATAATATTTCACAATATTACTGTTTTTTTCTGTATTTTTGATCAAATAAATGCAGGCTTGATGAGCAGAAGAGACTTCTTTCAAAAACATTAAAAATAGTAATGTTTCCAAACTTTTGGTCTGTACTGTATATATTTATATTCATATAAAATTTATATGATATGTAAATATAAATATTTTATATATCAACAAAACATATTTTCTTAAGTATATACATGCATGTGTGTGTGTTTATATATACACATAATAAATATAAACAAAATAAATAAAAACTTTTATTTTGGGTGCAGTTAATCGCGATTGATCATTTGACAGCCCTAGAATTGTTTACAAATATTATGGTATATCATATATTGCTATCATAAATTACTTAAGGGTAAACTACTCGGGGCCACCATATATACATACAAAAACATATCTGTGAACACATATGACTACAATTTTACAAGCATATGATTTTACTGTAGTAAATTAATTAACAAGCACATTTTGTGCACAATCTGTGAATATTTATTCTGGTGTTGACGTATCTTCTTTATTTACTTTTTCAAAATGTGGTTTAAACAAGAATCCATAATTACATTCATCATGGAAACGAGGAGCCAGTCATGTTTTTACCTATGGCTACATTAATACAGAAACTACAATAATGAAGTTAGCACAACGTGCCACCAGATCATGAAATTCTCATCTGACTTTATGCTGTCTAGAATGGGCAAGAGAAATAATAATCATATTCTGAGTTACACTACACTATGCGATATAATGGAAAATTTTACATGACATTAGACTCATGAGGGAACCCTGCGACTATTTATATCAGGAATGTAGTCTGAACGGGTTGGATAAGCAGTGTGTTTGTATGTTGTGCTTGTGTTTGTTACTCAGGCTCACTTGCCTCTGCTATCTTCTGTTTGAGCTGCTCGAGCTGCTCTCGCTCTCTTTCTCTCTTCTTCATGAGCTGCATCGCTCTCCCCGCTTCACTCGCCGCTCCCTTATACTGCGCCATTGCAGCTCTTTTACAAGATATTTAGAAAGAAAAAAAAAACACTAAAAATATGCGAAATAACTACTGAATACAGTCAATAAACAAAGAGAAACTTCTCGACTGAAACAGGCGGATGGGGTAATTTTACAGCAGTTCTGCCTCCGGTTGATGAGCGACATAACTGCATTTCAAAATAAAAGTCTTCTTAGTTGCTTGCCTGAAACATTAACTGATAATAAAATACATTATCAATTAGTTGTATTATTATTAGTAGTAGAAGTAGTAGTAGTAGAATTGCTACTGTTTACTGATTATGTTATTTCAAATATATTTTCATGTTTAATGTGAAAACCAATTTCAAATAGTAGATTAATTTATTTTACATAGAAAACCAGCAATATGTATACAAACACGAGATATATTTCCTGAAATCTATTATGTTATTCGTTTTATTTCTATTTTATTACATTATTTAATTATTAAATTAAGTTTTTTATTTTTTTATTTTTATTTATTTATTTATTTATTGTTGTTGTTGTTGTTTGTTTGTTTTTAGAATTTTACTTAGATAAACCAGAAATGCTACTCGTGAACATGCGCGGACTTTTATTATATAAAGGCCCGTTGGGAGACTGTAGGTTGGGACTTGGGAGTGAGAATTGAGCGACTCTGAAATCGATTCGCATTCCTGTATTGAGGTGATTCAGATGGAGATGAAGGCGGTGGTGTCCAGTACAGGGCTTATGCTTCTATTTGCGTGGCTTTCTCCAAGCCGAGCCCTTTATTTCCACATCGGAGAGACGGAGAAGAAATGTTTTATAGAAGAAATACCCGACGAAACCATGGTGATCGGTACGTTAATTGTCAAATCGGCTCTCTGCGATCGCTTAGCTTTGTCGGCTAGCAGATTCATCCATCTGGATTTATCAGTATAGTACTTCACCCTTTGTCTTATTTAAGACACTTAACATGAAGACAGCTGATATAAAATCAGATTCGAATATGGATGTGCTTATCTGCCTCCATCTGTCCAAATAAAGGAGGGCTTGTAGTAGATCAGCATGATCGAGGATGTGGCAGGTGCAGCATCCTGCTTGGATTCCTGAGATACAGGTGCAACCGGTTCCAGCAGCTACAGCCTGGATTTACAGTTTGTTTATAATAATCAGAAATAACAGTTATGTTGACAGTAGACAATGCATGTGTATATGCACTGTAATATACATACTGTATACTGACATAATAATCAATGTTATTCTATTATGTTTGTAATTTTTTAAAGGATTAATTCACTCAAAAATGCCCTCGGAATGAGAATCCAAACAGCTGATAAAAACATCACAATAATCCACACCACTCCATCACTTAATGACTTGTGTGAAGTGAATAGAATTATTTTTTTTTTAACTGTTCCTTTAATGGCTCTGTTGAAAGTGCTGGTAACATATTGTGGTTGGTTTTATGTGTTTTTAGGGAGATACAGAACACAGCTGTGGGACAAACAGGCTGGCTCTTTTCTCCCATCCACCCCTGGTTTAGGCATGCATGTGGAAATCAAAGATCCTGATGCCAAGGTAGTCTTTCTATTTTTGTTTATACTGATATATGTCTGCTGTATAACAGTTAATAGGGTTATATTTGGCAATACATGGCTATAATATATTTGGATACCGATATACTTCTGTGAAGTAGTTTTCACATTCTCTCTGTGTTTTTCAGATCATCCTGTCCCGTCAGTATGGCTCAGATGGCCGATTCACCTTCACGTCCCACACACCAGGAGAGCATCAAATCTGCCTTCACTCCAACTCCACCAAGATGGCGCTGTTTACTGGGGGAAAACTGGTACGGCTGTAACCCTGATAGATGTACTGTACAGAACACAATAAGTTCCATAGTTGCAGTCCAAGACATTCATCAGGGATTTTTGAGTAATTCTGTGCAATGTGTAGTCTCTGTATTTAATAAATTACATCAGATAATACGTCAGATGCAGTGATATTTTAGTATTATATAATTTCTTTTATAGTATTTCCTATTTCGAATTAGCTTTTATTTTTGTTTCAGTTTTTAATTTGTTTAGATTTTATGCTTTTGTCATTTTTTTCTATTTCTATTGATTTTTAGTTCAGTATAATAAAACTACATTAAACTTAAACCAATTTTATTTCAGTTAATTGCTAAGGCAACATTTCTCATTTTCAAATTTCAAATTTAGTTTATTTCAACTTTAGTTCAATAAAGGTTTGGTTAACAAATACAAGCAAATATATTATTACTGTGGCTCAAGTTTTATTGTCAAATTTTCAAGATTTTGAAATGACCTATATATCAGTATAGTGATTTATACATGAGAATTACAGTATCTGTTTTAATATAATACAGTATAACTGAACATAAACAAGCGAAAGCTTCTAATTGTGCTGTCCTACAGAGAGTCCACTTGGACATTCAGGTTGGTGAACACACCAACAACTACCCCGAGATCGCAGCCAAAGACAAACTGACCGAGCTGCAGCTGAGGGTCCGACAACTTCTGGACCAGGTGGAACAGATCCAGAAGGAGCAGAACTACCAGCGGGTGAGTTTCAGCTGCAGAAACTACAGTACGGTGCAGTACAGTAAGGTTACGGTACAGAGAGGTGCTGTTGGCTGACTGGCCAACTTAAGCTATTTAAACTTTGTGCACTATTGCTGAAAATAGGTACATGCTCTGGATGTTAAACATTTTGGGCATCAGTCTTGTCAATATTAGTACTGTATCTAGTGGGGTTATTATAGTTAAAACTAAGACCATAAAAAAAATCATTTCATTACTTGAAACAGAATATATGTCTAAGATAACATTTTTTATTTTCATTTAGTTTAACTTGATGCACTAAAATGATTAAAACTACAACTGAAATGAAAATTAATTTAAAATATATAGGTATATTTATTAAAAAAAAAAAAAACTAATAAAAAAATATAAACTGCAGAATTGTTCAAATTGTAAATAATATTACAATAAAAAGGGAAAATATAAACTAATACCATTTTTTTTTAAAAAAATTGTTACTTAAAATAGAATAAACATAAAATATAAACATTTCTTAATTTCATTTACTTTAACCTAATGTAATAAAAAACTGAAATAAAAAATAATGAAAAACTATACAGACATTAAAAAAACAGAGACTAATAAAAATGTCAAAAACATAGCAAAATTACAAAACAATATGAAAATTAAAATGGAATATATAAACTAAGACCATTAAAAAAAAACTTTTTAATACTTAACATGAAATATAAACATTTCTTATTTTCATTTACTTTAACCTGATGTACTAAAAAAACTGAAATAAAAATTAATAAAGACTATATATACATTAAAAAACAGAGACTAATAAAAAATACAAAAACAGAAAAAAAAATACAAAAAAAAAATAAAATGAAAATGGAAAATATAAACTATGACTTTAAAAAAACAACAACATATTTGTTTCTTGAAATATAATAAATATTAAATAAAATATAAACATTTCCAAGGTAACATTTCTTATTTGCATTTAGTTTGACCTGATGAACTAAACTAAAATTCTGAAATAAAAATTACTAAAAACAATAAAGACGTATTTTAAAATACAGAAACCGATAAAAATTGCAAAAACAGCTAAATTACTAAAACTTTAAAATAAAAATAGTTACAAAATTAAAATAACTAATCAAAGTATTTCAGTGTTACTAAAGTAACACTTGCATCTAGTCAGTGTTTTCGCCCAGTATCCATATGGCTTGTATTGCACTCTCAATGATTTTTTTCCCCTCAGTACCGCGAGGAGCGTTTCCGTATGACGAGCGAGAGCACGAACCAGCGAGTTCTGTGGTGGTCTATCGCTCAGACCTTCATCCTCATCATCACCGGCATCTGGCAAATGAGACATCTCAAGAGCTTCTTTGAGGCCAAAAAGCTGGTGTGAAGATCAGACAGCATTACAAAGACAATAACTCAAAGTAACATTCATTGCCGTTATGGTTTTCAAGCATGGAAATACTTCAGTGCTTCATTTTAGTTTTTTCTTTTTAAATTCAGTTCGGTACAACTTTATCTTGAGCAGATAAATTCAGACACAATGAGCTTAAACAGGCAGAGCATTAACAACCCTTAATTCTGCGGTACACCTGATACCCATTTATCATGCATGATCATTTATCACAAATATCTAGCATCTAGAACGTTGTTCATTTTACTAAAATGTGTGATATGGAAATGTTATGCCTTTAAAGTGATGATCATTATGGGTGCATGGAAACTACTGTTGACTTCAAGGTTGTGTTACTGATAAATGTGAAGAATCAAGCTAAAACATTTTTTAAATGTATATATTGAAGTATTTTGATGACTTTGACAAATTTGTGGCTTTGTTTTCATATTCTATCTGTCTTGGGCTCTCAGATAGGTTTGATGTTCATGATTTTGAGGGAGAATGATTCAAGCTAAATGACGCTAGCTTGCATAGTAGCTGTTTAGACCAAAAAATAAATGCATTTTTTAGGACTTTTCTGACTTGGTGGTTTACAAAATATGATTTTTGTTGTTCTCAATCTATGTTCTGTTTCAAACTTTATTTATTTACTGCATCGGCCACATTTAAAATATAATTCCAGTAGTTATAACGGACAGGAACGTCTGTAATTTAATGAAAACTATAGGTTTTCTGGGTTCTTCTTCAATTTCAAGACTATATGTTGTTTATAGGATCTTTGGAAATTTTTGTACTGGCTTCTTACAAGTACCAATTTATAAAAAAAAAAAAAAAATGCTGGTTTGCATGATGCAATGGTGTCAAAATCCTCCATATGTGAAAATGTGAAGGTTATTTATAGGTTAATGCAGCTCTGTATTCTCAAGTGTCATTCGAGCTTTGTAATAATCTGTTCATCAGTGTGCATGCAGATACTTAACTGTACACTCAGTACTCAGTCTTTACATTATGTTTGACACATGATTTATTAACACTGTCTTAGTTTCTGTGTCTATTTTAGTTTATTTGTTTCTTTAAATTAAATGCGTTTTAAATTTACAAAAGTTCTTTGTCTATATGAATGAGCAGCATAATGTACTTCACTTATGATAGAATAAAAAAAAAAGCTGTATCTTTTATATATATATATATATACATACACTACCATTCTAAACTGGGGTCTGTAGGGTTTAAAGGGTTTATTTTATTCACGTAGGATGAATTTAATTGATCAAAAGTAACAAAATAAAATACATTTTACTGTTCTTACTGTACTTTTGATCAAATAAATTCAGCCTTGGTGAGTACTTTATAAACAAAATCTTACCAATTATTTTGTATATCATTTTATATACAGGTCCTTCTCAAAAAATTAGCATATTGTGAAAAAGTTCATTATTTTCCATAATGTAATGATAAAAATTAAACTTTCATATATTTTAGATTCATTGCACACCAACTGAAATATTTCAGGTCTTTTATTGTTTTAATACTGATAATTTTGGCATACAGCTCATGAAAACACGAAATTCCTATCTCAAAAATTAGCATATTTCATCCGACCAATAAAAGAAAAGTGTTTTTAATACAAAAAAAGTCAACCTTCAAATAATTATGTTCAGTTATGCACTCAATACTTGGTCGGGAATCCTTTTGCAGAAATGACTGCTTCAATGCGGCGTGGCATGGAGGCAATCAGCCTGTGGCACTGCTGAGGTGTTATGGAGGCCCAGGATGCTTCGATAGCGGCCTTAAGCTCATCCAGAGTGTTGGGTCTTGCGTCTCTCAACTTTCTCTTCACAATATCCCACAGATTCTCTATGGGGTTCAGGTCAGGAGAGTTGGCAGGCCAATTGAGCACAGTAATACCATGGTCAGTAAACCATTTACCAGTGGTTTTGGCACTGTGAGCAGGTGCCAGGTCGTGCTGAAACAACGAAATCTTCATCTCCATAAACCTTTTCAGCAGATGGAAGCTTGAAGTGCTCCAAAATCTCCTGATAGCTAGCTGCATTGACCCTGCCCTTGATAAAACACAGTGGACCAACACCAGCAGCTGACATGGCACCCCAGACCATCACTGACTGTGGGTACTTGACACTGGACTTCAGGCATTTTGGCGATTTCCTTCTCCCCAGTCTTCCTCCAGACTCTGGCACCTTGATTTCCGAATGACATGCAAAATTTGCTTTCATCCGAAAAAAAGTACTTTGGACCACTGAGCAACAGTCCAGTGCTGCTTCTCTGTAGCCCAGGTCAGGCGCTTCTGCCGCTGTTTCTGGTTCAAAAGCACACGCCTGTGCACGGTGGCTCTGGATGTTTCTACTCCAGACTCAGTCCACTGCTTCCGCAGGTCCCCCAAGGTCTGGAATCGGTCCTTCTCCACAATCTTCCTCAGGGTCCGGTCACCTCTTCTCGTTGTGCAGCGTTTTTTGCCACACTTTTTCCTTCCCCACAGACTTCCCACTGAGGTGCCTTGATACAGCACTCTGGGAACAGCCTATTCGTTCAGAAATTTCTTTCTGTGTCTTACCCTCTTGCTTGAGGGTGTCAATGATGGCCTTTCTGGACAGCAGTCAGGTCGGCAGTCTTACCCATGATTGCGGTTTTGAGTAATGAACCAGGCTGGGAGTTTTTAAAAGCCTCAGGAATCTTTTGCAGGTGTTTAGAGTTAATTAGTTAATTCAGATGATTAGGTTAATAGCTCGTTTAGAGAACCTTTTCATGATATGCTAATTTTTTGAGAGGGTTTTCATGAGCTGTATGCCAAAATCATCAGTATTAAAACAATAAAAGAACTGAAATATTTCAGTTGGTGTGCAATGAATCTAAAATATATGAAAGTTTTAATTTTTATCATTACATTATGGAAAATAATGAACTTTTTCACAATATGCTAATTTTCTGAGAAGGACCTGTATATATATATATAGAGAGAGAGAGAGAGAGAGAGAGAGAAAATGAAATACTAAAGTTGACCACTGCATTTATACATGCCACACACAAACCATTTTATTTTCTATTGTTTTTTTATTGCTCAACTCACATAAATCAATTAAATATTTATGGACAACTATCTATTGTCAAGATACAAGATGTTATTTGACACACTGATTGAAAAAAGGATGTTGATTTCTGTTTTGGCTTTTCACAACTAACCACAAACAGTAAACCCATTAGTTTTAACACAATACTGTATTAATCCAAGAAATTGTTAAAAAATGTGATGCGATTGCCTCTAAACAAGCTTCTAAGAATCAGGACAATCCCTCTCTTGCATAGTAAAAGGCCTCAGACACTCAGCATCTCCGAAACGCCATGTAGCTGCTCATCTCTGCACTAATTTCATTGCATATTTCTATGTTCTGTACTGAAACCAGTATGGCTGTTGATCAGTGCTAAATTCAACACCAGCGTTTAGAGTGATATGAATTACATGACGACGACAACACCACACAAACGTCAGTCCCCACAAATCTCACTGACACAGCTTTCAAAGCAACAAGTGGATACTAAAGCAATACTACAAATTAACAATTTATATAATTTACATTTATGATTTTGAACAAAATACACTGACACACTATAAAATACACCTACACACTTCTAGGAACAAAAACAATACATCCTATTGTTTTAATTAGATGTTAAACGACTAATCTAACAGAAATGACAAATTACACCTCACAACTATAATTGGCAAAATGAAATATAGTGAGCATGTGCTGACCCTGCTGTATCTGTTAAAAATAATCACAAAACCAAGCTTAAGTATTTTACAGAGAGCTGGAGGACACTTCTAGAGATCTTTCCACAATAAAAACACCTTCAGGAAGTAAATTTCGTATTCCAGTTATTAAATGACACTTCTTTCGAGTTCTTTAACAAGAGAAGACCAGGTCAGCAGCATTAGTTAAGACTTATTAAAGGTCCTTGACTGGTGAATGGTGAGCCCAGTCATTGGGTTCAAGCCCAAAAGGTCCCATGTTTAGTTCAGTAATCTTTTTCCCTCCATCATTCATTTCTCTGTGACTGTGAGCCGGTCCATTTTTTTGGCTGCTTCCTCACAAACGACCTTTGGTTTTCTCTCCGGACTGGGGCTCGGGGTGTTGGGGTATTCTCGGGTGCCGAAAATAGTGCTTCCGACACGTATGTTGGTGGAGCCGACCTCAATCTAATTGGAGAAACAATTCAAATGTATAATAAATTGAACAAAATCGACTTTGCAATAAAATGAACATGTATATCAAAGTACAGTTGAAGAGTATTTTGAAATTATGCAACATTTACCGCATGTTCAAAGTCAGTAGACATGCCCATACTGAGCTCAACCTGCTCTACTGGGATCTTCAGACTTTCACAAACCTCCTCACGATGTTTCAACAGCATCTAGACACAACAAAGTCATTTAGCTTCTTTTATTTCACATACTATGTTGTAACATCCTTTAAGAATGTTGCTAGCTTGTATAATTTGTTTTTTACAAAATTAAGCAGCAAAACTGTTGTCAACATTGATAATAATAAGAAATGTTTCTTGAGCAGCAAATCAGTACATTAGAATGATTTCTGAAGGATCATGTGACACTGAAGACTGCAGTAATGATGCTGAAAATTCAGCTTCGGCATCAAAAAAAAAATATTACAGTATTTTTGATCATATAAATGCATCCTTGATGAGCATAAGAAAGAAAAAAAATCTGACCCCAAATTTTGTAAATATCTTTAAATATATGCACCTGGAAATCAGGGTTGGGGCCTTCGCTGAGGTCGTAACCGTAACGACCAATCGTCATGAGCCCAGCAAAGTCAAGAGCAGAACACTGAGACACAATGTGTTTTACCACGTTTACAGTCTCATCGGGTGGCAGGCCATGTTTACCTGATAACACACGGCCAAGAGAGATGATCATGCTGAGGTTTTAGGAAAACAGTCATCTGATACACAAAAGATTTCATAACGCTTAACTGTTTTTGTTAGACGTGCCCACTGAGACATTCACATCCTGTCCGAAAGGAAATCAAACAGCATCTGAACCTTTGATATGGGCTTTTTCAACAAAATCACATGCTTCCCCCACTGTGTATCAATACATTTCACAAACATCACAAATGCAAAGCACCACATGTGATTTCATAACAGTATAAACATGCAAAAATCCAGCTGTAGTGCATTTAAGGACATTTCATTTGTATATTTCTATTGACTAGTGTTTCAGTAAGAGGCTTCAAAATAGGTTTTTGCAACCATTGTTCATTTTGATAACATGCATGAAACTAAGGGAAAGTTGTTTGTGTTGACATGTTGAAAAAAACTATAAAAAATAGGCTTGAGAAATCACAAAATATAAAATGTGCCACTCCTATGCACACAAAATTCTTGTTCTAGTTCAATTTTAATTCTTATAAAACAGCAAAATACTGTAGGTAGATTTTTATAATCGGGTTTGTACAATTATTCAGATGCAGAACACTCACTTCCCTCTCCGCTGGTGTTGATCTGAACCATAATCTTTAACTGCTGTGTGTTGGCAGCTCTCATTTTTTGCCACGAGCTGTTGACCTTTTCAGCCAGTTTCACAGAGTCTATCGTCTCCACCATATACAGGTTTGGGACACCTATGAAGCAGTTAAATGAATGGGGGTTAATTCAGAACAAAACCAAAAAAAAAAGTCCAAAGCTTATTAATGTCTGACATCACCAGGTAGTTCCTGTAAATCTAATGTTAAGTGAAGCTAAATGTGAATTGCTTTGCTCACCCAGGAGTTTGTTGACATTATTCTTTTGCAGATGACCGATGAAATGCCATTTTATTTCAGCACATGATGACTCTACCTACAAAGATGTATTATATTGATTAAGACGTCTGATCAAAAACAACTAAACAAATGCGTTCTAATTTGTCTGACTTCATACCAGAGGATGGGAAGCTTTCTCAACAAGTTCATTTACCTGTGGGCATATTTAATACAAGATATTTAATATGAAAAACATGACCAAGCGAAAAAAAACTTGCATACTTAATTATTTACTCACATAATTCTCTCCAAAGTTTCGTTGTCCATGTTTGTAAGCCTCCACCACCATCTCCGCTGGTTTAGTCTTACTAACCGCGACCAGTCGAGGGGCAATACATGGTAACGTTTGAAGAGAAAGTAAAATACAAGCAATATTGGAAATAAACTTTTTCTTATTACAATATTTGCCCCACTAGAATTGCTTCTGGGGGGCAATTTTTGCTTTAACCATATAAAAGCAAAGCATGTTTAATCCTTCAATTGAATCAATAATTTGAAACAATCTCAACTATAAATGCTCTGCTAAAAAACGATTTTTAATAACTAGTCTGGTCCCTATATTTACTTATTATTTACACATTTATTTATTAATTATGCATTATTCAGCTCTCTTCAGTATTTTATATACAAACCCTTATTTAGAAAGGATTAGAGCATAATACAACTGAATACTAAATGTTAGATAACAGATTAAAAAAGATAATATCTCAAAAAAATAGAGACAGAGATTGGCACCAATAGCACTGTAAAATGATAAAACAATTCATGTTAATTATTGCTAGTTAATATACAATATATACAGATTATCTAACATAACAGATTAGAAGTTATAAATCAAATATGGTATGTACATTATAATAATTCTCTTCAGTTGCTCTTCACATGATTTACTTTACCTTAAATCTTCATGTGGAAATTTATTTGCTACTTTTGTCTACAGTCAAATGTATAATTGTAATTTCATTAAGTGCATGTTTGTAATTGACACGCGTCGTGCAGATTTCATTTGCTGGAGCGTGACTGCTGAAAATGTGATATTTCAGGCAAAATGCATTCATTCACACACACAATATCCTTATCATTGAGTGTAAGTTGCATGGTATTCAAATTTAATTTCATAATTATGGATACCTTGCAACACTTGAATACATTGTCACAAAAAGTATTAGCTATAATTAAGAAGCTGTCACTCATTTCTTGTTACTATATGGAGCTCGCGCGTGTAAAGGTTGAACAATTACATAACGCTACAATAACAACACGGTGAGCACGAGTGGAGATTTTGTTTTTCAAAGCATTTCAAAAGCACATTGTTGTTTCGTATCTTACTCGAAAGAAACCCGTGAAAACTGACCTTCGGGCGACGGGAGACTGCTTGATTCACCCGGTCCACCACCGCCTGCAATTTCTTCCCAACCTCCTCCGACATCACTATCCTCAACATAGCCTCAGCGTGGGCACGATGCACATACACTAGCCCCGTGACGTCACGGGCAAATCCGGTCAGCTCGCCGACAAAATAAAAGTCCTGCCTCGTTCAAAGAAGATTGTTTGCATCTTACTGACGCTTTGAAAATAAAAATGCCAAAGTAAAGTATACTGGTAGCATAAAATTAAAAGTTCTAATTTATTGCAGACTATTTTTATACAGCACTTATTTTCATGGACCAAGACATTTTTAACTGTATTTGTATCCTACCCTGTCCTACGATGGGCAACAGAAAAACAATCTGTTAATGCTAGATTAGACAAGGAATATCTTCATTAGAAGGAAAATACTGTACAATTAAGTTTTTCAGGCAAATTTCTCAGATTAACAAAATTTGACTATTTGAACTCCTAACAAGTCAAGATAATTGAAATGCTTCAAAATGAATATTAAGTCAAATATTAATCAAAAGTGAATTTACAAAAATACTTTGGGTTAATCACACTGTAGTTCATTTATTCACAAAAATGTATGAATAGTGTACACAAATTTCTACAGACGTAGGAAAATACATAAAACCAAGGGAGGTGTTTACAAAACAATATTGTTCAACACAATCAAGGACTTCTGCTTTATTATTTAGTCTTTGTTGTAAACAGACATGAGAAATCCATTTTGATATTTGCTGGATACAAGGAGAAAAAAAAAAAAAAAAAAAAGCAGGAAAAGAAAGTGTGCATCATCTTCATACTCGTTCAAGAGCCTCCAACATGATTATACTGTTTCCTCTGATCACCTGACGAGAGACACAAACAAAAGAGCATTCATCACCGCACAGAATAAATCACATCACATAAGTCTCTCAAAATAAATACAGATCTAAGAAATCTGCAAATCATGCTGAAAATATCTGTCTTCGTGTGATATATTGAGTCTCAATTATAATTTAAATATAACAACTGAACTAATATCTGAACATAGTGTCTTTCTATATGATACAAGTGCCAGGTAGTTATGTTTCACCATGAGTTTTGTAATATGTTTGATGCTAGATTGTGGTATTAAGCACTGACCACCATGCCAATAGAGTTCATTTGTCCTCCAGGAGCCATTTCTATAGAGTCATCAACGACCAGATTCATGAAGGGATCGAATCCACGCAAGATGCCCTGAACATGACGGCCACCATTGAGCTTCACTGAAAGTGTGCATGAAAACAATGTCTTTATATAAAAAAGGCCATTTGAAGTGACAGTGATTCATAACAGAGATATCGTGTAGTTTAATGCATGCAGTAGAATATTCATTCAGATAAGTGTATTGTTCATTTTATTCATCTGCACATACAAGATCACTATCAAATACTGTTAAATATTATTACGAAGGCTTTCAGATTTTCAGCGTAGTATTTTGTGAGAAAATCACACATAATACTCACGTGAAAGCTTCTTGTCCATAAACCTAAAAAGAAAAAACAAAACAAATATTTTATTAAAACCACAATACTAACCCAACCAATACTATACAGGTACTGCACCTAACATTCAAACCTAATTAATATGAACGTATTATAAATTTTAAAACAATAGCAGGTGGGTTTTGTGCGTTAAATGAGAAAAATATAATGTAATTGTAGAATAACTCAAGATGAACCTGCTAAGCTAGCGCAGAAGAACGCGATGCTCAAATGTAGCCTATCGCGTTTCTTAAAGACCTACGATCAGACTCAACAAATGTTTAAAATACTTACTTTTTCAGCTCGGGCGGGTGTGCTTTGCTCATGTTTATTTCGTTAGATCAAATAGTTTTGTAAAACAAAAACGTTTGAAACACGTTTCAAACAATGTACGAACGGTGGCGGAAGTGGTGTACTAAGCACTAGGTCGCGGGATTTTCTGTATCGGTCACCGTGTGCAACATCGCCCCCTACTTTAGCGGAGGATGAACTTAAATAACATTAAAAAGGGTCATGTCGATGGTTTGTAGGAAAAACTAAATATTCTACTTCAAATTGTAATGCCATATTTGGCCTACTGGTGTGATTTAAAAAAAAAAAATGTAATGCCAAAAATTGGGCTACTGGTGTGATTTTTTTTTTTTTTTAAAAAGCGATAAAAATAACAAGTAAACACAAGTAAACACACCCAGACAGTAATGTAGATAACTAAACTTAAAATGCTTCCAGTCTATAGTCTTAATTAAAGATTGAGGGGGGGGGGGGGATATTTAGTTATATTATTTTACAATAAAACACTGTTGTTGTTAACTACAACTAAAAACGATGTTTTTGTTCATTTGAAATAAAGCTGAAATAAATAAAATAAAATCTAATATAGTAGATGAAAAACATACTACTACAACTGAAACAAACAATAAATGACGAAAACACTAAAACGTAAACCAAAACATATACAAACATATAGTATTTAATGATATTTACATTTTTGTATTTTTTTTTTTATGACAGATTCATAATACGAGCGCAAGACTTTTATTATGAAATCTGCTCAAACGGCACCACATCTTCCCCTAGTGAGGTGGAGTGAAACGACACCCTCTTGTTGGGATTATTAATATATATTCATTGTTGTCATTGGTTTTTATCCACCCATATCATTTATTACCACGATTCAAAATAAACGCGGCCTTTCAGAGATGAAATCATAATATTTGTGCCCCTTATGTGACACTGTGTCCTCCTCCGGTCCTGTTGGCGGCAGCTGCACCTGTCCGCTCGGTGCCACATCACGACAGTGTGTCCCGCACACCGGCGGCTTATGAAGGCTTCACCGGTTTAACCTCGATCGCTTTTAGAGGAATCGCAGGGGAAAGGGCTATTGTTTCCGTAACGTTAGATGATTATGTAGAAGTCGAAATATGATACTTGCACACACAGCGGGGGTTTGATCACAGCCGACATATTTAATATTCACAGAGATGACAGCGCGCGCTTGTTTATTACTGTGCTAATCGTGTCATTCCAGGTTGCTCGTTTTCATTTTACACGCATTGTATAAGCTGTATTTCTGATGGCCGTGTCAGGAGGCGCCCGGCGGATCCCGATGGGTGTGCGGACATTCAGCGAGTTTCTGGAAATAGCGACGGTCGGTCCGTGTCGCTCCGGCAGCCCGTATAAACACAGAGAGAGGATACAGCACAGCATCAGGTAAAACACCGCAGTTAACCTACATATAGATGCTTTTATTGAGTTATTGATGCAGCACATCGTTGACCAAACACTGGAACAAAGCGAGCTGGAAAATCATATAAAATTAACATAGTTTCCGCTAAAATACCGCTGTGGGATTTCAGTACAAAAAGCTGTCAGAATCTTACTTTATGTATTTAAATAATGACAATATCTCCACAATTTTATTCTGATAACGATATGAGTGCCCTAAAATTATATGTCAATTAAAAAAAGAATACATAAAATAAGGCAAATTTATACAAAACAATTTAGTTTTCAGATATAGTAAAGATAAAATCAAGAAAAATGGAATACATAAAATAAATTACAAAATTGTATAATAAATTCTGTAATAGACCTCACGATAACGGTTTGGAAATGTATAACACGTTTGATTATCAGTTATTTTACGTGCATTTAGAAAATGGAGTTTCACAAATACCATAATTATTACAGTTCTAAAATAAAAACAGCCGCAACTTTCATAATAAAAAAAAGTAAAAGTAAATAAAGTGACAGAAAGATTATGACAGCTTTTTATATTAGTACTAGGATATTTATTAAGATACAAGTGAGGAGGATTTTATGGTTGCCATGGTATCTGGTTTGGGAAGATATTTAAATTGTTTAATATTACTGTAAATCACCTAGATTTTGTAGCATGGCCGATGGGAAGATGCATTATATTATGGTAATATTATGTTTTTTGGACATGTACCACAGTAATTTCATTTAAATATCATGATATATTGAATATACTAATTATTTCATTCAGTACCATAGTATGATGTGTAAACACCACGACCATTCCTGTATGTACTGCATGCATTGTGCGTTGTATTTATCAGAATCCTGTTTTTTTTTTTTGTTTTTTTGTTTTTTTTTTTTGTGTGTGTGTATTTCTGAGGGATGTTGTTGTGCGGGTCATCCTCGTGCTCTCTGTCTCTCTGAAGTGGGTCTGACTCCCACTCATCACACGAGATCTTTCATCAGCCTCACCAACAAGAGAAAAGAGTATTCAGAGAGGAGAATACTAGGGTAAGGAGACTAACTAATTCTAGAGGTTAAGATTAACCCGGTGTCTGATCCTGAACAATGACCCCCTTCTTCTTTCCTCACGGAGGATGATGGTAAGTTTTTGTGGTGTTAAGTAATACATTAACAGAGCTGTGTTGATCTAGTGGAGGTGGAGCAGCTGGAAACAATGATCTAAGACAGGGACAGCCAAGTATGGTGACCCATACTCAGAATTCGTGCTCTGCATTTAACCCATCCAAAGTGCACACACACAGCAGTGAACACACACACACCGTGAACACACACCCGGAGCAGTGGGCAGCCATTTATGCTGCGGCGCCCGGGGAGCAGATGGGGGTTCGGTGCCTTGCTCAAGGGCACCTCAGTCCTGAGACTCGAACCCACAACCTTAGGGATAGGACTCAAACTCTCTAACCATTTGGCCATGACCAAAAATAAATGAAAAAAAAAAAAAAAAAACATTTATAGCTTTTTGTATTGAGCAAAAATAGCAGTATCTGTATTTATTTTGTGTATTTTATTGCAGTGTAATTTTTGGTATTCTTTATATTATTTTATGTTTTTAGTTTTAGTAATTTTATATGATTGTCTTTTATTTTTTTTATATTTCTATTTAGTTCTAATTTTTAGTACTTCTTAGTACATCACTTTAAACTTATTTTATTTCAGTTAGTTGCCAGTGCAACATTTCTAATTTTCATTTCTATAAAGTTTTTTGTTTTTTTTTTTAGTAGAATTTTTAGTTTTTTCTTTTTTTAGTTTCCAAAGCAGCATTTGTAATTTTTTCATTTTAAGTTTGTTTTTCATCTAATACAACACTGTTTTATTGTCCGTTTACGAAAGTATTTGTATTTATTTCAACTTGAGACTTAATTGACCCTTCAAAAAGACCCCCCCCTTAGTTACTGTTGCTATGTCCATGGCACTCTCACGCCACAGATCATGTTTCACTAATGCAGTGAAAAATGCAGAGCAAACAGGACACTGACAACGTGCCAACAAGACAGTGCAATTTACTTTTGGTATGTAATATAGTCTCAGCTTTCAAATTTTGTATTTCATTTTTTTTTTTTTTTTTAAGAAATTCAAACAATAAATACAGTTTTGTGGCTCTTTAATGTGTCACTCATGACAGATCGCTGTAGCGCCTCAGTTCAAGCAGCACATGACCCGATCATCTCTTCCTCTTTACTAGTTAGAACATGAAATAAACATGAATGAACATAAGAAACTATCTTGTTTCAACCGCAGAAAGATGTCGATACACACTATTTTCCACGAAATCTACTCTCCTGTCTGGTTTGTTTGTCGGATAAAATGGCAGATTCAGCGTTATGATTGGTCAGATCATCTGTCAATCAAACTCCCTGCAAAGGGTCAGTTCTAAAAAATTAAAAAAGATGGACCTGTATTTTGTTCTTTAGGTACTCAATGCAAGAGATGTATGATGTGGTAGCCAATGTGGATGACTATAAGCACTTTGTACCGTGGTGTAAAAAGTCTCAGACCGTCATGAAGAGGGCCGGTCATGCCAAAGCTCAGCTGGAAGTGGGCTTCCCTCCTGTTGTTGAGCGATACACTTCAATGATAAGCCACGTCCGTCCACATCTGGTCAAAGTAAGTCGTCCTGTGTGCTTTCCAACACCTGTAATATCATCACTGAAATGAAAGGAAACACAAATTTTGTAAATAATTATATTTCAACCCATCACATTTCAGGCAGTGTGTTCGGACGGTAAACTCTTCAATCATTTAGAGACAATATGGCGCTTTAGTCCCGGTATTCCTGGCTACCCTCGCACATGCACTGTAGACTTCTCTGTAAGTATCGTCTACAAACGTTTGCTTCCAGTTGAACCTTCGCTTAGCCACACCCCCCTTTGTTACTGTTGCTAGGTCAGACAAGCTCACAGAATGTAAAATAGAGATTTCTGCACAGTTTTGGGGTACAAATCAGTTTACAACTATCCAAACATGTAACACTTTTATTAATTTTAATCAGACAAAAAAAAAAAATCATTGTTGCGTTATTATTGGTTTTGTTAGTTTTTTTATTTTTATGTCTATTTAGTTTTTATTCATTATTATTTCAGTTTGGAATCATTTTAGTTTATCACCTTAAACTGTGAAAAGTAGGCGGAAATTAAATACGTTTTTATTTTATTTTTTTTGTAACATTTATTTTGTTTCAATTAATGCACTTTTTTACCGTTTTAATTAGTGATAACACTGGTTGTCAGTAATGTTTTATTAAAGAGTCAATGTATGTTAGGAAGTCAACTCACCATGTCTCTTTCTCTCAGATCTCGTTCGAGTTCCGCTCATTGCTACATTCGCAGTTAGCGACAGTGTTTTTCGACGAGGTGGTGAAGAAGATGGTGGCCGCGTTTGAGCGGCGAGCGGCCAAACTGTATGGACCTGAGACGAGAATACCCCGCGAGCTCATGTTTCACGAGGTCCATCAAACGTGAGGTGCACCTTCACACTGGACTCCTCTGAATCTGGAACTCTTTAGACCGTTATCACATGACAAACCAGATCACTAGAATACATCGGGATGGTACAAGAGATACCATTTACTTTTAGAAAAAGATTTCAGTTCATCTGAGGTACTGTACCTTATATGTGCACTTTTTTTTTTTTTGCTTTTTGACTGTGAATGAAGATTAATTGATTATTGCAGGCTTGAAAGTTGAGGTTCAGAAATCGGACACTTGGACGTTTCATCTGGTTTACTCATTCTGTCTTGCTGCAAGATAAGTGGGGCCAAATCTTACTTATAACTGAAACTGAAAGGAATATTTTAGGTCAAATCTGTCACACGCTGTTGATTACCACACAAAAATGTTTTGATTTGTACCTCAGATTTTATAAACAAACAATAAATCATGTACAGCACTACCATTGTTTACTTTCCCCTTGGTTTTACTTTGTGTGGTAATCAACAACATGCAAAAGGCACAGATAAACCCAGAATATTCTTTCTAAAACTAATCTTTTTAATATAGTGAAAATTCAGAGCTACTTGACTTCCACACTGCACTGAATTTATAATATTCATCTCAAGAAGTCACACTCGGAGGTTTGTGACTCCAAACACAACTGTAAATATAATGAAAATGAATCACGCGGTTAGATTGATGTCAAATATTTCTCTCACCTAAATATTTATCCTCATAGACAACAAAAAAAACGTTTGTTTATAGAAGTAGTGTATTGTAATGAAAACATAGGAATTATATTTAGCATGCTTTTGCTTTCTTTGGATGCATTAATACAAACTCAGGGCTTTGGAGGAATTCAAAGGAAAGAAATGCGAGAAGAATTCAGCCGGTTGTTCCCTGATAGTGATCCCAGTTTGTGCCTGTTCATGTAGACTGTGCCATTTCTGTTTTGTTGCTACATTAATGTTTAAACACTACTGTATTTGTGTTTTGTGATTTCTTGAAAAGCTACATTATGAGCGGGCGAAGCATCGGGTATATAAACATAGCGGCTTCTTTTTTTCAACATTTCATTTTATGAGATTTTATTTTTAGCCATTTCAATGCCTTATCGAAGTGTTCATGGCATTTATAAATGACTTCAAATAACGTAATATCACACACCTGTCTAAGAGTCTTCCGTGGAAATAACATCACCATCAGTAGATTTCTAGGGTTTGTCATAAAAAGACCTTGTTAGGTCTCTGTTAAGTCAGAATGTTTGGTTGAAGAACTGAATAAGAACCAAAGAGATGAGCAGTGCTTCATAAGAGCAGGAAGAGCACAGTTTTAGGAACAAATTCTCTCTGAAATGAATGTTATCTGTTCAGTAAACCTTAATTCTGTGTCAACAGGGCTGTCGTCAGTGTTATAATCTTGCACAAGCATTTCTTTTAATTTGAGAATCTGTTCATTTATTTCCAAACAAATATTCTGCTTGAGATTCATTAGGAGGCCGATTTCCTGCTTTGAACTATGATGTATTTGATCTTGAAGTACACATGGTTTCTTACCTCAGAGTAGTAGCTCTATGATTGCTAATCAGCTGGATTCCACTCGAATCCTGTGTTGAGGAGATGCACAGGTTCTTGTGAAAACATACCAGGGAACAAAGAATACAAAAAGTGAAACCAGCAGTGGAGGCTGAGGAAATTTGAGGAAGGTGGTGGTATCTGGGTCATGTATTATAACAGCACGAGAGACTATAGTGGAGTTTCTTAATCACGCTGCCCTGAACTGAAGATCGTTTCCATGCAGATCTTTAAATAAGATTCACCATTAAAACTGATTCGTTAAAGAAGAATGACCAGGCTTAGATTTTATTGAAAATATTTAAACTACACATAATTTGAGCAATAACCATGTTTGTGTGCACATCATTTACAGAATAAAGGGGTAGTTCACCTAAAAATGAAAATTCTGACATCATTTACTCGCCATGTCTTTCCAAACCTGTATTTATTATTTTCTTCTGTGGAACATAAAATATATTTTGAGAAATGTCTGAGTGTTTTTTTTTTTATTTTATTATTTTTTTCTTTCTAGTGCAGTTAGTATGATGTATTATTATATACATATAATTTATACATTTTGAATTAGCTTCTTTAAAAATTTTTTTTTAACTTTTACACATTTTTATATCTATATAGCTTAATTTTTTTACTTAAGTGTGTGCAATTTTATTATTTCAATTTAGTATTTTTTTTTTTCATAAGTTGCCAAGGCAACATTTCAAATTTTTATTACAATTACTGAAAAATACTTGAATGTTTTAAGTTCACGCCTTTGCAAAAAAATAAAAAATAAATCAGTTATTTAAGCTATTTCACCGCTATTGAAATATGGTATATAGTTTGATTTGTTAAAACAAGTAGCACCCAGATTTACTTTAATATGGATATGTATAAAATATAAATGTATATTCCAAATACACGACAATTATGAATTGTAAGGCAATATATCAACTACACTCTTAATAATAAATGTTCCAGAAACAGGTTTTCATAGCAATGACAGAACCATTCTGAGTTCCACAAAGAAGCTTTCACCAAACAGTTCTTAAAAAGGTTCCATGGATGTTAAAGGTTTTTCATGGAACCGCAGATGCCAATAAAGAACCTTTGTTTTTAAGAGTGTGTCTTATTTGGCTTGGGTTAATAACTTTACATTGGCCTTTTGGATTATTATGGACAGCTGAATAGTAGAACATCACCAAATTTGATTGACAACAGAATAATCTTGTTCATATAAACGGTCACTGAGTGAAGGGTTATCATGTAAACAAAAAAAAAGGGAGGAGGAAGAAAAGATAAAGTCCAGAGGGTTTGTTAAAAACATTTATTGGTTTTCCTTTTTTCCAAGGTTTCGCATTTTCTTTTTTGTTCGCCTCAGCTTCTTGTTCCCCTCCCCATTTCCCCTGGTCAATCCGACTTCAACCAATCATCTCCATATTCACATTCCTCGTTATTTAAATTAACCCGACAGAGCATAAACCAATCATGTACATCATGATGAAAACAGTCACGCTGGAAAATGGCATGGCAAACTGGACAATTATTCTCACGCTATTAGACGAGCAGGAAATGATGACTGAGGGAAAAGTGCCATTGAGTTAATGGAGTGCTTATGGACTGACTAGCTAAAATAGCTGCTAGATTATCAAAAAAACAAACAAAAAAAAAAACAATAAAAGATAGCAAGACCCGTGTGCAGTACATGTTATGTACAAGTCATGTTTTAAATTATATTAAAGGTATATTATACTTAAAATAAAGGGTTAAGTGAGTCATCACAGATTAGTGGTTTGACTAACAGAGATGGTGAGACTGTTTTGATATGCAGTTCATACATTCAAGCTATATTTACATGAATAAATAAAACCACAACTTATGTATACCTACATAATATGATAGCTTTTCGCTTTATACAAAACATCATTCTTCAAAACACCGGAAAAAAAAGACACTATAACTCTAAACAGGTAAAAAGTAGCAGATTTTGAGCGCTCTTGGATGAACGTACAAATAAACGCCACAAATTCCACTTGTTCTCAAGTTGGTGCACAAATCACCTGCGACCTACACTAACTTGTGTGAATGACACAAATCTTTAACAAATTAAAGCCAATATGTCCACTGATGAAATTCAGAAGGACTGGTCATTTCAGATAAAGAGGGCACCACATGTGCTTCCAAACAACAGACAGGAAAATGAAGATGATTGGTTGAAGTCAGAGAGCAATATGAGAGATAACTTAAAGGGGCAGTACCCATTTAAACAAATATACAAGCCTCCCAAGTTGAACTGAACTCATAGAATCAGTTCTACTGAGAGAGGACTGTATTGCAATCATGGAGTGCTCTTACAAGAAGAAACGTGATGTTGAGGCTCAAGTGAACATCTGATCTCAGGAGAGTAAAAATACAAGGCTAAAACTGAAATAATTGTTATGAGAGCTGAGGATAAAGGGTTTATTTACATACTAGGTGAACTAACTCTTCTGAACTAGTATTTGATAGACATTATTAGTTTAAATAAGGAGTGAGGTGATTTCTGGAAAGACGTATCGCTCTCAGAATAACACAGACTTCTCCATCAAACCACCTCGCTACATCCATACCTGTGTCATACGGTCAGAAAAATCTGCGGGAAAACTTAAGAGGAGCGACCGCAACCGATGACTGTGTAATGCGTCTACACTTTTTTCATGAAAAAGTAGCTTTAAATGTGCATTTTGGGTAAGAAAGACTAATAAACGTGTAAATGGGATGTGTGATCTTGATGTTATATTAATAACAAAGGCCTTTTTAGATTAAATTTAAAAGTGTACTGTCTCTTTAAATCCCTTAGTCCAGGGGCTTGTTTCTAATAGTTTAAGTTCCTCCCCTTCCTGTCCCCACTTCGCCGGCATGGTCTCTCCCTCTCTAGCCTGATTTGGCCCCAACTAGATCCATGAGTCCGTCTGTGCTCATGGACTTGGGACGCTCCAGAGGGAAGCCAAGCGCTCTGCTCCACACCAGCTGGGAGAGGACACCCAAAGCTCGGGATACGCCAAACAACACAGTGTAATAGTTCATCTCAGTCATGCCATAATACTGCAAAACACAAGAGGAAAAACATGAGATGAATTTCAACCAACCAAGCAGAAAAATATATACACACACACTTTTTTTTAGTTATAGAAGACATTAAACTAGTACAGTATGTCAGTTGGCTGGGAAAATGTTTACTATTTAGTATTTAAAACAGCTGTGTAATAGGACCAAGTATATTTATGAAGAAAGTAAATTGGGTAAATCACCTTTTAATCATGAATGTACATGAATTACTGGATAGTTTCTGGTTTCTTACTTGCAAAAGGACTCCGCTGTGGGCATCTACATTGGGCCAGGGGTTCTTAGCCTTGCCCTGCTCCAGAAGCACGTTGGGTACAATCTTATAGAGTTGAGCTACCAGCTTGAACATGGGGTCGTTGGGAAGGTGCTTGAGGGCAAACTCACGCTGACAGGTATAGCGAGGATCTGTCTTCCTCAGCACAGCGTGGCCATAGCCTGGCACCACCTGAACAATGACACGAGAGAACAAACCGTGTGAATAATAATCATCATATTTTGATCAATCTGCATTGAGTTTTTGTGCTGATGCATTTCCTATTGAATTGGGAAATGGCAAAGGCACTCACTCTGCCTGATTTGAGCGTGTTCCAAATGTAATCTCTCATTTTCTCATCAGACACCTCACCACCGAGCTCCTTCTGCAGGGCTGTCAGCCATACCAGCACCTCCTATAGGACACAGGAAGACATTAAAGAAATGCAAAGCTGGTTAGTATTTTATAACCATATGTCCTGTGCAACAGTAAGCACATTAAGGCTCAAACCTGATTGGCCAGTCCGTGCAGGGGTCCGGCCAGACCATTCATCGCTGCGCTGAAGGAGAGGTAGGGGTCAGACAGGGCACTGCCTACCAGGTGACTAGTGTGTGCGCTGACATTTCCACCCTCATGGTCACTGAAAAGGAACAAAAGCACACAAGAGGTTAAGGTTACATCCAAAGGACACTAAACTAGGTCAGACTGGTAAACAAACCTAACCACAGGAGGGCAGACTTGATTCACTTAATGAAAACAGTCATTCCTCTTCCCCTTTTAGACAAGTATAAAATTTGTAAATATAAAAAAAAAATCTGTCTACTTTTTAAAATCTTTTATATAAAACCATATAAAAGCACTTTAATTGTATCCATTTAATAAGCAATAAAAGTAATAACTGGTTTTGGTAGCACAGATAACAGGTGTCACTGGTCCAAAGTCCCTTTCCACATAGCTGTATATTTAACATCAAATAACCAACAATTATCTTGATTAATCTGTCAGTTATTTATTAATCCACAGCTTAATCAATGATCGCTGCAGCCCTAGAAAATTACTACACACTGCTAACTTGTCCAAACTGGGTTTAGCATGTTAAGCAGATTGTTTGCATTTAAGATTCTTCACTCTTCACTTCCTTTTTTTGGTTCAGATATTGGCAGTTCTTTTATAAATAGCTAATTTACAGTATTGTACTAATGGCCTGAATGATCCAGTTTAGTAATGGACATTAGATATATTAAGGTCTCCCAGCAAGTCTGGATGCACAAGCTTTACTAATGTGCTTTTCTCCCTGAGGCTGAGGTAAAAATCTTGACTCCTCATAGAGAAGGGAAAACAGATTTTCTGAGGGCAATCACAAAGGTTAAAAGCCAAGCCGACCTCACTCATTATGACTGCCTCGAACGAACCAGTTAGAGGAGGAGTTTGTGACGAATGAGTGAGTGAGTTTGTAGGTCATCACCTGTGGATGGTGAGGTAGAGCCTCATGAGTTCTGTGAACTGTGGATCGCTGTAGCCCAGCATGTTGGTGAAGTTGTGTGACCAGTCCAGGTTGGAGTCGATGGCACCGATGCTGCTGCCTTCACGGTACAAATTGCGGTAGATCTTGGCCGCAACGCATGGGAGCTTGGCAATCAAGTCCATGGAGTCCTCGTACACAAACTATACAGAAATGCCATGAATTTTTGTGAATGACTCACTTTACATTGCAAATAATCATCTTATTCAAGAGTTGTTGTAGTCATAGTATTTATCATTACACACTTGACCTTTAAAGTTTCTAGCACAAATATTTTCTGTGACTCACCTCCCAGTACTTGGCCTTGTTAACTCCCTCAGAGTACGCCCGAGCGAAACTGCTCTCACTGTTCAGAGCCGTGACGGCAGCGCTGAACTGAGACATGGGGTGCAGGTTGGTGGGGAAGTTGTCCAGCATGGTGACCACGTGAGAGGGAAGGGCCGCACGCTTAGCCCACTCCTTAGACAACCAATTCACCTGAGAAAACAGCCGACAAAGAGTTAAATAAAAGGCTAAATATTTTTGTGGCATGTTACTATAATTGCCATCTGTAAAGAAAATGGCCTTGGAGGATAATCTAAATTTCTTAAAAGTCTTTGTTTTATTCAACAGATATTTTTAGTGAGATTTTTATTTATGGTTGCCTGTTCAGGGCCACAATTTCATTAATATCCCAACAAGACCTAAATAGTTTTTAACCATTTTTGTGTTCAGGATTTTTTGGGTGGGCCTGAAATCATGTCTCGATGACGCACTGGATCGACTGAACATGGCCCCTCCCCTAACACTATAATAACTAGAGCGCATTAGCATCAGTGGTTCGCCAGCTCAATCACGAGTTACTGTCATTACTGTTAGTTACTACAGTCTACACAGTTTGCTAGCTAGTTATGCCTTCGTCACATAAATGCATATTAACAAACATGTATGGCTGTGTAAATCAAATTAAGCTGCTGGAATGAGCATCCATTCAGGTTATAGCGGTACTTGCCAGCTGAGAGAAGCTGCAGCTTTCCCTTGAGTGGGCGTGGTTTCAGCCCTGACAGCAGACACGCCCCCAGTGTTTGAGAGCGGAGAATACTGCTTACTTTTTCAAGATTTTGATACCTTATTTTATTTACTTGGTGGGGTTTTTTTCCATTCAAATTTGGCTGGATGATTAATAACATTATTCTGTGGTGTGACAATCTCAGAACACATTTAATATTGCTTTACACTGACTTTGATGTAATTGTCAATCTCAGAGCAGTCAATATAAGTCACAGCTATAAAAAGATCACATAATCTTGCAAATCACATAAGCTGGTGGAACATTTTGTTTTTCAAATCTCTCTCCCAAAGTTCTCTCACAAAACATTTGCATTCCCCCAAGAAACTTTGCATTCCCTCGCAAAGATATTTGCGTTATCTGGCAAAACCAGATTTCGGACAAACATTTCCTGCTTACTTTACAGCTTGCAGTGGTACATACAGCCTGAAGAAATACAGTCAGTGCTTAGTTCGAGTCACGGTTTTACGGTTTATTAATAAAATATACTACATATACAGAAAAGCAGATAAACCCAGAATGTGAACAGAAAGCGCTAAATTGCACGTTAAACGTTTTCCTCTCATATAAGACGTTAAAGAAAATGCTTAACTTGGCTTAATGAAGACGGTGATAAAAAAACAAACAAAAAAAAAAACAAATATGCTATAGAAATGATAAAAAATATATACCGTGTACATGCAAGCAGATGAGCCCAAATTATGAGCTGAATTGCACGAGAAACACATTTTCTCCCACGCTGGCTTAATATAAGATAACAGTGATATAAAAGGCCCAAAGGCAAGCAATCCATTAAGCCAGTTTTCTTTGTAATGTTTTTTCTACGCTGGATAAAACACGTGAAACTTTGCACATTCCATTCATATTCTGGGCTCGTTTCTGTGCTGCATAATATATTTTATTAATATTTCAATTTTTTTTATTAATAATGGTCTTCGTCCATTAGCCTACCTTAAGTGTTTTCTATAGGTGACAAAATAACTTATCGTGCACTAGCGCATTGCGTTTATATTCTGGGCTATTCTGCTTTACTAATAGTAATGTTATTAATAAGGTTAATAATATCAACAGTGTTATTAGTATTAATAGTAATTATTAATACAGAATTTTTGTTTTTTGGTATTTTTTGTTTTATTAATAGTGTTGTTATTATTAACAGTGTTATTAGTCCATCTTGAACTAAGTGACATAAAATTCTTTTAACTTGAGTCCAAGTTCAAAATAAACTATGAACCGCTCCTGTTGTACACAGCTGTATGTAGGGGTGATAACGGATAGTTGCCTAAAAGGAAGAGTTTGTTGGAATCATTTGCAAGAGATATCGAGGGTTTTTGTGAGGGAGTGTCAATTTTTTTGTGAGAGAATGTCCCCGTTTTAAACAAAATGTTCAAAGCGTTTTGAAAACATGTCGTTGAACATTAGAAGCTAGCGCTTTGGTTCCTTGCCGATTTACACATTCTCATTTTAGCACAGTGCACATTTGTAGCGCGCATTCACAAACATTCAACATTCGAAGCTAGCGCGCTGGTTCCTTCGCACACTCACTAGCAAGTGACATTTGTGTCTCATTCACAAACCCTTAAATAATGCAATTATGTTTTTTTTAGCATATTTTTTGGATAGTAATTCAAATGCAGTGGTTGCCTCTGATTTTAATGGAGCACCGGCAAAGCCTTTGTTTATATGAAAAGATTTCTTTTAGTTGTATAATTTTTTTATTTGATTTGGGATTTGTTTTAAAATTTCAAGTTAGTTTTATTATTTAACATTTCAATTTCACAAAGAAATATGCAGCATTTTGTCTGAGAAATAATAAAACAACAACATTTTCATTTATAATTTGCCTTAAATCTCATTTTGTACAAATATATATATATATATATATATATATATATATATATATATATATATATATATGTATAAAAAATTGTATTGTGTAATCTGTTTAGTGAATTTTTTTTTAAGTTTAGCAAATCGTTACATCCCTAATATTTTTTTCTTTGATTTGTTTCTGAAATGTTTGCTGAATTGTCTTGAAACTTTTGATGTGGATGGTTGATTTGCTGCTAGAGCTACTGCTGTCCTAAAAAGAAGAAAATTACAGACTAAAAGAAAATAAAGACTATAAAGAAAATAAAAGACATCTTTATTTAACCTAAATCTGTAATTACTGTTATTTATTTTTAGTTATATAATTCATGTAGATATAATTTATATAATTTCATATAATTTAGTTATATCATTTTATATACATAATTTCATTTAAAAATAACCCAATTTGAAGCAAAAACAGAATGTTCTGACTGGCTTTGTGAAATTAAACTACATGCCTGAACGAAACAAACAGCAGACGGACTGAATAAAACGCAGATTCACTCTCTGACAGCAGGAGGCACTTATGGGACAGCAACAATACAGCATTTCCTTGGTTACCGCTGTAAACAAAGCAGAGCTTCAATGAAACACTGCTTTAATGTGAATTATACAAAAATGAAAATGAAATACCATCTAAACCTTTTTGAAGACTTTTCTGTCAGTTGCCCACATTCATATAAACTCCCAAATCAATATTTAGGATTTTCTTCCAATAGTTTGTGCATTATGTAGAGTGAGTGATCTGCCTGCTACAGTATTTTTCTCTGTGCATCTGTCTTCAGCGTCTCTGGCCTCTGTTAACGGGCGTTTACACACGTCATATTTTGAAAAATGATTGCATTGCAACACATTTTGTGCAAGTCCAGAACAGAGACGAGCTGCAATAAGAGAAAAAAAAAGTCTGGTTGCCGATCGTGTTAGTTCCAGGGGAAGCTCCTTCAGCCGTCCTACACACACGTGACTGACTGCTCGCACCAACAGGAGGGGAGGGGTTGTGTGGGATTCCTACACTTTCAGTCTTTGAGGAGACATGAAAAACAGCGCATACCACAGGGACGATATAACGGAAAATGTTAGCAGTTTTGAAACGGTGAAATTTTCAAATCGTGGTATTCCTTGAAACAGGTTATCGACCCATGCCTAATTGTGCGCAAAGAAAACAAAAATAATGACTTTATTCAACAATTTCTTCTCTTCCGTGTCAGTCTTCAATGTGTGTTTACAACAGTACCACGACAAATGTGTGTGCATTCCTCTGCTGGTAAACAAGGCGCAGCACATGCATGTTCTACATCAGAGCGCCAGCTCCTGCGTCAGCAGCACCACATGCATGTATCGTGGTACTCTCCTGAACATGCGGTGGAGACTGCCACAGAAGAGAAGAAATTGGTGAATAAAAGACTTTGTTTCTTTTTTCTTGAGCAAAAAAAAAGTATTCTTGTAGCTTCATAAATTTAAGGTTGGATTCCTGTTTTGGTATGTAATTTTTTTAGTTTATAATTAGTAAGTTTTTTTTTCTTGATCGTGGTAGTTATATTTATTTCTATGCAGGGTCAGAAAGCTCTTGGATTTCATCAGAAATATCTTAATTTGTGTTCTGAAGATGAACGAAGGTCATACAGGTTTGGAACGACATCAGGGCGAGTAATTAATGACAGAATTTTCATTTTTGAGTGAACTATCTCTTTGAATGCTAGGTCACTAGGACAACTGCATCAGAGCGCATGTTCTAAATGCTAGGCCACGTTTCTGACAATATTTCCAACATTACACAGTTTCTTTAATAAGTAAGAATGCAGTGAATTTGAATATACAGTATCCTCACCTGCTCCTCAGTGGGCACCTGTCCTGTGATCAGCAGCCAGAACAGACCCTCAGGCAGCGGCTCCTCTCCATCAGGTGCCTTGGGCAACAGCTGCTGACACTCTGGAATGCTGTAACCACGGAAACGGATGCCCTACAGATGCAATTGATAAACACATGGACTGCGTCAGGATGTTTGATTGAATAATCACTACAGCTTCGAACTCTGAGAGGGTTCAGGGGTTAGCGGGATAACTACTGACACCAATATTTATTTATCCAAGGCACTGAGGTCCCACTTTCTATTTTAACTTACAGTAGCATACTATTGTGCAAATGATGAGCTTCTGTATCCTATTTCACACAAAGATTCCAGAAAATACACGGATAATGTGTCACGTGATTTGTCCCGGGATCATTTGATTTTGGTTAATTCACACCACCAGTGATTTTCCGGAGTGCATGCGTTCACACATATTCCGTAAAGACACGTGACATTAGAATATAATGTGTAATGTCACGTGTACGGTTTCACTAAGCTGGTGAACGATCTCAGCTTCAGCAGATAGGGAGGAGCTCCCTGATCTCTGCTTCATTCCAGTTTGGGCATATTTGTTTGTTGTGTATGTTGATCTGCCTTCAAAACACCCAGTAAAATAGTCACATATTAACTACCATCATTACGACACACCCTTTATGGCATTGGTCCTGGCTTTTGTTCACACAAGGCTTGTTCCAGGACTGATCCCAGCAATGTTACAAGGTCCCCACCCCGGGATCGTTCCCGGGACGTGTTTGCATACACAGAAGGCACTTTTTCAGCTATTTTCAGGGATCAACGAGCTGTGTAAAAGGGGCTTATGACACGGTAAACTTTCATCATGCATTCAAGTTTAACAACCTAAAATGCAAATTTAACATGTCAAGGCTAAAATTTGCAGACTGATGTCTCAATTAATTTTATGAAAGACAGGAACATTTAGACATTTCTGA
Organism: Cyprinus carpio; assembly: GCF_018340385.1. Taxonomy (NCBI): domain Eukaryota; kingdom Metazoa; phylum Chordata; class Actinopteri; order Cypriniformes; family Cyprinidae; genus Cyprinus; species Cyprinus carpio. Next base: position 17,251,814 of record NC_056594.1, on the reverse strand, counting down.
TTTACGTTTAATGCTAACAATAAATAGTATGTATGACAAATAATTAAATATTAATAAAGTATTTTACAAATATTAATAAATAACACAATATCATTACTTATTTTAATATTAACTAATAATTATTTTTATGATTTTGTAATCTACAACTTTGTGGCAAACCTGTAAAAATGTATTAAATTAAAACAATTTAGAATTAATCACAATACCAGACAACATATTTATCAAAAGTTGTGAGTACATAATTGACAGTATGTGTGCACTCACCTCATCGGGATCGAGCACAGATGTCTCATACACTAAACCCTTCATGCCTCTCATTCCTCCATACACCTGTTATACACAAAACATGACATTATTGAAATACCTATGTCAACACCTGTTTCTGAGCTACAACCCTTCAATTTACTTCTCTGGCCTCTAGTTCATGTTTCATATATGAGAGCAATAATGCCCCTCAGGTGCAGTTTAATCTTCAAAATAGAAAAACTGGCTGTGAGACAAAGACCAAATGACTCCGCTGAAACAACGGCCATGAGAGCAGCAGCACTCACACCACAGCCCGAGGGTCCTTGACAAAACAGCCATCCAATCAGAGGGCTAAAACTATTACTGTTTGTGGTGGTTTGCAGCACTACATGATTGGACTGGTCAGACATGTTAGGCAACATTTGCTTGTGACATCAGTCAGATGAAACAATCTGGCTGAGTTTACTAGTTGGACATCCTAAATTTAAGCCAGTGATTTCAAACATGAAGACCTTAAGGTAGAAAGAAAAAAATAATTTAAAATATTAGTAAATACTATAATAGTGTAGATGTATATATATATAATACTAAAATAATCCAGCATCCACAACAGGTTTATAATTATTACAACTCAATTGGTTGATTGTAATGATTGTAATGTAGCCTAAAGCGATGACAGGATTTACAATAACGGTGAATGCAGTGATGTTTCTCTCACCATGTCCACTGTAATCTGACCAATTGTGATTTTGCCATGCTGCTGTCTGAAGTTCTTGATCCTGCTCTGTTCTTTAGGGATGAGGTCTGCCAGGACGTCTTTCAAATTCTGTATAAGGTCAAGGGAAAAAAGGTCAGTTTTCAGTTAAAGGATCAGGCACAGATTTACCAACTGTCTTGTACATATATTATAGAAGACAATGCTTTTTGAGGCTCAAAAAAGTAGCCCCAGACATGTGATAGTGACTCAACCATTCTATCAAAAGCAAGGCTGCCTGCGATATAATCTCTGCAGTGCAATTAAAATCTAAAGTCTGGTTCTGGCTGTGATCATTGATCCGGGATATCTGAAGTGATGCAAACACATACCGCAGATGCGCTGGCATTTCTGGCAGCCACGACAACACATGCTGCATTCTGGAAAAGAAAGAAAAACAATGACTTTGATGAAAGATGCAATGCAGAGGAAGTTGATCATCATTTCCTGGGCTAGCAGTCAGATTTCACTGCAGAAGTCCTGCTGACAGCTGCAAGGCAGGTGACTTTAGTTGCACAATGCAAAATGCATCAGTAGCCAATTTATTTCTATCGAAATTACGAGCTACTTACTACAAGTTTCTACTGGACCAAATGTTTTCAACTGGCTCTGAACTTCAAAACCTTTAAAGCATTTTTCCATCATAACATTTTACAACTTTGGTGATTAGTTGCTGTTTTTGTCTAAGAAAGTTACAGCACATTTATTGCAGAGATAAAACTGCTAGAGCAACCAGAGGTGAAGTGCATCTTGAACTACTACCACTGTGCCATTCATTATGACAGTCTTATTTGGGGTTCAATACAATTTAATTATAGCAAAGATATACACAATGACAATATTTCACAGGAACATAAAAGGTGCTCAGGTGCAACAGAACACAACAATGGATCTTTTATGGATCCAACTGCTACTTCTATTATGGAATTCCTTCAGGAAGAGTTATGAGTTTATCTGCACGGCCCGACCCATTCTTACATCGAGACACATCCTTCACTTCTATATATAGCTTTAGATTAAGAGTCATGTCTGACTGACTCACAGCAGGACCGGATAAAAACTGCCACTGTAGAATGACTCAAGCACAGTCGTAAAGCCGGGTCAGATTGGCACGGCATGTAGGGAGATAAACAGGGGGATATGATTCTCTCCTAACAGAATATATAGTCACTTGAATCATCATTAATCCTCTTCAAACAAACTGGCAGCGGGTAACAGCATTCAGCTGTAGGCTGTGGACTACTGAAATGCTGGTTAGCTTATAAAAATGTATTCACCTCTGATTATTTGTTAACAGTGAATATAATCAATCACATAACAACTAACCAATCGTTATACATTATGTCAGGTAGTATTGAATAGACAAGCAATACCCACATTTTCTTTAGCAAAAATATTGATGCACCGATATTAACATTTCTAAAGTTTTATATGTCTGTATGTTTGCATGTCTTTCATATCCAAAACACAAACATCACATCTAGGCTTCCTTTCACCTCAAGGGTTAGACGAACACTGGAAGACGGAGCCGGATTACACAGGGAATGACCGCACCTTCCTGAACAAGAGCCAATGCTTCCTACACCATTGGCCTCCTGATCTTAATGTGGGAATGACCATGTGGGTCAGTGCTCTGACACCAGACACCTGTCACTCTACCTCATAGCTAAAAATTTTTCTAACACGCCTTACACAACATACAGTAGCTGTGAGACCAGAAAAACACTCCAATCAGGTTTAGAGCTCATTTATGGGCTGGTCTGTATTGTTATTGATAAGTAACTGCCATCCTCTGTTCCTGCAAGTCTGTGGCCGTGTAATCTGTGGGAAAGGTGAGGCTACCAGCAGCTGTTCGCCTGAACCCAGTGTGAGCGCAGAAGAGGGCGATTACATACAGCCTCTGAACTAGCGGAATGTTTACAGCATTTCATTAGATTTGTAATAAAAAAAAAAGTGACTTACATCTTAGAAACAATATTGACTGTTTCTGCTCAATTTTGCTAGTGAAAAAAAGTTCCAATCAAAGCCACGGCAGAACTGTTGTGTGTCTCTGAGCAACACAGCTGGGTTTCGTTACTGAATGAATCAAGTGAGTCAAATATTCAAAGACCCATTTACAAAGACATTCATTTGCCTCGTTTCTGAATGAATCGGTTGAATGAATGACTCATTAAAACATCATCTGCCACCACATACTGGTGGATTGGTTTCATATTTAAAAGTATCATCGCATTTTCCCAACAATTCTTAATTGTGTGTTTAAAAAATATTTAAAACAATCTTTTAACATTATTTATGCAGTTTCAATTTTGTGGTGTAAATTAATTTATGGCACCTCTCAGCTTTATTAAACAGTCTGTGTAAATACATCTGAGGCTGGGTATACACTAGAGGTCGACCGATGTATTATTTTTTCTGATTAATCGTCACCGATAGTTGATTCTGGAAATATCGGCAAAAATTCATGCCGATAGTTTTTTCGTATTGCGTCCGTTGCTGGAGTATCTGAGAAGCTCCGCTGTCATTATAAAGTACGAGAGCGACCTCTAGAACCAAAATCACTGACAGCACGTGCTGTTTGTTTTTACATTTGACACAGCGCGCTGCCCAGAGCAGGACACTTCATATGCTGATTTAAAACAATCGACAACTAAACGGTGTGTACACAGTATATAGTAGTGCATGTTTTCATATTATTACTAAGTAATTAATTTGTTGACTAGATGCTGCATTAGTAGAGAAAGAACAGCAGTATGTTTGCTATTAAGGCGGAGAAGACGCATAACCCTCAAGTGCTTACGACAATGTAACCACGATGTGATTTTGAGCCGAATTCTGACTCGTACGACTTTTTTTTGAGTGGGGCTGAATTTCAGCTTTGACATGCAGTGTACAGGGGGTAATGTGAGGTGATCCGCCTCTCCCGAGTGGCAATCGAATGAATTTCTGACATGCGATGGAGGCGACACAGTTCCCTGTTGGGGGGATCTCACGTGTTTTTACACATATAGTGTGAGCAGTCAGATTGCAGCTTGAAGAACGGACTGTATAGTGTAAGCACATAAATCCTGAGCTTTGGCTTGACAACGCATGTGATTTACTCGTACAGTGAGAGTTGGTGTTTAACAAAAACATTGTTGAAGTCACATAGTGCAGCTTCTGTTTTCTCTGCAATGGAACGTTTTCATTTGAATGGTAACAACTCTACAGTTGTTATTATTCTACCTGAAAGAAATAATTGAAACAATGTAAGAATTTGATGTGAAGGATGACACATTTAATAAGGTTAAAAAAAAAAAATGCCCATTTATAAACAGTGGGAAATGACATCTCTTTTGTTAAACACATTTTATTATTTTTAAATATTTAAGGTGAAAGAGAAATTTATTTTGGGTTTGCAATTAGTTTGCATCTGTCCAGATTGAGGGAAATTGTAATGTTCAATCATTTGTTTTATTATGTAAATACATTTTTCCATTGAAAAAAAGTATATTTGTTTTATATGCTGTCAATTAGGAATTAGCAGGTCAAACTCATAAAAACAAAATCGTAATCAGCCAAGAAAATTGCAATCGGTGCATCTCTAGTTGGTTTTATCTCTATAGCAACAACAATAAAAGACTGTGTCATCTTAGGACAGCACATCTGAGGCAGTATATTGATAGGATGCCGGTTTCTATTGATCATACATGCCCTTTGACACACCTTCCATTTATCTTTGCTAAACACAATCACAAACTAGTCAGATGTTAATAGTATGGCGGTTTTTGTTGATTTTTGATTGCATTTGTTTTATATTTTGTTTTTTTTAAAAATCGTAGCTTCATCGGAATGAGATGACACTTGGTGACTTTTGTCACATTAGCAATATGAACACACAAAAAAATCACGGACATGAGTTGGATATGTTAAAGAGTCCAAAAAAAATAGTCACACTTACCTTCTTCGCGGTCAAAAATGAAAGACATAGGAAATGAATGGGAAATACGAAAAAATGTGAAAACTCAGTGAATCTTTTGGTGGTACAAACTACAAATCAGCCACTGGTCAGGAAAAAAGTGTGCAGCAATCAAGGGGTGACTCTCCAGAATATCAGGAGTGCAAAATAGTTGTTTAAATTATTTTTATTCCTCTTTTTGACATCTACTGTTTGATACTGATTGTTTTTGCTGTTGTTAATTTATTATGTTTCATCAATATTGATTTTCTGTTCTGTTGTTTTGTTTTATTTTATTGAAGTACATTGAATAAAATATTAATTACAAAATGTTTGTATAGTGCTTTAAATGATCACTTTTCATTCCTTATTTTGTTAGATTTTTTAATTATCAAACACTGAGTAAAAAAAATGCTTTCTATGTGTTCCCTTTCTAACAAGATTTTAATGTTTGACTGCAATCATAATGTAAAACCTGATACTTATCTAACCAAAAATATCTAAACCTTGACAAAAAGAAATCTTTTAGAATGTCTAGATATAGATCTAAATGAAAAACCTAAAAAAATGGAGATGAGGTCTAAAAAACTATGGGAATCCAAAAGCCTCTGTATATATCTATATATGGTGCTAATACAAGAGGTTACGCAACATTACACAAGTTTTTATTTGTTTAATGCCTCCAGATTGCCCAATTCTCAAATCAAAAAATGGATTTTAAATGCTTTCACTCTATTTTAACGTGAAATATTGCATTTATTAAAAAATAGTAATAAAATATAATAGAGATATATATATATATTAATATCTAATGGAGAAAATATAATATATTTATAATATTATATTAATTCTAATTGCGAAAATAGTACTAAAATTGCATAGTATCATAAAATTCCCATAAAAATCATAAATAATAATAAACAAATATTATTGAACAAAAATATATTACATTGGTTTTCCTGAAGAAAAAAAAAAGTTACATTTAAAGACTTCGGTCACTTTTGACCGCGAAGAAGGTAAGTGTGACTCCTAAACGAAGAGGGCCAGGGGGTTAGTTGTAAGTAGTCAGTCACATGTATAGTTTGAATAAAGAAATTGATTGATTGATATGGCAGCACAAACCCAAACATGTCATCATTCAGGAAACTCCTCAAAGTGGATCAATTTTCACATTATGCAACTCATATTTTTTTATAAATTTAAAAAAAATCTAATACACACACACATACATATAATACATCTACAGTACTATCATGAGAAGGAAAAAAAAGTGTTATAATGTAAAGTAATATTAAGTAACTATTTTACATAAATATATAATATTCTTTCACAGTATAAACTGGGTCTTTATACGTGAATTTTTAGGATGGGAGATGCTTTCAATTTGAGGATGACCACAAACCCTACTGAAAACCTTAGATGTATACTTTGCATAAACCCTATTTAGCGCTATTATGGTCTATTATAGTGATCAAGCTACTGAAGCCTGGCCATTAATAAATGAATGACAATTCTGAAGGTCAAATCAGCCACAGAGAACAACAAAAATACTGACTTGTCAGACTAAACCGGTGCAGACCACAGATGTCAAAGTGACTGTCAAATTTTGTTACATTATTACATCTAAAAACTGCTTTAAGTGTTCAGTGCCCTGTGTGAGAGGACGACAGCTACACTTCAGAAAGCACTTCTGACAAGAGACGTATGAATATAAGAAAACCCTCAGTAAACCAAAAATAAATATTTTCTTTGCCAGGTATCTTTAAACAGCTTTGAAGACACCCTCTTCATGATACAATACGACTTTATACAGCATGCTTGCGGTGCGTTTTGAAAGTTCAAAACCATTTTTTAACGTTTGACAACATTTATGATTACCTATGTTGTTTAAAATGCCGTCCATAGTCAGTTCACTAGGTTTTTAAAACGAACCACTTACTTACTAAAACAGACGTTCGATATGGTTTCTTATTCTTGTCTGTCTGTTACTAAGGTAAACTATGCTAAGCTAAGCTAACCGGGTAGCAACCTGTGTTTTCTTCGCTCAAGTTAAAATAAAACTTTCCTACCTTTGAACTGAGGAGCCTTGGGGCTAGTCTGCTGATAGAGAGGAAGGACATTGTTCTTGTATGTGTGTATAAATTTTACAAGTGGTTCTTTATCGACCCCTGCTTGAAGGTGCCCCTCTCAAAACCGCGCTCGCAATGAAGGTTGAAAAGGGAGTCGGGGCCTATTGTAGGCGCGGTTTGGGTCAGATAGGGCCTGGTGAGGATGGAACGGCTTTGCGCGTTCTGATTGGTTGAAAATGAGAAAACTGATTTTGATTGGTGGAGCGTCTCATCGCGTTTTGATCTGATTAGCTCAAGACAGGAACGTACATAAATTATTCAGACGTAGCATCTAGTTTCGGCTGTAGATCGTACTTTAAACTGCCTGACTAGAAATAGAATGACAGATACAGATAGAATGACAGATGCTCATGTAAAGTTTTGGAAATAGTTTTTTTTTTTTTTTTTTTTTTATCAGTTAATTCTGTAACCTTCATATTTTCACAAATAAAAGGAATTTAACTCCAAATTATAATTGTATCTTAATTTAATGCCTTCAATAAAGATTTGAATTATGCTGCTTCTTGTCAATATCAACTAGTCTTGTAAGTTATGTGCATTGCCCTGAAATGACTTGCAACTACATGTACACAAAGAATTCAGACTTTATTGGAAAAGGGTCATTAAATACAAATATACAGATACAGAAGTTCAAGGACGTTCATTTCAGACTTCATGCTGCCTGTAACATTTTCATGGCTCTGGCAGGAAGGATTTTCTTGGACCTACAGCACAACAGAACATTCTGGGATATGTAACTTGCTTAGTTGCATCACAATGTCAACACACAAAACTTACAAGGTTTCTACGTACACATTTCAACAATACATGAAGGTCACAAAAATAAGTTCAATAAAATATTGATTTGGTGAATGAGAAAGTTGAAGGCAGGTGGGACGACTGAAATCTTGTGTTCTATGACTAGAAACTTTAAACTAGCTTACTTATAATACATTTTATTTTCATTTTGCCTGATTTGTTTCCTCAAGCATTGTCTTCTTAAGTTTTATGATGTTTAAAAATATGTCACTATGTCATAAGCTGGTGAACTTCTGGATAAAACCTGCATTTACTGAGGAACACTACCGTTCAAAACTGTGGGGTCAGTAAGATTTTTATCTTCACTGAGGCTGCATTTATTTGGTCAAACATGCAGCAATATTGTGAAATATTATTCAAATGTAAAATAACTTTTCTATTTTAATATATCTGTGATGGCAAAGTGAATTTTCAACCAGTTCAGTGTCACATGATGCCTCAGAAATCATACTAATACCAATAAATATTTATTTTTATTATAAATTATAAAAAAAAATTGGTAACACATATTAATATTTTTAATATTTCTTATTATTATTAATGTTGTGCTGCTTAATATTTTGTGGAATTACATGTTTTAGGATTCTTTGATTAATAGATAGTAATAGTTAATGAGAGCAGCATTTTTTTTTTTTTTTTTTTTTTTGAAATAGGAATCTTTTGTAACATTATAATGTCTTTACAGTCTTTACCGTACCTTGCTAAATAAAAGTATTAATAAAAAAAAAAAAAAAAAAAAAAAAACCTTACTGACACAAAGTTTTTGAATGGTAGTTTATATAAAATAATATATGCATGTTTTTTTTTTTTTTTTTTTTTTTGGACATTTTGTATAAAAGTACTCTGATCTTACCAACTGATTAACCAAACTTTAACATGGTTACAGACGTTTTTGTGTACAAAATATAAATTAATGAAACCCTACATAAAGAATCTTAAAGAAACATAAAAAAATAATAAATGCACAAACTGCCACATCCAAAACTGTAACATAAGTCAGTACTGAAAGGTTTGGTCACGCAGTATTTGGCACATTTGATCTGTGAACATGAAATCTGCATATGCATGACAATGGCAACACAAAGAGTATAGTTGCTCTCAGTGTGAAACACTGCACAGCAGAGCTCGATGTTTATGAAGAGATATGAAGTATGCTGGAGACCTTATGAGGCTTCTGTAAACAGCAGCATGCAGTGCGAGTCATTGATTTTGTAGTCTTACAGCAAGGACAGCCTGTGTACTTACACCACAATGATTTGGAGATGCTCAAAACTTGTTGTCTGGCACACAGTGTGCTTTGGGTCAACACACTCTATGCAGTTTCTACATTATTATTATTTTTTTTCATTAATTTCTTTTGCGTTTGGCACAGAGATCATGAATATACAGCACCATGCAGCCGGTTTGTCATGCATATAAAGAGCCAGATTCAAATTACATTTTTCAGTTCATTCAGTCAAAACGTCCACAGTATATGCTAGTGATAGATCAGATCTCGGGACATTTTTGAGATTATCATCCAATAACAATGTCAATTTGGCTGATTAACAGATGTGCTAGTTTGGTTTAGTGTAAATGTGTAAGAAATAATTTCTATTTCCAATTTTTTTGTGTGCAATTTAACAAATATTGCGTAAAATAGGCATTAATTTCATGCTACCGATCTCATTTGTGGTCCATATCTCTGCAGCATCATATTGTCCACCTTTCTAGATAACAGCATGAGATTCAGTGTTATATAGTACTGTTGATATAGCCTATTATTCTAGTATTTATAGCTTTTAATTTGTATAAGTTGTTTTCATTTTAGATTAGGTAATTTATTTTTAGTTATTTTATGTGCTTATGTCATTTTGAAATTTCTATTTTGCTTTAATTTATTTTTATTTTAGTTTTAGTAATTTTAAAACTATTTTATTTACATTAATTGCCAAGGCAACGTTTCTCATTTTCATTCAAGATTTTAAGTTATTAATCTAATATTTATATTTTATTTTATTTCAGCTTTATTTCAATTAACAAAAAATAAATTTATATAGTAAATAGTTATAGTATAGTAATAGCTAAACAAATAGTAAACAATAAGACTAAATCAGTAAACCACTAGTATTTTCAACTTCACAATCCACAAAACATGTCCTGAAATATCCATCTTTCACCACAGTATGGCGCTGCAACATCAAGGCTGATCAACATGCCTCTTTACATATAATCTGCCTTAAGATGTTGATTGCATGGGGCCCTTAGTCATTATACTGTGTGTGATTTACTTGAAAACTGTATGAACCAGAGCAGTTGTGTTGCATCTTCCTGGACGCTCAGGAAACATTTACGTTTGCAGTCTGAACAAAAACAAAAAAACATTGCAAAATTGAGTTTGTGGTAAAAAGCTGGTAAATTTGGTCCTCTTGATCTCCATTTTGCTCATTTTTCCTTTGGAGAATTAACGCATCCTGAAGTCAGACACCAGTACTGGGCACCTTTGAGGACCGAGAGCGGACACAGTGGTAGAGATCACTCTTCCTCTTCATCCTCCTCCTCTTCCTCCTCTATGTTGAGGAAGGGGTCGTATTCGAGGCAGTTGTGGAGGTAGTGAAGGAGTGTGCGGTGGAGGTGTTGGTTGCTCCGCTCTTCTCTTAAAGTATGGCCTTCGTCTGGGTACAGCTGAAGGCTGTAGTTGGCCTCTATCTTCACCAGACGACTCAACAACTCAGCGCTGTGTTGGAAATGTACCCGTGCTAAACACACAAACAAGTAAAACATGACTGGAAATCCACAAACGATGTATGTGAAGGATTTATAATTCTGAAACTAACCATCTGCAGTCCCGTGTATGAGGAGGAAGTTTTCATTTTTTAGCTTGTGAATGTCCTCCAACAAAGACGCAGCCTGCAAAGAAACAACATACTGGCATCTCAGTCTCAGTCATAATATAGAAGATTGTTTCTGAATGTAAAACAAAAAGGTAGTTGCAACTTTGTTTCTCATAAATGCTATTTAATTACTCCCAAATGTGACCTTTTGTCCAGTTATGGCTTTGTTTAACTGTAAATTTAAATGTCAAAATGTGACTTAAAATCTCATAATTGTGTCTGTTTCTTGTAACTGTCACATTCTAACTTTCATTTCACAACTGTGACTTTGTTTCTCATAACTTTGTGACAACATGAATTTCTCACAACTATAACTTTAAATATCACACATCAGTGAGGCTTTGTATCTCACAAGTGTTATATTGTTTCTCTTAAAGGGATACTCCACCCCAAAATGAAAATTTTGGCATTAATCACTTACCCCCATGTCGTTCCAAACCTGTAAAAGCTTCGTTCATCTTTGGAACACAATTTAAGATATTTTGGATGAAAACCGGTAGGCTTGAGACTGTCCCATAGACTGCCAAATAAATAACAGTGTCAAGGTCCAGGAAAGTATGAAAAGCATTGTCAGAGTAGTCCATCTGCCATCAGTGATTCAACCGTGACGTTATGAAGTGATGAGAATACTTTTTGTACACGAAGAAAACAAAAATAACGACTTTATTCAACAATTCCTCTCCTCTGTGTCTCTCCAAATCAGCGTAGCGCCATTTTGGCAATTCTGAGGATGCACTGTTTCTACATGTATTAAGCTTTGATTTGAAAGAAAACAGCGCATCCTTGTGGCGTGGATATACGCAGCATACGGTGATATGGAGAGACACAGAGTAGACTGTTCTGTTGACAAAGGAATTGTTGAATAATGTCGTTATTTTTGTTTTCTTCGCTTACAAAAAGTGTTCCTGTTGCTTCATATAAACAAGATTGCACGTCTCATGGCAGATGGAGCATTCTGATGACGACTTTCATACCTTTCCTGGACCTTGACACTGTTATTTACTTGGCAGTCTATGGGACAGTCACAAGCCTCCCGGTTTTCATCCAAAATATCTTAAATTGTGTTCCGAAGTCGAACAAAGCTTTTGGAATGACATGGGGGTAAGTGATTAATGACTAAATTTTAATTTTGGGGTGGAGTATCCCTTTAATTGTAACTGTCACAGTGTAACTTCATGTTACAATGCAACTTTCCATCTCATGCAACTTTGTTTCCCATAACTTTGTGACAATATGACTCTATATGATCTCACAACTATAACTTGTACCGATAACTTTGTCACAATGTGATTTATTTTACATTATATTCATTTACATTTCATAACTTAATGTTTGATAATGAATGAAAAGGTTGATGCAAAAGGTCTACCATGTACGAATGCTCCTCTTTATTTGGAAGGCCTAGATATCTTTCTGAGAAGGCAGCACCTGAAAAACAAGGTTGAATCCATTTTCACACATAAATGTGAAAAGAAACAATAGTGGACTACAGATAAAAATATTGTTCTGCCATGGCGTATGGAGCTGGAACTCACTATAGAGCTTGAAGTCTGTGATGGGAGCCATGACAGCAGCACATTTGAACATCTGATCAGTTGCTGTCAGCATCTTCAAACCTAAATAGCCACCAAGTCCCTGTGAGGTCAAAAGTAGGCTGATGTCAGAGCTCTGCAACTGTAGGTTTGGTTCATGGTTTTAAATGTTTAAATTAATACTTTTTTTAAAATCCCTACAGAAAAAAATACTTCCATTCCCCCTTTTTACAACTGACTTTAAAAAGTTATGACCTGTCTTGAAGAAGAAGAAAAAAATTTAGATGACTAACTTTTTATGACTAAGCGAAGCAGTTACCCAATGTGGTTTTTAACACTTTGCTAAGGTGCTGTATATAATATAGAGTGCAACAGCTGAGTCCTGAATGTAAAAATTCCATTAATTTTGCTGTTAAAATAGTTTACGATAACTTACAAACCTTGTAATACAGACCTGTTGTGAGTTCTGAGGTTGTTATTTAATGGTATATGCTTTAGTTACATCAATCAGTTCACATTATTTGAATTTATTATATACTATATATTAAATATTTTTAAAGATTTGTGTAAATTTACTGGTAAAAAAAAACTACATTACCCACGATGCTGTGAGGAAAATTCCACCAATCAGAGTTGTAGCAAGCAAATTGCACCAAAAATAGCTCAGCAGGGAATGCCTACTCCCATAAATCACCTTGAATGATTTAATCGTGCCAGTCTTGATGCACTCTCAAAATACTTAAAGGTTTGCGTGTGTGTATATATATATTTTTTCTTTACCTTTGTCCTTTTGTCCAATTTTCAAATACTCTTCTGCTTCAAATAAAAGTTTGTAATGTTTTGATTCACCTCGAAGCTGGTTGGTTTGGTTCATGGTTTTTATTGCTTTAATTAATACTTTTTTTTAAATCCCTACGAAAAAAAAAATACTTCCTGAGCCAACACCTTGGAAAAGTGGGTGAATACAGTTGCACTTTATAGATCATTATCCTAACTGTAGGCTGTTTACAGTTTCCAGCTTGCATAAATCAGCTATTTATTCAAATGTGATTCAATCAGAAGTTTGAGTTTGAACCCTTAATTTTCAGAACATATCTCTTACCTTTCCATAAACAGCAATTCTTCTTCCATCAATGTACGGCAACTGCATTAACCATCTGAAATAAAACAAGTGAATTTCAGGTGGCATTTAGGAGTTGTGATAAATGGCTTGTGTTTTATAATCAGCCAACATATTAACTCTGCTGAGACATAAACTTTGCTTTTTTGCCTGGAGCAAGAAAGGTTAAATTAAATTATTCAAACAAGTGTTCAAGAAAATTTGATAGAAAACCCAGCGTCTGCTTTGGAGCATAAAGCATTTCCTAATCAGATATTTTGTGGCGTAATGTGCAAAATTACTTTACTAATAGAGCTATTACTCTTAATAACTGAAAAGAGAGAATGACTCACTCCACGACTCCAAGCTTATCTTTAATGTTGAGGGAACTGAGCTTGTGAGGGTCCAGGGCACTGCTTTTCTGTCCCTGTGAGATCCGGCTTCTGCTGCCAATCCAAGCCAGTGCCACTCCATGCAAGCTGGATAAAACCTCTGGCCAGCCCAGGGCAAACTCCTCCGTTACCGACTGCCTCCCAGGAATACTATCACTACATGTGCAGAGAACGGATAGGAGGAGGTGTTGACATATAACCTCACATTGTAGATTAAAAAGACATCAGTGCACTGATCTTCATTCTGTGAATGTGTTCGCAATTGCAGAACACTTCTTGCATCTCAATCGAGCATGTGCATATTGCTTATTAATAACGCAGCATTCATAAATCATGTAGCCTAACCAACTACCGCTAGGGAGAGGAGAGTCTAACTAGATTTGCATTTCCACAAGGATATACCACTGCTTGCAAGGCAAGAAATAAGTCTAGGGCAAGCTTAAGTTTTGGGTTTTGGTTTGGTGTGAGAACCAGAGCTGATTTGTCACTCTCAGGACACTCAGCATGCATCTTACTTTCTTAATGCAACACTGACCATAGTACATAATGCCTACTATTTAAAAATCGTGAGTAAAGCATAGGCATTAGCTCACCATTAACGTTTCAAGCAGTAGCATGCTACATTCTTGTCATGTGACTTTATAATGATGTATTAATTCAGCAAATGTTGGTTTCATTTAAAAAAAAAACTAATCTTTTGGCATTTTTATTTCAATATTGTGTAGAAATTGAAAGTTTAATCAAATAATGAGTAAAAAAAAAGAGAGATTTTAAATGTTGTAACTAATATTATTTTAGCTTCATCCATCATATTGGAAATGGAAGGTCAAGTCAAGCAACTTCTCATAATTGTGACTTTTCACAAATTTTAAAATATGAAATTGTTGCAAATTTATTCCTCAAATTTGTTACTTTATAACTCAAATTTAAAATCACAGGATTGCAACTTTTATATCTCTCAATGGGAATTTACACACTACAGTTTGCATTTACATTGTACAATTATTATTTTGGGTTCAATTTTATTTTTTTATTTCTTTAAAAGAAATTCATACTTTCACTAAATTTAAGTTTCATTAAATTAATTAAAAGTGACAGATGCTGAAAATTCAGCTTTGCATCAAAGGAATAAATTACATTTTAAAATATAAAACTAAAACAACTAAAATAGAAAACAGTTATTTTTAATTGCAATAACACATTAGAATAGTATTAGAATATTACTGTTTATACTGTTTTATTGCTCGAATAAATGCAGCCTTGATGAGCATAAGAGACTTCTTTCAAAAACATTAAAAAATCTTATCAACCTCAAACTGTTGAATTGTAGTGTTTCACCCAACATGGCTTTTTATATACCTCAATTATATCTCAATTGCTTGTCTAATTTTTTACTCAGGAAAAAAGGGCTTCCATACAATAC
This sequence comes from Cyprinus carpio, assembly GCF_018340385.1. Classification (NCBI taxonomy): domain Eukaryota; kingdom Metazoa; phylum Chordata; class Actinopteri; order Cypriniformes; family Cyprinidae; genus Cyprinus; species Cyprinus carpio. The sequence continues at coordinate 17,236,631 of NC_056594.1, read as the reverse complement.
AATGCTGCCTTACAAACAGTATGATACAGGCACTTGTGAAGTGCAGGGAGACACTTACATGATAATAAGGAGAGGATGCAGGTTTCGTCCGTACCCCGGAGGCAGACACATCTTTAGATCTAGGTCTGGAATTATTCGCAAAGGCAGTTAAAACAGAACAAACGGCCGTTTCTACTATATCATACAGCAAAGAAGTCTAGGTCCAGACTCATCAATATTTTAACCACTGGCAAATAAGCTCCCATGAGCCTGCTGGTTTTTAACAATCTCTTAGTAATACACACATACATGCACAAACAAACAGTCAGGGGACCTGATGTACAGTACATGTGCAATTTATATACATAAGCAAACCTCCCCTTACACGCCACATAAGCAAAAATACACACGCTGCAACAGGCTTCCCCCAAACGCACCACTGATGGTCCAGCTGTGAGGATCCAATTAGCAAAACCGAAACAATTATCTGATTGATTCTTAAATCTAGTTGGCTTTGTAACAAGTTGAGATTAATTTATGCTGAAAGGAGGAATGTAATCAGTTACTTAAGAAATCTTTTTACCGCTGTTGTCGGAGGAAAGTGTCTGGAAAACTGTCTCAGAGAGCCTCTTGGTTTCAAGAGACATAGCGAGGAGGCTGTTGTCTTCCACCACTGTGTATCCTGCAAGGAAAGCACACAAGCTTAATACATTTTTGGCATAAAACCACAACAGTTCACCACCTTGGATTTAAATATTAAGACTGTGAAATAACAAATCCAGATAATGAAATTTAAGAAGATACCACAAAGCACTTTTAGATGTTTTAGAGAACACTCTCACTACAACAAACTCTAAAAATACTCACTGGGGTGCTTTCATACGAAAATATAATGAATTTCTTTCTCAGAATCATATTGGCAATTAAAGTAATGCTGCGAGTGATTGCTTGGGTGTTGCAATGCGATCACTAAGGTGTTCTAGGTAGTTTATAGGTAGTTCTCTATGATATTCTAGTCCTTAGATATGGTTCAGAGCCCTCCTTCAATGTTAGTACTATAGATCAAAAGTTTAGCATCTGTATGACTTTTTAATTGCAGAAGTCTCTTATGCTCACCAAGGCTGCATTTATTTAATCAAAAATACATCAAAAAAAATTTAATATTGTGAAATATTATTTCACTTTAAAATAACTATTTTCTGTTTTAATATATTTTTAAATGTGATTTATTCCTGTGATGTAAAGCTGAATTTTCAGCATCATTACTCCAGTCTTCAGTGTCACATGATCCTTCAGAAATCATTCTGATATACTGTTTTGCTGCTAAGGAAACATTTCTTAATATCAGTGTTGAAAACAGCTGTGCTGAATAAGTCTGCGTTATTTATTTATTTATTTATTTATTTTTATTTATTTTTATTTTTTTTGAGGAACATTAAGTTACAGTACAAACATCTAGGACAAATTACACATTCAAGGAATTCAAACAATCCCATAATCCAAACTATGAACAATAATAATAGTCATAATTGACATAAATGCTTAATACGGCAAACTATAACAATGAAGTGCATTTATACATACACAATTCTTGTTTTTTGATACAATTGTATTAGCAATTAAAATCTTTCTTTCTGTTATACAGCCATAAACAGCTTGATATGAGAAGAATATTAATTCTACTCACTGTAAGGGTCACTTGTGCTGTGAATGGTCACCTTTGGGACACCTGGGCCTGAAAAAAAGTATAACAGAGATGAGAAACGTCAATCTATTTTCATCTATCTAAGTGTGTTTATATTTGTGCACGAGAGACGGCATGATCTTACCCAAGCAATAGAGGGTAAAGTATGTCTGATTGGGGCTGAAGTCTGCTTTGAAGACACTGCATCGCTCAAACAGGTTGCATGTCAGACACTGGCGATGAAACACTCCTCCGAGCTCCACACTAGTCAACAAGCAAGCATTTCATTATTTCACAATTCATCATCAATGTTAATGCTATCAACAACAATCAAACTTTAAATCCACACTTTTTTCTCAGTACTCTGACAAATAAAGGGGTCATATGATGCAATTTCAAGTTTTCCTTTCTCTTTGGAGTGTTACAAGCTGTTAGATAAGATAGATAGATAAGATCCCTAAAGTTGTAAAGACTAAAGTCCCAAACCCAAAGAGATATTCTTTATAAAAGTTAAGACTCGTCCACACCCTCCTAAAACGCCTCGTTTAAACACAACCCCACGTCTACATCACTGTGTGGGAAGATTTGCATAACACCGCCCAAATGTTACGCAAAGAAAAAAGAAAGCGGAACTACTTTGTTTGATCTTCCAAAAGAGGACACAACTAGAAATCAGTGGTTAAGTTGTACTTACAACACTGCACGATGGTTGTTATAAAGTGGGGCAATTCCAACTTTGCAAGGACAGTCTGGCACTTCTGACTCACAGCCTGTAAGTACGATTTCATATTTAAAGAATTTGCCACTGATGATTCAAATGAGTTTTGAGCAGTGTAGAGTAGTGCTTGTTGTTTGTTGTTTCTCCGATCACAAAATGCAGACATGGTTTTATGCTTACGCAGTGCGATATGCAAAAATCGACGCGTTTCAGAAAGGCGGGGCATAGAGGAGCAACAATAATGTACAGTATGTGGAAAATAATTTATTTTTTACACCTTAAATCGCATAAACACATTGCATCACCAAATACACAAAATAATGTTCTTTTTAGCAACGTCATATGATGTCTTTAAAGTAATAGCTTATGCAAAAATAAACACTCATAATTTAGTCAGTCTCATGCTTTTCCAAACCTATCCAACCATCGTCTGTGATACCAAATTAAATCATTTTTAATAATGTTAATGCTACGTATAGTAATCAGGACTGTCAAAGCTAAACTTAAAAATAAACTTTTTGGCTCTTGACAACCCACTGTATTGTATAAAAAGCATTGTGAACACTGAAATGTCTCTTTTTGTATTTCGTAGAAGTCAGTCAGTCATAAAGAATGACATGGGAAAGAGTTTTCAGAATTTATACTAACGTTCAAAAGTTGTATAGTATAATTTTTTTGTATATTTTTTTTTTATTTTATCAATAATACAGCAAACAATAATAATAATAATAATAATAGTGTCAAATATTACCATTTTAAAATAACTGTTTTCTATTTTAATATATTTCAAAATGCTATTTATACCTGTGATGGCAAAGCTTAATTTTTTCAGCAGCCATTATCCCTGTCTTCAGTGTCACATGATCCTTCAGAAATCATTCTAATGTGCTGATTTGCTGCCCAAGAAACATTTCTTATTATTATCAACATTGAAAACAGTTGTACTGCTTAATACTTCTGTGGAAGCTGTGATCCATTTTTTTAAGGATTCTTTAATGAATATAAAATTCAAAAGAATTTATTTGAAAAAGAATTTGCAACATTATAAATGTCTTTACTGTCATTTTGATTAAACTTATGCATCTTTGATTAATAAAAATGAACTTATTTAAATAAATAAACAATAGTGTTCATTTCTGGCTGAGCTGTCCCTATAAATTCCAGTGCATTACACAAACACACATGCTGAGCTTGTTTTCCATTATCCACTTGTGTTAAGCCCAATGCTGGACCTTTGCACTTTCACCATATTGCTTGGATAGTCGCAATAAAAAAATCTATGAGAACTTGTGGCCCACAGAGAGCAAGTGAGAGTCTTAAAGCATTAATCAAAGGTTAGAGAACACCCTTTAAATTGCTGTGAGGTGCAGCACCTCCCCCTCTGCCCGTCTCCTTTTCAACCTTCTCTATCTCTCTCTGCCTCTCGTGTTCTCTCTCTCTCTCTCTCTCTAAGCTGCCATTCCTGTTAAATGAATTAGCCAGGCTTCTTGCCTGGAGCTCACTAGAGGGGAAAAAAGTCTATTGGCTTCTTCACAAATGTCCCTGAAATCCATCTCAGATGTAGAGTGGAAAGATTTAATTGATTACAACACAAGTCATCAATGAACATACATACTCAGAAACTGGAACGTTAATGCGGATGCAGAATATCAACATGTAATAAGGACATGGATGTCCAAAATCCACGAACATATTGAGAAAATGAAATATCTCACAACACAACAGGGTGTGAAAATGTTGTCAGACTGATTTACATGCAAAGAGGTATAACATTCCTAGACAGTGATGATAAAATACTCAATCACAGCTTAAAAGACGTATCAGATTGGGACAGAACCGACCTGTATAAGTGTCTGCTCTGCTGCGACTCCTCCGTACTCAGAAAATAGCTACAGGGGAAAGACACATGAAGTAACTCTGAAAAGATTTTTGAGTTACTATTTGTAGACAGTCATTTATTCTCTTATACTAGAGTCTGCCTCCACATACTACCTTCGTACAGCTGCATACTAAGTAGGTTTGTAGCAGTTACACATGCAAAGTAGGGAAGTCAGTGACATGCATTCATTTCTGTCAGTACCAGATTAATTGTAAGTCATTGATTTGCGGGCCTAAACTTTGATTTGAGCTATAAATCTAACTACTTATAAATATTCATGCATTGAAAAGATGACAAAAACATTTTTTTTTCTATAAAGCTATGACTTCTTGGATGGTTTTTCAAGAGGGTTTGTTTTATGCGGTTGCAATTAGAGAACAAAGCCGGAGAGAAAATGACAGTCATTACAGTCAATTCAACATTAAATTACTGTATTAATTTTAATTAAGTGCCATCTTTGCTGATTCGGTGGGCTAAATGGGATCGCTAGGCATAAATAATTCAATAATTACTCATATTGGGTAGTTCGGTTGACTATGGGATGCTTTTATGACACAGTCTTGAGGCTTTCGAGTTGAAATGGTTTGCTCATAAAATTCGATCTGTCATACATTTTATCGTTCTCCTCGTCAAGGGCGCACAGTGAGGTTACATCCCAGTTCCCTGATGTTAGAAAGCGAGGAGAAACAGAAGGAGTGGAAGTCTAAAGAAAGAGAAAGAGAAAGAGATAGATAAAGCTTACTAGAGAAGGCGAGCTATAATGGAAAGCAGTGGAAAGGAAGATAAGAAAACAATAAATTTAAGTGTCAGAGTGCAAAACACGATCTAAAGAAAATAAAAAAGTTATAATAAATGCATTTAAAAAATAGTTATATAAAAATAAATAAACTAAAAAAAAAAAGACAAAACAAATATTATCAATAAGAAATCGTGTAATATATATAAATAAGATTCAAAGAGAAGGCGGATTATGATGGCAAGCAGTGGGCAGAAAGATAAGGAAACATTAGATTTAAGTGTCAGAGTGCGATATCTGATTTAAAGAGGATAAAAAGTTATAATAAATATATTTATATAATATTTATATAAAATATAATGAAATAAAAAATATATAATATTATTTATATTATCATTATTAGTAGTAGTAGTAGTAGCAGCATTATTATTATATTTTTTGTTGCATTTTATTATTAGAGATTTATTTAGGAATATAAGAACAGATCATGACACGTGTTACTTCAAGCTCGTTATATAAATTTGTAAATGACTTTGAATAAAGCAAACAGAAATCTAAATTAAGAGTTAGTGCACGTGAAAACCTAACTATTTATTCAAATCAGAAGTCTAACACTTCAATAAAGAAAAAGACTTCACAATGCAATGGGGAGAAACATTGAACATACACAGGGGTTCAACATCGCCCCCACACATCCATAAAAAGTCACATATATGCTGGGTACTTCAGGTTTCTAATTATGAAGTTTATGAGTGCATCTAATTTCATTGTGCATAACATGAGTAAGAAATTATTCTACCCACAGACCTGAGCAGGGAGGCTGGCGATGTGGAGAAAATCCCCACGGGCCCCTTGCTTGGCAGGCAGGATGAGGTAAAACAGGGAACCATCTGCCGTGAACAACGGCTCCTCCTGTAGGACAAGCCACCATCAATATACTTTCCTCCAACAGATCAACGAGAGACAAAACCATTTTGATGCAATTCATTTCTGTCCAAGGTGGATGCAGCTTTTAGGAACCGAGGAACGCAGCGAGAGGCTGAACTTACCTGCCGCTGGTTGTAGTGCCAGAATTCCATTGCCATTTGGTGCCTCTGAAAATTAAAGATGTTTTAAAAGGATTAGACATGTCATACATTATAAGTAAAATATGGGTTTAAATCTTTTGTTCTCTTCTGCGTGCCAGGGAGAGTTGTACATCATAACAAACTCCATGGCTAACGCCGAGTTTCAGTCAATCCATCATTCTCATTGGCATTACATTAAGGAAGTGCATGTTTCATTTTTATCTGCAGTTTAGATGTGCTGTCAGGAACATCTAGAGTTCCACATCTGTTCCATTAGGCTGCTCTTAAGTGAACTTTATTTAAGATATAAGCTACAATTGTTCTTCTATTTTTACATTTAGATTACTTTTGCCATCAAATATCCATTTTACATATTGTACAGTACATTACAATTTTGTTATGCCTAAATAAAACAGCATTTTATATAAAAAGGAGTTTCCACAAAAACATTACCAAACAGTAAAACTGTTTTAACATTGATAATAATAAGAAATGTTTCTTGAGCACCAAAACAACATATTAGAATGATTTCTGAAAGTTCACTTGACTCTGAAGTACTTTTGAACAGCAGAGTATATACATTTCTGTATATAATATTATATGTAACAAAGTTATTAAATATTTGTATATAATTGAATATTAAGTCATCTGTATGGAGACTCACTTTTTTTTTAATTAAACTGAAATCACTTCACTTCACAACAGAATCATCCATCATCGCTTAACAACCTCTAAGCCCATAGTCTTGAGAGGTTTATACATTATTGTTAAAAATCAATTTCTCTATGGAGAAAATGAATGGGATTTATACTTTCAGAACACGACAGTTGCGCTGTGTTGTGTATTTCAGCACAGCTCCCAGTGCCTCCAATTATAAAGCCCTGTTGACAGATTCGTCAACACACAGAGTGTAGAAATCAAACAAGGACTGCACATCTCTGTCAGATGCAGAAACTCCTGTGCACATGCATTCAATCCCTCACAAGCACATACATAAAAAGGGAGTGACCTTTAGGTGTTAAGACTGGCTACACATTACAACTGAGGCTTAAAAGTAAAGCTGAGTTAGTCTTTCATGCCTCCAGAAGGGAATTATAGGCTGAGCCGGCAGAATAGAAGTACAAGATTCTCTGCATGTTCTGAGCAGAATACAAAATGAGAACCGAATTGATACACATTTTTCAGGTAAAGGTACCCAGTGGGCTGCAGTGGATGAGATGGTGACCCCTCACCTCTGAGCAGGCTCCTGTCGTGGCCTCACACACACACAGCACAGACTGGTTCTGGACCCGGTTTAACCAGCGCACAGTCAGACGAGTGCTGCTTATCCAGCTCACCATAGAGATGTAGCTATCTCTAAAGAAAGACAAGTAAGAAAGACAAAAAGAAAGAGAAGGAGAGAGTGTACAGTGCATTCAGAATCACTACTTTGATCATTTATTAAGATACTATCTTGAAAATTAAGATTTAAATTGGATTTTAGACACTCCCATATAGGGTTATTATACAACACCAATTCCAGAAAAGTTGGGATGTTTTGTAAAATGCCATAAAATCAAGAATAGTTTATTGTTTCATTCTCTTTAACCTTTATTTAATTAACTAAAGTGCAAAGAAAAAAATCCAACTTAATATTATTTTGTAAATATAAACTAATTTTAGTTTTGATGGCTGCAACACACTCCAAAAAAAGCTGTGACAGAGGCTTATTTAACACTGTGTTACATCAACTATCCTTTTAATTCCAGTGTTTAATTGTTTGGGAATTGAGGATACTAATTGTTAAAGTTTAGCAAGCAAAATTTTTGTCCAATATCACTTGATACAAGACTTCAGATGCTCAGCACTCTTGTCTAGACAGATCAGGACGGATCCAGCACATTCACTCTATGTCTACAAAACCACACTGTTGTAGCACATGCAGAATGAGACCTGGCAGTGTCTTGATCTAATAACCATGGACTTCCCATGAAAGACGTCATCTTGATGGCAGTGTATGTCACTGTACAATTTCAATATATGCCTCTATGTCAATGCTACCTTCACACATATGCCAGTCACCCATGCCGTTTGCTCTGCTGCAGCCCCATACCATGACAGTCATTTGCTTTTGCATCTGTCGCTGATGAAAGTCTGGATGGTTCCTTTGGTCTTTGGGACTGAGAACACGACTTCCATTTTTCGAGGAAACAACTTGAAATGTGGACTTATCTGACCACAGCACACATTTCCATTGTCTTTTAACTATCTGAGATGAGCTTGGGCCCAGGGCATAGAATTGATGCATATTTTCTCCTAAAGTAACAGAGAGTCAAGTTGCATTTACTGATGCAGCGGCAGACTGGGTTAAGTGACAGCGATTTTCCAAAGTACTCCAGAGCTCATGTGGCTATATTTAACGACACAGCATGACGGTTTCTTATGCAATGCCATCTGAGTTCTCAAAGTTCATGCACATTCAGCTGAGGTTCCCTGCCTTGCCCAACACAGACTAAGATTTCTCTGGATTCCCTGAATCTTTTCACAACATTATGCATAGTAGTTGGTGAAAGACCTAATTTTTTTGTGATTTTGCATTGAGGAATGTGACTTTTCATTGGTTTGACACTTCTCTCATGAAATTTGGCACAAAGTGATGAGCCATGATCCAGCTGTGCTTGCCAAGACTGAGATGCTCCTTATATACCCAAACATAATTCCTTCACCTAATACAAATTCACCTGCTTACTGTTAAGTGCTTCAAAACAGTTTAATTTGGATATCCTATAACCTTTTCACTTTTATTTTGCCTCTGTCCCAAAATCAATAAAAATATTTAATTTAATACACCGGTATTTTAAAATACAAAAAAGGTTAGTGCAACTAAAAATAGATTATTTTATCTAACATTTATGTGTGCAACAATTTGTTTTTTATAAGGATAGTGCATTAATACATAAACAGAATTTACATTTTTGTGTCAACTACAGTACCATTTAAAAGGGATAGTCCACCCAAACATGAAAATTTTGATGACTTACTTTCTTTTGTGGAACACCCCAAATTTTTTTCTGAAGTATGTTTTTAACCAAAGGGTTTCTGGTCCCATTGCCTTTCTATAATATGGACAAAAATACTATGGAAGCCAATGGGAACCAAGACTTGGTTACCAACATTCTTCAAAATGATGAGGACATGAGGGTGAATAAATGACAAGAATTTTCATTTTTGAGTGGACTGCACCTTTAAAGTTACTAGTGTATTGTGTTGTTATCTTAGAATCATGTTTTTAGAACACAAGACTTTTTAAAAATCGATATTTTGGCCCGTGTAAGTACTTAATGTTCAGCTGGTAAATTTTCCATAATTAGTTGGTAAAATACCTTTTATTATTTTTACATTGTCACCTAGCAGAAGCTTTTATCCTAATCAACTTGAAATGGGAAACATTACAAGCAATATTACAGCCCTGCTTTATGTTTGTTAACACATTGTGATGTTTAATGCTATTATTCTTGCCAGGTCTCTGTAGCAAAATGAGACTTTAAGCTCAAGGGACTAACCTTGTAAAATAAAAAAAAACATTTAATAAAATCATGCTCTGGGGATGATTTTTCACAAGGAGGAACTGGAAAGCCGATTGCAATCAAAGACAAAATTCAGCCTGAAAACTATGCTTGGAGTGAAGATTCATTTTTCAGCAAGACAAAGACTCAAAGCACAGCAAAAACATTGAAGAATGGCTTAAATATACAGAAGGTTGGTATTCTGGAGCGGCACAGCCTGAGCCCAGACTTGAATCCAATTGAAAATCAGCAGTAAGACCTGAAATTGCTGTCCACCAGCATTCTCCATCTAATCTGGCAGAGCAGAAGTATATTTGCGCTGAAGAATGGCCAATAATTCTACAATCTAAATGCGGAAAGCTCACACAGACAAACCTGGGATGATGCAGGATTTAAGAATATTAGGACTATGCAAAGAATTGAGGGGGTTGGGAACAACATTAAAAAAATCATCACTGCAAATATAATAAATCATCAGTGAGTAACATCAAACCACTCTCAATAACCCAATGTTTGCAAATGCATGATGCATTTAAAATGCCAATAAAAGGTTTAATAATGAAGGAATTACTTTGAATAAACTACACTCTAAAAAATGCTGGGTTGTTTCAACCCAATTTTGGGTCAAATATGGACTAACCAAACTTTTTGGTTAAAAATTCAATAAAAAAAATGTAACCCAACAGCTGGGTTAGTCCATAAATTGGGTTTAAACAACCCAGCATTTTTTAGAGTGTACTAAATTCTTTAATTTTGTTGCATTACATCCATTTTGAAACCTTATTCTGGCATTATGCACAGTGTTGAGACAATTCTCCCTCATAAAAGCAACTGTTCATTTTGTTCATCCATTAAAAACATGATTCACATTTGTTAGAAACTAAACTTGTTTTTAAAACATTATGATTTGCATATCATGAAGAATTGCTTAATTGTGTTTGCTGCCTACAACCACCACAGCGACAGTGAAATGAATACGAATCATTTACAATTTTTTTAACATTATAAATGTTTTTGTTTATGGTACATTCGATAGTCAGTTAAGACACATTTCACTTTGTTTTTAAAAGGATATTAAAAATGAACACCTCTGTATCCACAGCCTGTGCACTGCATATGTGTACTCATGGACACATGATAATTAAAGACAAACTTCACCTGCTGTTCTGGGAGTCTGGAGGAATCATCTCTAATGTGTGTGCTGGGCCGTATAAATTCACCACAAACAGGCTGGCTGATGGGATTCTGGAACCCGCCTGTACAGAGCAAACACTTAAACATCATCAAATCAAAGAATAAATGCTCTTGCAGTCTGTAAATAGTGCATATAACGTTTACTGTGATATTGGATTCATTTTGAGCTTTTTTCATCTTGTAAAACAAAATAGTTGGCTGTAATTCCACTGTTCTTACTTTTGGATACGGGTAGAGGACATTAGAAGGGTAGATCCCACCCAGGAAGTGATGTATCTCCATAAAAGGAGTTGCTGAGTTGTTAATAGACAGATATGCCAGGCGTGCACCGTCTTTGGCCCACCAGAATGCAGGATATTTCAGCAGTATCTCCTCTAAATTTTAATAAGGTGAGACAGAAATGAAATTTTGATGAGACTAATTAACCCATACGTAGACCTACGCTGATTATCATAAATCTCATTTACCTATCTCATTGTGTATTAATGAGGCCAAATGAGATAATAATCTCTTTGTGAATACTGCAATGTCTTCAAGGGGTTGTCAAAATTGTCTCAAAGAAACACATAAAATTAAGGTGACTCATTAAAGTGATGGACTGGAGTGAGAGTATGGAAGGGGATGACATGTCCAAGATCACTGACCCTCATAGGTCCAATCAGACAGCCCATTAACCACCATTCCGTTTCTGCCCGTGGCTGTCAGACGCATCGCTTTGCTGGAAACATCTGGCTTGTAGTAGATGTCATTCTCAAAGACATAGACCTGGAGTCAACAAAGAGACACAGCCAGCAATAATACAGACAGATCAAACCGTATTCCAAGAGTATTACAAAGATATTCAAAAAAAATATGAGGGCTGAATCTACATTAACACTTAGAATATTACAGTTTCATAATTATTTTAATGTCATGGCATATAATACTATAATAAAAAAATGTATATACTATATTGCCAAAGTAAATGAAAATATTTTTTTCTTAACTCATCATTTGATCAGACTGCCAAAGATGACATAACCTTTTATAAATAATGAAAAAAAAAATAATAAAAAAATATTAAGATTAAATAAATAAAAATATTTGAAATAAAATAACCATTACCTGAAATAAAATAAAACATAAAAAATATAAAATAAAAAAACTACTTATATATATTTAATATCAGCTAGTTGACACCATTTCTCATTTTCTTTTAAAGCTGAAGTACTAAAATTACTGAAACTAAATAAACTAAATCTTAATAATAAACAATATAGACATGTTTTAAAAATACTAAAAATGACAAAAAGACAACTAAATTACAACTTAAAAAAAATACAGAAAAAATTAAATCTAACTCAAAAATGTAAAACTTTAATAGTATCAATGATGCTAAAATGCACAGTATATACGGAGCAGTATTCAGTAAGCTAGTATTACATTCCAAACACAGCCTAAAAGTTCATTTTAAGGAGGCTCGCTAAAGTAAAATAGACAGAGATTGACAGTCTGTTCATCCTCACCATCTGGTTCCCTTGAGGTCCCCATGCTGCATACTGAAGTACAGATATATCCTCCTCTGATGGAGTGAGGTCTGTAATCTCCCTAAGATAAGTACACAAAAACACCAAGATTGAACTATTACTCCACACACATTTGAAGCACACCATGGTGCAAATTCACCAAGTTCTGGGTCATTTTTAAAGAGCCTGAAAGGGTTCGTAAAAACAGCACGATGCAGATGCAGAGTTAATACAAAATGAAAGTGAGGTATACAGAGAGGCAGGGGTCTGGTCATGCAATGAAACCACAGATAAGGATAAATAATCGGAGAATTCTGCCAAAACAAGCAAATGGGCTTCAAGACATTCATTTAAGTTTCACTGCTGTGTCACAACCACAAGCAAAAAATCTCAGGCTTTTATCAAGAAACAGAACATAGCAAATCCCTGTCAGGGCATTCAATAAATTGCAGGTTAGTGTAAAAACATTTCATCCAGCAGAGACCTGTCAACTCCAGAACAAATAGTACCTTTCCATACTTTTAAATAATCAATGCCTGATGGATAACGTTGGATAAAAGCACAAACGCTGAGGGACCTCTGGACTGGTTTTTGGTTGTGCACATGCCCAGTGCAGGCCATGCAGAGAGGGAGCTCCGTCTCTACCTACCCGCTGGCCACTGTGTAGATTGCAAAGGATGCTGTGAAGGACTGTGAGAATACCTGGAAAGGGGCAGAGGACATGGTAGATCCCTAAATTGTACACAAACACATAGGCTATGTATGGAATTGCATACTACCACATTAGTATGTCTATCGTGACCACATTCAAATTTACAGTATGCATGAAATTACAGGATTTCTTACTTAACTTGCCAAATTGTGCAGTATATGAACACAATGCAATGCGCCCAACTTGACCTTCCATTTCAAGTGTGAAGTTTGGTTGGGGTCTGGGGGGATTTTTTAGTATTTCTCTTTTGCTGCACTATTTTAAAGTGCTATTCCTATATTTAATTTTTAAAAGGAGCCTGTAATATACTATTTTAAACAACAGTCTGTATATACTGTGTAGTATGCAGTATGCTTGTATTCCATTCTGAACAAAGCACACACGCTCACATACAGTTTGCACCGCTCATAATCTCTTTCATTCTCTCACTGCATGACAACCCAACTGTGGATTCTGGTTAATGGATCATTTCAATTTCAATTTCAAGCTTCATTCAGCTGATTCATCTGAGGAGCACCATGAACAAAAGAAGCAATTCTTTAGAAAACATATGAATTTATTTCACAATCAGTAGCTGGAAGGGATCCGGGAAGGCTTGACTCTTATTAGAACGGTATATCACATGTATGGGTTCATATGACAGAATGATAGCGGCACACGCTGCGCCTCTATCAGCGTGATCATTGGGGCCGGTATCCCTAAAAAAAAAAACAAAAAAAAAACAAGGATCCACTTGCATAGCATATTCACATACAAATGCATTCCACTGGATTAACGTGTCAAAGATGACCTAAATCAAAAGAAGTGTCCTTTGTGCATTTTGTAAGTATGGCAGGACAGTGTATTACAAAGCATTTGGCTATATGAAGATATATTGATTAGTTAAGTCTGTAATGATGTGTAAAATTAGATGTATCGATCAGTACAGAACATAGCGTGACAGAACATAGACGTTTCCCAAAAGCCTAATAGGATTGAAAGTCATGCCCTGTTCTTCATACTAAAAACAGAACAGCCCACTGTCTGATACTGTCTAGCAGTGATTATTTCAAACAATTATTTCTTTAGGATGAATGTTTGAGGTCAGTAAGACTGTTTTTGAAAGAAATTAATACTTTTTTTTTTGCAAGGTTACAATAAAAAAAAAAAAAAAAAAAAAAAAAAAAAAAAAAAAACTGTTTTTATTATATATAACAAAAAATGTTTCTTGAGCACCAAATCAGCATATTAGAATGATTTGTAAAGATCATGTGACAATTTAATCATTTATTGTCATCACAGGAATAAATTATATTTTATATTAGAATAATATTTCAAAATACTGTTTTTACTGTATTTTTTAATTTTTCTTTCAATTCAGCATTGGTAAGCATAAGATACTTCTTTCAAAATTATTAAAATCTTACTGACCCCAAGCTTTTGAACAGTACTGTATCTCAATATTAAAATGACAGACATATGATTGTACGGCAGGTGAAAGTTGGAATCTCAAGGAGCCTAGTTCTGAGTTTTAGCACATTCCTTTTTACAGTCAAAATTCTCTTTTTGCAAGGATTCCAAAAATAATATCCATACAGTAAACACTGGAAGAAATATTGCTAATGTGGGAATCTGCATCATTGTGACACTGGCATAGTACTGATAAACATACAATTCTCAGTGCCAAAAGTGCAAGATCTGCCCTAGTTTGCCTTCCCGTCTGCCTTTTTTCCTTTTGTTCTGTTCCCTTCTCTCTGTAGTGTTGCTTCTGACTGTAAAATCTTTTGATTCATGTTCATCACAACACATCTTCCTCTGTGCTTTCAGTCTCAGGTTGCCCTGGTTCACATAATGTGTACCTATTCATTTCAGAATCTCTGTGAATGTTTTAGCTTTATTCCTAATTTTGACTTCCTTCCTCTTTGACTGTGACTTAAAAATGATAGTCCACCCAAAAATGAAATATCTGTCATCATTTACTCAGCCTCATGTCATTCAAATCCTATCTTTTTCCGTGCTTCCAGTTGACAGGTCTATAAAAAAATCACAATGGCTTAAGCTTTCAAGATTTGAATATAGATATAAATGTATGAAAAAAAGTCAAATTCATTTATGTAGCAGTTTTCACAATAGTTTTTCAAAGCAGCTTTACAGAAATCATGATGTTAATGTTTATAATATTTTATATCTTCATGTCTTATAGTCGCATTTAGATAATTTAGTATAGGCCTACATTTTGCAATGATACAAGCAATAAAGCAGTTTATAAAGCAATATATACTGCTTTATGTGAGTGTACTGAATATAGGCATGCAAAGTAGGATGTACTATATCCAACTTTTAACATATCACTGGATGATAAAAAGAAGCAAGATGGTCATATACAACAATGTGAAGTGTTTAAAGTCTTAAGACAACTTTGTGTAAGAAACAGACCAAAATTTACAGTTATTTACTGATCATGTTCCCCTCCAGTAAGCTGTTAACCACTGTGACATTGAGTCAAATCAGTCTTATTTATGAATGAATCATTCATTTGTTTCCCAAAAGCATTTTAAGCCTAAGTAGATCAAAGTGACCACTGGTTCCAACAGTTTGTATGATCTACTGCTTTTGTGAAATATTTCTATGATGCTTTTGCATCCTTTTAGAAGCTGTGTTCTACAGAAGAAAGAAAGTCATATAGGACTGGAATGACATGTGGGTGAGTAAATGATGACAAATATCTTGTTTTTGGCTGAATTATCCGTACATTTTACATTTCCTATATCGAAGTGTCTCTGTATCTTTTGATAGTGCTCAGACTATCCTTTATTCTGTCTTCTGCAATTTCTACTTCACTTTTTCGATATATATTTCCTTTTCCATCACAACACTCACCTTCTTTCCCTTCCTTTCCTCTTTCCATTTACTTCCTTGCCTTGCCATTTCTCATTCCTATTCTGCTGTCTCCTTTATATTTTCCTATCTCCCTCTTTCACTCTCTCCCAGTTTCTTTCCAATCTCTCCACACACATTCACACATCACGTCTCTGTGATTGATTTCGATTGGCCAGCATGATCTAAGGGCAACTGCAGGTCACATCATTTTTTATCCTCGTCTTCTTCAGTCGATGTAATCCTCCACCCAACTTCAGTTCATTTAGTTGAGCTTTAATTGGGCTGAGTAATGACTTATTCAGCACATATTCTTTAGAGATAGCTGGGGGGGTGGGGGGTAAGGAAAAGAGACAGCGATTGTGACTAGAGGAGGTGGAGTACTAACAGAGAAATCCCGTGTTTCCCTGCAGATGTGATCACACAGATTGGCATCATTTATCCTGTGAGATAGGAAGCAACATCAAAAGAAAGGAATTAAATTCCTGTTTAAAGACCATACAAGTTTTTTGCATTTTGCAGTTTTTTCATGAAAATTCAACATATTTTATCTCAATTCCCAAGCAATGCAAAAAAAAATAAAAAATTAATTAATCTTTTGTATAAAATGTTGTGGTAGCATTTGTTGCATTGTATTACAACTTTTTCACTGTTATAAAGCATTGAGAATAGTAGTCAGTACATTTACATAAGCAGTTCTAATCAAGCTACAGTGGGGTTTACATGGTCAAGCTAAAGTCTACAGAATTAAACAACATTATTTCTTTATTTAACAGGGGCAATGGACAGTCAATGACTCCCCCAGAATTAGCTACAGAGATCAATTTCATCTGCTGTCAATGCATGTCACTAAAGTGTTTACATGACATTTTAAAAAGATCAATTATTCAACACTAAATATTAATTTGTTATTAAGGTGCATGTAAATGTGCTAGTAGTGTCTACACCTGCAGCACATCACAACTTGCTTCCATCATATTAAATTCTGCCAAACTAGCCACTTTTTTTCGGTCTATCCATAATAAACAGATGTAATTTACAAATATCATATATGTGAATTATAAATGGCTAAAACCTGTATTGGTACACTTTTACAATTTTTTTCCTATTGTAAAATAGCCCACGCAACATCAGTTTTATAAAATTTTGTATATAATTATTTACAGTTACATTGGAAAATAAGGTAAGATTTTGTGTGAATGTATGCATGTATGTATGCATGTATGTATATATATAATATATATGTGTCTGTGAGTGTCTCTCTCTCTCTCTCTCTCTCGCTCTCTCTCTATATATATATATATATATATATCTCTATATCTTGTTTTTTATATATTTATATATACAGCTTAAGTGCAGCCACATTGTGAGGGGACTGTGAAGGGACGTTGTTCACAGTTATATTGTGACAGTACACAGTTATAATGTAAATTATAAAATAAATTAAAATAACTTAGATTCATCATTGTAAAAAAAAATTGAAAGTAATAAATAGGATTTACTTAATATTTTACTTATGCAAAAAAAAACAATTTCTTAATTTTTATGATTTTGGGGTGAAATGAAATGTGTACGTCATTCACCAGATTGCACGGTGCACAATACATAACCCATTTTAATCAGCAACAAAAAGCAATATTCACAAGAGACATCAAGAGAGAGTGCAAGTGCAATTCAGGAGAAAAAGAATATGGATTATACTGTCAGTGTTTTCACTCATTGCCTGTTTTCCCTCTTTACCCTGTTTTTTTCTCTGTTACTCATGTCTACACCCTGTTTCATCGTCCTCCTTTGAGAAGAGAGAACACTACTGCAGAGATGATTATTTTCTGAAGTGGAGGTTCACCAGGGGGATAAGAACTACAGATTGCTGTGGTTGCTCAGACAAATAGCCTACAAGTTGTTTATTTTCAGCCAGTTACTAAAACCTGCTGTAATCACAAAGGCTTGCCCCAGTGTGATGCTTATTACAATTCAATACCAAGCAGCTCCTCTTCTCTGTTTCCATCTCTCCCACTGCCTGTCTGTATCCCGCCTTCTTTCTTACACCCCAGATCCTCTGTGTCAGAATATTCGATTCCTTCCACGTTTGCTGTTGATCATAGCAGCATTCAGTGATGAACATGCTGCAGAAATTATGGACAACGTGAGTGGTCTCTCCTGCTAGTCTAAAAAGATTTTGTCCAGTACAATAGATAAAAGATGTAGTTCACTCTTGTAACAATAGCTAGCAGCACACAAAAATGCATGTACTATCAATACGTGCACAGCATCTGTCAGGTTTTGCTATCTTTGTGTGAACCAAATGTGCCCAAACTACATAGTGGGGATCTATCTTGTAATTCCTACAAGGAAAATGACGGGGACTAAATAATGTTTAATTTACACATGTAAAGTCCAAGGTTTTTATTTTAGGGCTAGGGTTAGTCTATATACTAAATTTCATTCAGAAATTGCTTGTAAATTTCACAAATAATTAAATCAAGAAATGTCAAGTAGAACACTCAATTAAAGGTAAAACTGAAATACCGAAATAGTGTTTTTTTGTAAAGCATGCTCCAATACTTTATTTACAACTTTGACCCTCTTCAAAAGCATATAAAATTATGGTGATATCTTCCTCTAGATAATACGATATTAAAAATAGCATTTCTGAGTATCCTTTTGTGGCAATTCTTGCAGGATAAAAGTGCATATAGGTTATTAAATAAAATATATGACATGATTTATCATATTTACATACAATAGGCAACACCTCATACATTATTAAGCGATTTTCTCAAAATCGCTCTGTGGTCCAACTGGGATATGATTCTGCATGGTGATAGAAACAATAAAGAAAACAATAAAGAACATTAAAGAAAAACAATAAAGAAATCCTCTTTTTCTCTAACAGACAGGTAACGCAGAAATGAGACTGCTTCTTGATGTTTTTCTGTTCATATTACTCACATGGTGGATATTATAAGCCATCAGGATGAACTTCTTATCAGCTGAAACCTGGAACCTCATGGACTTTAGATCCTAAAGCCAACACCAAAAAAAGAACACCTTAAAATAATAATTTGGGTTCAGAACAAATGAAGCTCTATCACGCACATCTATAGCATGCTATAAGTTACCACAGACAATAATTTGTGTAAAAAAAAAAGCAGCAAACATTGTATAATGTATTCAAAAATGGAAGAAATGAATTATCAATTAGTTATTAAATAATTATACAATGGCTTACTCCCTAGTCTTCATTACATATTACATTATATTATATTATACTAAGGCTTCTATATTTTGTGTTTTAACATTTATTTTGGCAAAATGCCTACCTCCATAGACTTCCATTGTAAATGTATTAACACAAATACAATTTTTATTTGTTTTAGAAACATTTCTGTGGAAATCAATATGGCATTGAGCTCAACTTGTATTCTTCCCATCAGCTGCAAATCATGAAAGAGGTAAGTGCAATGAGGGTAGACATCGTTGGGGCATAAAGCCAACGTGACGAGAGTACAGTAACAATGCTGACAGTGTGGGGAGAAGAAGTATCTGCCATCTCAACAACATTTCATTGAGCATCTGAGGCAATGACCTATATATGTTTCTCAGTGTCACCCAGCCGCAATGTTCAAAGTGTGGCCCTGCTGAAACAGTCTCTTTGAAGACGCATGCTATGGGATTAACTGGGGAGAAGCACAGAAAATGGGAATAAAAGACAGAGCATTAACTGTCGAGCCTGTAATGCTGAAAAGCTATTTTCGCTTTCTCTTTGCTTATTTTTCAGCATTCTGATTCTTTCTTCAAAGATGTTTAGCTACCAGTCCATACCCTCTCTCTTTCTATGAAGTGACCTATTTGTGAGGTTCCATGAGAATGGAGCTAATGTAGTTGTATGTCTTGTCCCGCTCACATGCCTCAAGGGAGTAATAATTCTCCAGAGAGCTGCTTTACACTGGTGGTTTGAGATGAGGAGAAGACTGTATGTGTGCATTTGCATGTCCTTTATTTACTATGTTGCTGTCTTTTATGTGAGTGCATGCACGTGTATGTATCCACTCACCAGGGTGCTGTTGTCCAGTAACGTGGTAGTTAGATTGGTGCTGAGATTGTGGATTAAAACTTGACCCTCCTGTGTGCAAAGTGACACCTCGTTCTCTGTTAAACACAAAGATCAAAATTTAACAGCTGAGCTCCAGACTGACCTGCACCTAGACTGAATCCATTTACATTTTGCATTTTGCAGCGGCTTTTATCCAAAGCAACTTATAGTGCATTCAGGCTGAGCTCCAGACCCTGGGAATTGAACCCACAACCTTTTGCGCTGCTAACACATGTTCTACCACTGAGCCACAGGAAAAAAATCCTAAAGAGCATGTACTTTATTGATGATGGACATACACTATCATACCATGACTATTTTTTTATCCAACAAGGATGTGCATTAAATTGATCAAAAGTGACAGTAAAGACATTTAAACTAATGTAAAAAAAAATCTATTTCAAATAAACAGTACATTTTAGCTTTCTATTTTCAAAGAAAAACAATGTATCACACTTTTAAAAAAAACAACAAAAAAAACATTACAACCATTTTTAACATTGCTAGTAAAAGGAAAGGTTTCTTTAGAACCAAATAAGCATATCAGAATAATTTCTAAAGCATCATGTGACACTGAAGACAGGAGTACGGCTGCTGAAAATTCAGCTTTGGCTTCACAGAAACAAATTGCATTTCAAAATATATTAAAATGGATAAGTTACCACTGTATTTTGGTCAAATAAATGCAGCATTGGCAAGCATAAGAGACTCAAAAATCTATAAATCACCCATGATTACTTCTAAATTATTTTAAAATCTAAATATAAACACTGTGTTCCCTGGGAATTGAACCCACAACCTTTTGCACTGTTGATGCAATGTTTTTACAGAAAGGTGTTGTGAGCAATATTAGCCCAAAAACATGCAAGAATGTACACTCTAAAGTTGAAGTAATATACCATTCAAGCACCTTAAGAATTCTGTTATGAATATCATAGAGTTTGGGATGCATTAATCCATATCTTGCATGCTATATAATACAAACTGAATGTGAATTGAAAGGCAGCCTGAATGAATGCCATAAAACAAACATTTTAACCATTAGCAGAAAAACACATTGGTCTCCTGTTGCATTACAAGACAATGAATTGTTGCACTCCAGGAGCCCTAAACGAATGAACTTAAACCATTCCCTTAAACAGTTTGTACAATAGGAGTTTTCACCATTTAGCCATGTCGCACATGGGTCATGAATTCGGAAATCTTCGCTCTCCAAGTTCTCTAGAGTGAGACGAGACAGCAGCAGGAGGTGAGACTCATCTGAAATACAAGATCAGGTAGTCAGTTGAGGACAACCACAACTCTTGAGGAAAATATAGTGTCTGGAGCAAGAATGTACAGGATTGTTTAACAAAACTAAAAATTTATGCTACTGATGCAAATGAAGTACCCTGTAAAAAATGAGAATTAAACAAAATTGAATCAAATTATGGAAAGTGGTTCTACATGTTGAAAATATTTTTTCTTAGCGATGCACTCTGTATTTTCTTCATTAACAATAATGTTACACAAAGAAATATATAGGATTTTACAAAAATATTAAGTGTATTTAGTATAAACAAAGTAAGCAGCCAACTGGTTTTATTTGCTGAATTTGAGGGGAAAAGAACCACATATTATTGTTTAATGTTCTGTTATGTAGGGATCTAGAAAAGCTTTTGTTCTGTTGTGAGCGGGGCCCAAAATGAAAACTCACCTACTGGCAAAAGTGGGTAAAACATGGCTTTGACCATTTGTACCCAACTCACAATATAGCAAAAAAAAAAAACACATCATCAAGCACAAACAAGCCTACCTTTTCTCATCTCGCACAAAAATAAATAAAATATTTACTTAATTTCAACATTTACTCTCCCTTTCCAGTCTCCCCAAAAGCACACTGGGAAATAAAAAGGCTTAGTGAACAAAAACAAACAAAAATTGTGTAGGTAGTCAGACTAAGCAAATGTCGGATTAATGCAAATGGATTAAGCAAAGTTCTGTTATAGAAAGACAAAAACTTTTTTTGCACCAACTCATTTTTAAAGCTAAACTGAGCAAGCATCAAAAAAAAAATCTATTTTGAGTGTTGCTTGCTTTGTTTCTACTAGTGTTTTTGTATTTTTGTTTGTGAATGGATGTCTGGCGCTCACATAATCCTCTATAATCTTCTGTTGTTTTCCCATTTCTCTTTCTTCACTTATTTGAGTTGATCTCACATTTCTCTTTCTTTATCCTTGGTTCAAATTTGATTAAGTCTATATTCATTTACTCCATCGATCTCTGTCTTACCAGGTGTGAGCAGAAAAATTGAGAGGGAGACCAGAGACATGACCCCCAGGATGACCACCATGGCTATCCCAATTCCCTTCCAATTGCGAGGAGGTCCTCCCATGCTTCCGAGGTCCTGCTCAAAAAACAAAAGCAACTGCATTAACTTTTCCCCCCTCATCTCTGCACCGCCCCGGGAGAATGTATTAGTGCTGCCTCATTTGCACTGCCTCAGAGCAGGGATTTCATGTGAGATGTGTGTATCAGTGCAGCAACCCTCCGGGGGAGAATGAAAGGACCTCACTCTGACAGAAATCTGTTATTTAGAGCACTCCTTCATAAAACCAGCAAGAAAAGAATTCCTCAAGTGAAAAATGAGAAGCTAATTGAGTCTCATAATTCTGTTGTGTCTTAATTTACACCGAATAGTGCCTCATTTCACCTATAACAGCTTTATGTACATGAAAGTGTGCATGGGGGTGTCATTTTCCGCTATGCGGGGGACGAGGTTGGCGTTTCAGGGCTTGGAAGCATGCAGAGACGTGTTCTCGACTGTTTTTCGAAACTGAACAAAGCCGAATGGATGAGACGAGTGAGAGTTTTCTTATGAAACAGTATATTAGATGTGTTTTCAGCTCCCAGAATGCCTCTTTGACAGCCAAGGCTGAAGCAAAAAAAAAAAAAAATAACCACAGCAGTGTATCTGACGGGCAGGTTGGGACGGTTACGAGACCATCAGTCATAATCAAGAACAATAAACAGCCACTTCAAGGCTAGTGGAAAATCACTACTGGTGGACCATGGAGTAAGTGTATACTCACTGACTGTCCAGAAAACTTAGTCTTCATTATCTCTGTGTCTTATGTTTGTGGTTTCAAAGGGAGAAGCGAAGCCACACTTCTCACCTTCCCTCAGGGGTAAAGGTGAATGAGAGATCTGTGTTAGCAGAGAACTCATAACTTAACCAGCCGGCATCCAGTTAGACTTCTTAACCTCAGCTGTCTCAGAACAAAAAGAGCACACCTTCTGACTGACTGGTAGCTCTGTACTGCAGTTGGTCTAAAAGCTGATGTGAATGTTTATTTTGATTTTCACATCAAGTCCTTACATTTTATATATATATATATATATATATATATATATATATATATATATATATATATATATATACCATATATATAAAACCAATTTAGATGATAACAAGATGATAACTTATAATGTATCACACAACTGTTTTTACCCTGTAAAGCCAGACATATGCAAAAAAAAAAAAATAGTTACATGTCTGGCTTTACAGTGTGATTTGGTATTGAAATGATAAATTCTGTTTATAATGTAAATCAGTGATATTTTTATTGTGTATAAATATATATTTTGTCTCTGTATGTTTCTTTTCATATTATGTGTTTTCGAGATAACATTCAAAATGCTTGATGTTATGATCAAAGTCTGTTTTTATTGTGGGCGGGGCAATGCAATGCAATACAATGATGATTAAGAGATGTGCAAAGAAACGTCCCATATTTAAAACTTTATAAACCGTAATCTCAACCTTCCTCTAACTATTGTACAAGCATTCAGTGCAAGTTCAGTAATTTAGAAATGCGTGGATATAATCTGTGTCTCTGATGAAGAGATTTGAGATTCAGTCACTGTGTTCCATCAGAGATGCTGCTTCAAATTCTCAATTTTAAATCCAGGGACAGAAAAACAGGAATCATTTCTCAAAATTATATGAATTCTATTACAGTATTTAGCGTACACTGTGCAGTATAAGCAGCACACTAGTATTGTAGTATGTTTGGAAAACTTGTTTGGAAACAATTATTAGAGGCATAAGTATAGCTTTCACAAACTTTAATATAAAAAATAAATATTTTAAACTTATACAAAAGGAAAATGTTTCTTTGGCCTAAATTCACAGCTTCAGAAAGTCTAATTAGAACCTCTTGGAAGAGTTCTTGGATGCCGTTCGTTGTTGTGAAACAAAAATATAACTTCAAAAGCTTTAGAGGTTGCCAGCATGGATTCTAGCCAGATGCTCATTATTAATAGATCTCACTGGCTGCTCCACACAATTAAAACAGCTGCTGATAGTGTCTGATAAATCTATCTGTACTCGTGCAGCAGGAAAAAAAAGAATCACAACACAACTGGCCTATTTTCAGATTCCACAAATCTATAATACTTGTGCTTTAATAAGTCATTCCCTTACATCAAGGAGATCCACAACTTCCTCATTATGTGAACCAACAATGGTCTCAGACCAGGGTAAAAGATACTGGCTGCTACCCTGAAAAAAAATGTTTGTACACCGTTAAAATTCTGCATTAAAAAAAGAAATTGTAACTTGAATTAAAGCAATTTTGCTTAAATTGTTTTTTTTTTTTTTTTTTTTTTTTTTTTTTATTAAGCATAAATGTGACATCATTTAGTGAGATCTAATACGATTTACACAGTTGGGTAGGAAAACTAAACTGAAAAAAAAAAAAATAATAATACAGATTAAGATGATGCTGATTTTGCAGTATAAGCTTGTGACCCACTCACACTCCCCATATATTTACGGTGGCAGCCACAAAAACACAATTAACAAAATTTGTTTACACTATTTTGTACAATACTGACACTGTTTTCATTTCGTCTCTCTCATTACAGGCTGAGAGCCCAGTACTGTGTTAAAGCTTCATCAGCTTGGTTCCCGCAGGTCCCCTGAGCTCTGAAATGATACTACTGATGATAGGACCACTGTTTTGGGAAACAGGGAAGAACCCTGCATCACAGATGAGAGAGTATCATCAGACTTGTATGTTAATGCGTGTTATATTGGGAGAGAATTCCCCATCTGATGCAGAGATATGAACAATTTTTTCTGTTAACAGTTATTCACAACAATATAAAAAATGCTGACAAACCAAAACAAAATTTTTTAATTGAATTAATTTTTATTACATGTTAATTATCATTTTTAATTTATTTATTTATTTATTTATTTGGATAATCAAGTGAACTAAATACTTTAGCAAGCATATGATCAAAGAAAAAATAAGGAAAATATTTTTTCTTTTTTTCAATATAACTATACAATAATAATAATATTTATTATTATTCAAAATAATAATAGTAATAATAATAATTTATTTTTCAAAATAATATTTTTATTTTATTTTATTATTATTAATATTATTACTATTATTATTATTCAAACTAAACAAATCAACAAAAACAGGCTATTATTATAATAATATTAAGGCTACTTTAAAATATAAAAATATTTTGGAAAAAACATATTTGTTTAGAAATGTTTAAAAATAATGAAATATGTTTAAAAATAATGTCTTGAAAGATGCAAACTAAAAGATCCAATTATTTACAACAAATAATTAAATCATGCTTCATCAGTTCAAAACTAACTGCATCACTTTATTCAATATTTTTGTTAAAAAAAAAAAAAAAAAACATTCAACCAAAAAAAAAAATAAATTAATATACAAAAAAAAAAAAACTTATATCTCCAACTCTTAAATTTGATTGCTCAAATCATGTCCTAAATAGTCTGCCTTCTTTAAAATCCCATATTCCAGATCAAGAAATTTAACGATTTTGAAAGCCTTTGTGAAAAGAGAGGTGACAATTAGAGCCATGGAGAAAAAGTGACAGAGGCTGGCCTTCAAAAAAAACTGGCAGTGATGTCAAAGTGACACATTTTCGGCCGGGCAGGGTCCCAAACAGACAGATTTCTCATTGTATTCCACTCAGGCGCTCAGTACACAGAGCAGCGCCTCTACAAAGCTGTCATTCACATACATTGTGCCACTCCTGCAATGCAGAAAGCAAGGCTTTCCGCGTGGGCGACAATCTCATCAGAGATGCTCCCGTGCAATAGGAGTGAAAGAAACATGCCTAGAGGTTCGATAATGTACATCACGTTAGAAAAACCTTAACGTACCAAACCTCAGAACTAGCAGAGGAGATCGATACCAAGGGAAGTGAGGGGAACTCCTGCGGGAAATAATTAAAATGAGAGCGGGGAGCTAATGTTAGTGTTCTGAGAGCAATGTGGTAATGTGTGAAGATGCTCTGGTAGAAAGCAGAAACAAAATGTTTGGATGATGTGAACGCTGTAAACAAACACTAATGCAAAATAAATACATAAATAAAAGACATCAAATTACCACTATAACCAGTAGGTGGCAGCAGAGGAGCACTTAGTGGCTTATTAGTCATTCATTTCCACTTTTTGCTTTATATTTTGAAATTATAAAATCACTATTAGAAAATATCAAATAATCAAGAAATTAAAATTGTCAACGTTTTGCTTTTTTTGTTTGTTCATGATGTAAGAAAAGTCACAAAGTACCTTGAAAAACAAACTTCTCAGTTTGCGACTGAATCATAAGAAGTTTTGGTCAGTCTAAAATAGTTACATATTAGACAGATTAAAAAAATGCTTAGAATGAAAATCATTTCAAATAACTGATAAGAATTGCTTTTGAACATAAATGTTTTTGATCCTTATGTCAATCAGTAAAAAATACAAACTTAGCAACAATCTTATATATGAATGCTACTCCTGTCAGAAAACAAGAAGTAAACACATACATCACACTGATGTCTGAGTTTCTCACTTTACTGATGTTTGCCATTCCAGCTGAAAAACATTAAATGAAGCAACAGCACAATTTTACACTCTGCTCTCTAAGGATTCTGTCCGCTTCTGTGGGGACGGAGTAATTCATAAATGAGACTCATGGGAACTTCTGAACTGTGTTTGGTCTTGATGAAAAATCACTTTAAGCTAAATCACAGAGTTAATAAGATGAGTGTGAACTTTGCATAGTTCTGGAACATATGGTGGAGTCCTGCATGAAGGCAGTCTTTCAAAACCCAGAGGGCAAACAAATGGCCTGCAATCCAGTAAATATCAGCTAGGACTGGTAAATGGATGCATACAGTATGAAATGAATATTGACAAATTCATTACACTGACTGGAGCCACACCATGTCTAATCGTGATGACTGATGCTGACTGAATGGATGGAGCCATAGCCAATATCCATAAAATATATGTGCCCCTAAATGTGTTATTCTGTCAAAGTGTTAGCTGTTTATAAATAAGGAGCATTAAATTGTTGAATGTGTTTAAAATAGTTAGACACCATACTGAATGTCATATACTGAATGATAGTAAGCACTGAACACAAATGGTTTATTTTGATGTACAAGGCTGTTTCAATTAGAAAACATCTCCAGGGGCAAAGGATGAAAAGTCTATTCACATTACTGACAGCAAGTCTTTCTTCTTTTTTGGAAGATTTTTTCAAACAACCCACATTAAGACAGACATAATTGAATCAACTCCAGCACCACACTGATTGCTGCTAGGAAATAATTGCTGTTGTTATGCCTGCCTAACATCTCACACACAAATTACAAAAACCACCTCACCACCTTAGCAGCACCTATTTGAACAGTCTTTATAATGTTAATTATGGAGCTTCTAGAGCTTATGTAGCTCCGTCCCTTTTCAGCGCTGCGCTCGTTGTCTTTCGATTTGTATTTCCACAGCATGAAGGTAAGGTTATACTAAATAATGAATGAACAGCTTGTTTTAAATTCTATCCTGTCTTCTGACATTTGTTATGACATCTGCTTCGAACATTACAATGCACATGATAACTTTCGTTAACTCTACAACAGGTAAATGCACTTCACCAGTTAATTAAACAGCGATGCTAGAGGTACCACAAAAACAGAAATTCAAAGACAAAATTCTAAAGATGGCTGTGCACTTAAGGTCTTTCTTGCATTATCCTGAAATATCCATCTGCGCACGGGAAATGAACATACACGGAAAATAAACAGGAAACGGTATACCGTGAGCACGAGAAACAGTTTAATCGAGCATGCAGACGTTTCTCAGATTTTTTCCCATATTCTTGCTGACAGATAACATTAATCCCAATTAAAGGCAAATAATACGAATAATAATAAGTAACAGTCATACAATGCATACCAAACAAAGGTAAAAGGACAAAATAAATAAATACTAATCTTAAAAATTCAAAACTTCAATAGCCCAAAGATAGTCCCAACTAAAAGCAAAAAAGTAAACTAAAAGTACAGACATACAGTAAAAATTTAATTACATTCATAGAACAATGCAATGCTGAGAATGAATAAACTTACAAACAAACATACAGTACATAACTTCAGTAACCTTGCAGACAGACAGTGTTAATATTCTTAAAAATGTACATGCTTCACTTTTAACAGCATTAAAAACAAGGTCAAACTGAAACATTCGGTCTCTAAACAAAAGTCATAATGACCTGCTCTTGATGTGAGTGCAACACATTGGTGCCAAACATATGGTGAACTCCATATGCTCAGCTTCCGTGACAGAATCCAAACTGAAAACACAATTCCAGGACAGCCTACATACACTAACCCCCCGTGTGCAACTTCACAACACCAGCAAATGTAGTGTAACACAATTTCTCCTCTGTTGCATTTTTTGAATATGGAATTATATAATTTTTTTCACATTTTTAATCCCTGTTGTTGATATCTATTTAGACTATGCTGCTATGGCACTCTTTTATATTGCTCCCGCAGAAGCTGTCACAGGCCGGATAGGAAGGATGTCATAACACGAGGAGGTGGAGAAAGGGCTCCTACAGACCTTTCATTATCCATCCACAGTACAGCTCTGGTCCAGAGTCATGACAGTGTCGGCAGTGCCATCAGAAAGTCTTACCGCCCTCCTTCACTTTTCAAACAACCCACAGGTCCTCAGCTTCACAAAGAACCCTGTGGATGGAACACGACAGCCCCCACAAACCTGTCTCCCTCATACTAGCTACAGACAGGAAAATATCCCAGAGATGGTGTTCAGCATGCAAGTAAGTGAATCATACATGTCAAATATGACTAAACAAGAATGACACGTTTATGAGCCGTGACTAGAATTCTCTGAAACCATTTGTATCAAATTTACACATAATGAATTGAAATGAAAATCATGATGAAATACATCAATGATATTGTACCAAATATATATATTGAGAATGAGAACGAGTATTTTATCATTGAAAAAAATGACACACTTCACCTTTAAGTAAATGTAATTTATTTAACACATTGCTTGCTTGCTTATTTAATTACATTTCAACATTATAATGTAAAGAGTGACCCAATCCTCATTAGACAATTAATTAAATGATTTAGAGAAGTCATCTCAGAATACAAGTAAGCGTTGTACTATGTGACAGGGCTCTACATTTTTGCCTTCACTATGGTAATGAGAGGAAGCTAATTCCCACAATTCATTTTGAAAGATCACTGCACGCAAATTGTCTGACTAATCACTGCAATTTAAGCACCAACCGCTGAATACAAATATAAATGGGCTTGAGATGTTCTCTAATATAGTCACATTTGTTGATGGACTCTTAGGAGTGTTTTTATACTAGGCCTATTAGGCCTAATTGTGCAGCAAATCTAGCTTTCTTGAGGTTTTTTTTTCGAGGGGGGTAATAGAAGTTATGAATGTTGGTGATATCATATCTTTCACTTGGATAAGTTGCACTGAGTAAATACAGCTGGATAAAACTAAAACTGTGTCCGTCTTCATTTCAGACTACAAAGCAGCAAAATGTGATTATTGTAAAAGGGTGTGATTCTTTTCTATACCCACTATAGGCCATTGCCATATAGATCACAATAATCATAAACAAAGATCATAGTAATCATATACATTTAGTGGCAATGTTGATGCCACTGAGGAAAACTAATTTAATTTACTGATGAATAATTCAGTAAAAACTAACATCTGTTCCTTCTCAAGTAAAAAATGCATAGCTTAGCAATTAGATATAGCCTAGAACAGAAATGGAAATGCAAATAGCTTAAATAATAACAATAAAAATACTATTACTAATAAATAATAAAAATTAAATAATTACATATATAGTCTAATGATCATATTGATAACATTGATCATCAATATTATATTATTAATGACAATATTAATAATAATACATATTATAAATAAAATATATATGATATTGAATATATAATATAACGGAAATTATATATTTATTGGCTTTATGTGACCCTGGACCACTAAACCAGTCATAAGGGTCAATTTCTTGAAATTGAGATTTATACATCATCTGAAAGCTGAATAAATAAGCTTTCCATTGATGTGTGGTTTGTTAAGAAAGGACAATATTTGGTCGAAATACAACTATTTGAAAATCTGGAATCTGAGGGTGCAAAAAAATCAAAATATTGAGAAAATCATCTTTAATGTTGTCCAAATGAAGTTCTTAGCAATGCATATTACTATTGAAAAACTAGGTTTTGATATATTTACAGTTGGAAATTCACAAAATATCTTCATGGAACATGATCTTTACTTAATGTCCTAATGATTTTTGCCATAAAAGAAAAATCAATCATTTTGACCCATACAAAGTATTTTTGGCTAATTCTACAAATATGCCCCAGCGACTGGTTTTGTGCTCCAGGGTCACACACAATAATACAATATTGCACGATCTCTGAGGTATAGATTGTCTCGTGGACATTAATGGAGTACATGTATCTGCACTGAATGAGCAAGCAAAAAAGCAAAAGCTTTGATGAATATAAACTGCTGCCATCAGCATAACAGAATGTTTGGGGATGAATCATTACAGCTGTCAGGCAATACTGTCTAAGAAATATGACTCACATTTAATTGGCATCTATAGCTAGATTTATAACAATGAGAAGCACTAAGCCTTACTCACAAAGATATTAGACATAGAATGCTTTATTAAGGATCTTTCAAGCAAACAGAAAGCCCACTCAATCATAATCAGTCTAGGAGTAACTGTCAGGACGTGCCTAAAGCGGATAGCACAAAGTCAGCTCATATCATGGTTTTCCTCTCACGGTAATGAGATGCATTGGTTTTACTAGATGCATTAGGATGTGAAATATTACCATCAGAAACGAATCTGTATTTTGAATAAATAACATCTAACTGAAGGTGTCTGCAGTCATATTCTTTCAGATATACATTCCCTCTGAGCAAACTGATCACAGTCAATCACACTTTTCAAAGCATCCTAAATTGCATGCTCAGAAGAAAGTGCACTGAAAAATTATCTCTGTATTTGAAAATGCAAAGAGGAACCGCACTAACCAATCTCCAGCCAACTGTTTTGATCCAAAACCTCCTGAATAGTGAACGCTTGCTGTGAAACAGCTCCTCATGAATAGAGCCAAAACAAGGGAAAGGCTAGAAAGGTTATTATGCAGCTCAAATCAATGACACAATGTACAGTTGCATAATTAATGAGCTTCCCGCATGGCCTCATTCATGTTAACATTTCAAGCAGGTGACAAAGTGGTCGCTGTCTCAGGAGACCTTCTACCTGTCAATAATCTGAGGAAAAGATACAGTAAAATAGAATTTCCTTATATTTATCTCTGATGGATAACAAATGGATCAATGGATTTTGCTCCAGATAACATTTTAATATTATTTGATTTAAACATATTTTTTGGACATCATGCAAAAGAGTAGTTGCCAGAACATTACTATGTGGTTGCCAAAGTGTGTGCTTTTTAACAACATGCTTCACATTATATTAAAGGATATATGATGATATGGTATGATATTAAGATATTTTTCATGATATATTATATTTCATAAGAAATATCATTTATATTTCAATATTTCATACATTATTTTATATTATATTTTTATTTTTTATTTATTTATGCATATATATATATATATATTTTCAATATTTCATACATTATTTTATATTATATTTTTTTTTATTTTTTATTTTTATTTTTTTTTTATTTATGTATTATTTATATATATAAAAAAATATATATAAAAAAACATTTAAATATATCTTTATTTTATATTATTTTACATATTAGTTTATTTTAATGCATTATAATATTATATCCTGTGCGATTACAAATCTGAAATAATTTGCTGAAATTTATCCTTAACTGAATACAGTGTGTAATTGCACAATGAATTTCATCAGTGCAGTAGTTAGGAAAAAAAATAATTACAGGAATGGTGCAGAACATTAATTTTCAGATGTGAAGGGGGAAATACAATGCAAAAGAAACTAATTACTCTGGGTGTTTCTTATCTGCTGGAAACAGAGCTGTATTCAGTCCCATTCACTCCATAGAACCATGCTAATAAAATATAAAGACAATGATTACTAGATTAATAGAATTTGCATATTGCATTTTTCTATGATATCTCTTTATCTTGCATTTGGCATCAGAGACAGTCATAGCGTTGTGCACCCACTTAACTTTTGTTTTTTCTTTTCTTTTTTTATTCTCTAACACAAATGCAAAAATAACATTTTGTCATTGCTGACATGTCAGCAGTTCTCTGGCCGTTAACTGCCATCACTCTATGCACGCAGGTTGCTCTAAATGGTCATGGCATCAGACAGAATACATGCAAATGAGTTGGTGACTACAAAGAGAGGTGGTGATTTGATTATGTTTCAGTTAAAGATGCATCATATGAGTCATCTGCAACCACAGAGACAAAACATTGCTCCTTCACACTCCCTTACACTCTAACAACCTTCTAGAATAGGCTCTTATATAAACATTTCAGAAATAAACGCCATTCGCTAGGTGATCATGTTTATCAGTGCGGCAGGAATTACTGTGCAAACACTGACCAGGAGCAATAGTATTCTAGAGATTGTGTTTCCTGGCAAGGAGTACAGATGAGAGTATAATCTGTATTTGAAAGGGACGTGAAAATAATATTTATATGGGGAAACACATGAACAGTTATATTTCAGCCCAAATTCAAAGGAAAATTAAGAAAATATAACCTGTTGTAGGACCTTTCATATTTTTTGCATTGTTGATGTTATTTTCACAACAATTAATCACCATTGTCATTACTATAATGCAAATATAATGCTATATTATTTAACTTATGTTTATATCAACCTTATTGTGCATTTAAGAACAATTTGTTATGCTTTCTTGATGTTGCAAATGCTGTTATCATATTATTTTAATTTATTATTGTAATCATGAATACTCTGGTTTGTGGTGCAAATAGTTTTACCGTTTACTGCACTTTGTTATTCTTCCTGTAATTTACCCACAGAGGCTAATGAATCTGTCAATGAGTCTCGCACATTCACAATAAAAAGATTATTTCTGTGTTGAAATATATGGATATCATGGAAATATTTGTAACACTAACCTTGATTTATGAATTAAATTTGTATTACAGTAATATCCTGGACTTCATTTTTCTTAATTGTGGCGTGAAAAGAATGCCACAATTTAAAACGCTCTTAAGTGTTTTAGTTATATCCTGGTATTTATTTTTTGTGGTTTGTGAATCACCCTCATGTCGTTCCAAACCCGTAAGACCTCCGTTCATCTTCGGAACACAGTTTAAGATATTTTAGATTTAGTCCGAGAGCTTTCTGTCCCTCCATTGAAAATGTATGTACGGTATATACTGTCACACGTCCAGAAAGGTAATAAAAAACATCTTCAAAAGTAGTAGTCCATGTGTGACATCAGAGGGTTCGTTAGAATTTATCGAAGCATCGAAAATACATTTTGGTCCAAAAATAACAAAAATTACGACTTTATTCCGCTTTTTCTTTCTCTTCCGGGGTCTGTTGTGAACCGCGACTGCTGTGACTGTGACGTACGAACGCTGCTGACGTACGACGCTGCTGACGTGTTTTCTTTGTTATTGGGCGCACCAGAGAACACAGTCAGCAGTCGCGTCGTACGTCAACAGTCACAGCGTCGCGTTCACAACAGACCCGGAAGAGAAGAAAAAGCGGAATAAAGTCGTAATTTTTTGTTATTTTTGGAAACAAAATGTATTTTCGATGCTTCTATAAATTCCAACGGACCCTCTGATGTCACATGGACTACTTTGAAGATGTTTTTTATTACCTTTCTGGACGTGGACAGTATACCGTACATACATTCTCAATGGAGGGACAGAGATAGCTCTCGGACTAAATCTAAAATATCTTATACTGTGTTCCGAAGATGAACGGAGGTCTTACGGGTTTGGAACGACATGAGGGTGAGTCATTAATGACATAATTTTAATATTTGGGTGAACTAACCCTTTAAGTCTTCTTAGTCACATGACAACAAAATAGCTAACGCTTTGATCTGGCAGACTAAGTTTTTAAAAAAATGTTATAAGGAAATATTTTAATAAAGAAAATATAATATTTTTAAATTAAATTTATTCACTTCTTACTTTTAAATAAATATTTGTAAAATATTTTACATTTTGCCAAACTACCTTTTCGTTCTTTTTTAGAATTTTAAAAAGGATAGATAGATAGATAGATAGATAGATAGATAGATAGATAGATAGAAAGATGAATTTTTTTTACTGTTTTAAAACCTACAAATAATGTTAAAATGACTTTTAAACATTTTAATCATATTGCTTAGGTATTCGAGTCATTTTGTATGAACTATATTTTGAATAACATAAAAGATCCGGACGATGTCCGTCACGTCACTGACTCTTATGCAGATTTTTGTGTAGGACGGATAAAGAGTCTCTTTAGGGTTTCTTCAAACCTTAAAACATGAGATTGCCAAATTCACACTAGAATTCACATCAGTTCAAGTCAGCTGTCTGGTTCAGTTGCGCGACTGAACAACACAAATATCCAACTCAGATGTCAAAACCTTTAAGAAGTTGAAAACGACAGCTCTTTGGAAAAGCCCTCCTTCAATTAAGCAGTCACTGAGAGCACTGCAGTAGTAACTGATGTAACGGAGCGAAGCAGATGGAGGGATACGGACAGCTCCTGTGAAAGTATGAATGAAGACCGAGGCGAATCAATGCTAGGGAACACCTGTGCCGAAAAAGCACGTGTTTTAATGTGCTTTGACGGATACATGCGTTTAAACAAGATTAGAAAGACCAGAAACAGGATATGAAATAGAATACTTGTCGCGTGCACGGATTTTAATTCTCTCGCACGTGCACACGCTCTTTTGCTGCGGCTCTAGTTCACACAGATGTGTAAAATCCGTTTTATCTTCAGCCCGTATTTAGTCTTTGCTCATGCAATACATAAAACATGCTTTTTATCTTCGTTTACCAGCTCCGTTGTCATGTTCTGCTGTGTGGTGGCAATCATGTTTGCAGGACTCGGCACCCAAATCCAGCTCCTGATGCAGTTCACTGCTCTTCCAGCACTTGAGAGAGCCTTGTTTTGAGTTGGTGCTGCAAGTTGCTCTACACACCCCACTGGCGGATCCCTTTAATAGGATGGTGTAAAGTTGCCCATCTCTCTCTCTCTCTCTCTCTCTCTCTCTCTCTCTCTCTCTCTCTCTCTCTCTCTCTCTCTCTCTCTCTCTCTCTCTCTCCCACAGTTACAGTGTCAGAGCCTATTGACCAACTGGGATATTAATCAAGACAACACGCTGCTTCTGGCTTCTGCCCCTTTTTGAAAAAGGTTTTTTTCTAATTTGTCTGAGGCATCAGTCACATAGGCTACACGCTTGATTAACAGTGAGCTGAGATAGATAGATAGATAGATAGATAGATAGATAGATAGATAGATAGATAGATAGATAGATAGATAGATAGATAGATAGATAGAAAGATAGAGCATACATAAAAAAGGGAAATCGCAGTCACACATACTATTTAGGTAGAAGGAAAATAGGCTTAAATTATCACACCGCATCTATAGAAAGGAAGTATTAATTAACTAATTTATCTAATTTATTTATGTCTGGCCCACTTAAATCACCAGCATGAAAAGCAGCCCTAGGACAAGGTTTTTAAATCTTAGATGCCCCCGACCCCTAAATACGATCATCCACATGCGAGGGACCCCCATTATAAAATTGAAAAGGCATCTATTACTGTATAAACTGACCCAGTTTATAATGTGAAAATTAATATTATAAATATGGGTAAAATATTATTTGAAAAAATATTTATTTTCATTTACATTACATTATTACATTTCTTTTTTTAAATAATATACCATTAGATGTAGCATTTATTTATTTATTTATTGCATTTAAATAACTTATTTTTAATATTTTTGTTTATTTTACTCAAATGTATTTATTTATTTAGTTAAATCTTAATTTTTATTATCTAATCATTGCTGAGTGTACTATAACAATCAAGAACACCCCCCAAATTCTATCAACAAGCAGTACAGCAGACGCACGCATCGCCTGGTACGTACTGCGTCGACGCATTACGTCAACACGCCCGGCGGGCGATGATTGGCTGGCGGGTAAATTTGAAACGCAACTCCTCTAGATGCTAACGTTAACAACATTACCCCGGTAAACCAGTTTGAACAAACCGGTACGGTGCTGTTGTGCCTGGAGAAGAAATCTTTCTAGGTTATAGTTTTGAAGTACATTGTTTCACGCACAAGGCTGGACGTCAACACAGATCCGTAAGTTAAAATATCTGACGACTTGCTGTAATGAATCAATGTTTGTTTGTAAGTTAACGTTAGCGTTTGTTCCTAAAGACGAGTCGTTTGTAAGATACATGCTGGTGTTTTACTGTTTGTATTGCGTTATCAACAATTTTAGCCTTATAACCCCAGCAAAAACGAGTTTGATACTACTTTATTAACATTACTCTGGAGTGTAAGTTAGTAACGTTACACTTTTTTTTTTCAAAGGATTTTTGAAAATAAGTTACTAATATTTAATATCGTCAATTTATTATGCACTTTTATTCTTAGATTTTTGGTTGTAGTAATATTATTATCATTATTTTATATATTTTATTCAGATGCATATTGAAATTAATTATTTGGCCACGACCCAAATATTATGCATGACTTGAAAGCCACACAGTGTCCAAACAGTGGCTTGTATTGTCGCGAGATATTAACATTAATCATATGCCAACTTCAAATAAAATAGCTGGGTATTAGAACGATATTACTAGAAGCAAGATAAATCTGCCTAGCTAGTTTTATGAAATGTTGCACTGCACACACTTGAAATGTTTTTCTGCAGTGCAGGAGGACATGGAGACTGCTGTGATTAATCTTCACAGCATTTTTGAAAGCCTGCGGGCACAAGCTGATGTTCTCAATGAAAGCATTGAGCCCCGTAAGTACTGGTTGTGGCTTGAAAATTTGAAATTAAAATGCATACATGCACTAAATATTCCCTGCCATTCTTTATCTCATTGTCAGAGTTCATTCAGATGGCCTTGAACTTTGAGGACAGCCGCCGTAGATGGCTGAGACTCGAGCAGGAGCTGAATGCATGCAAGGAGGTGGTCACCAAGGCCGAGACGGAGCGAGGAGCTCTGGAGGTCAAGCTCAAACATGCCCGCAACCAAGTAGATGTGGAGATCCGTCGGAGACAGAAAGCTGAGGCTGACTGTGCGAAACTGGTTTGTAGGCCTCTTTTTACATGTTGCTTGTGCTGTAGACATGTTATCTGAATTTTAGGCTAAAACCAGATGTTTTCTTGTACTCTGCAGGACCGACAGATCCAGCTCATCCGGGAGCTGTTGGTGACCGAAGGCTCCAGTAACAGCATCCAGTTAAATGAGGAGCAGCGCTCAGCTCTGGCCTTTCTGAATGTCCGTTGCCAGAATCCTGCAAACCTCAACACCAGCCGACGGTAAGAGAAAGAACGTGAAATCAGATTATCAGCTCATTTTACTTCTGTAATATGATGGGTTTCTGAGAAAACCTGGTTATTATTTAAGAAATCATTCAGGATTTGATTGGAATCATAAAACGTTAGATCAGGGTTTTTCAATCTGTTAGATGCCAAATATGAACCCAAAATAAACCCAAATAGTTTTGGTGAAAGATGATAAAGATTGTGAATTTTTTCTTTTGTTTTTGGATTTTAAAGCCTTTTTAATGGACTGTATCTTATTCATAAGGATATAATTGCATTAATGTCATAAAGACAAAACAGTTTGTTTTTATGATTGAATTGTTTCTTGCTGCTGTAGGCTGTAACTTCTCTTACCTTCCTTTTGTTTTTCACACACTATTTCTTCTAGACTGACCACCATTGATGAATCAGGCTCTATCTTATCAGACATCAGTTATGATAAAACCGATGATTCTTTGGTATGCCATTTCCTTAAATATTAAAAACATTAATCGTATATGTTTTCCTGTCTCAAACCTGGCAGGGAGAAAGTGAAACATTTCAAAGAAATTAAATTTAAGATTTTAATTTTGTAAGACTGGCTTATCTTTTATTGATTGGAGTTTTGTTGTTGCAGTAATTTATTTTTAAATGAACTTTTCTTTGAATAAAGGACTGGGACTCTTCTGCAATCAGGACTGTTCGTCTCAAGAAACGGCAAAAGAGAGTAAGCTTCCCAACAAAGCTGTATTTAAACAAATTACTTCCAAATTTCAATCGATATCTGATCATTTAATGTCTCATTGTAGCGCTCCTCCCGAAACCACACAGATGGCCCCCCTGCCGCTGCCAAGAGGTCCCGTTCCACCGGCCGCACCTCTGAGAAAGTAAGAGAGGGTTACATAAGCACGAGACTGACTGTTTAATATTAGGGAAGGACTCTTCAGTTTAAAGGCTCCCTGTAGGGCTTTGCTTTAGTCATTATGAGTAAAATGTTTCCACTAGTCCCTACGATACACAGGAGTGTGAATATTGGAAGGTTTTGTCTTCTTTTGACATTGTGAGAGCCAACAAGCTATTCCCTGGTTGTTTTTGATGTTGGAATGCTGTTAATGTCCAGTTAATAACACCATATTTTTAGTTGAATGTGTAGTCCGTGAGAAATTGACAATTAATTCAAGTCACGTTTTATCAGGGTAATGAGTCTTTGGTGGCTAAGACCACTGTGACCGTGCCCGCTGATGGCGGACCCATTGAAGCTGTCACCACAGTGGAAGCTGTTCCTTACTGGACCCGGAGCCGCCGAAAGACTGGTAAGATAACTTTACTAAATTTATTATTGTCGTTCGTGAGGGTGCACAGTTCAGAGCAAGAGAATATTTGCATGAGTCATTGATTAATGCGATTTTCTTATTGACTAATAATGTGCAGGCTACTGTAAATAAATAAAATTTTCATTATAAATGTTTTTTTTTTTTTTTTTTTTTGACTATTTATTTGTTATTTTTTTTTTTTTTTAATTTAATACATAGATTGTAGGAGTTATAGTTATAGGTTGTAGTTTTAAAGGGATACTCCATCCCAAAATGAAAATTTTGTCATTAATCACTTACCCCCATGTCGTTCCAAACCTGTAAAAGCTTTGAATCACTGATGGCAGATGGACTATTCTGATGATGCTTTTCATACTTTACTGGACCTTGACACTGTTATTTAGTAGGCAGTCTATGGGACAGTCTCAAGCCTACCGGTTTTCATCCAAAATATCTTAAATTGTGTTCTGATGTTGAATAAAGCTTTTACGGGTTTGGAACGACATGGGGGTAAGTGATTAATGACAATTTTCATTTTGGGATGGAGTAGCCCTTTAAAATGACCCCTTGTTGTTGAGTCTCCAGCATGGTACGCTTTATATTTGTTTTTTTGTTTTATGAGAGGGCTGTTTGGTATGGGATGTTCTTCCTGATCATTTCTCATACCCTGAGCCTTTGCATTGCTGTTAGTATTCTGCAGTAGTGAGCAGTGCTTCTCTCTGCTTTGTTCTTCAGCTGCTCTGGAGTGGGACACTGCTGACACAGACTCTGTTCAGTCTATGGATGTGTTCAAGCAGCCCAGTCAGCCTAATGGAGAGATCAAGGCAGGGCCCAGCACTCCCCAGGGCAACGGAGGTGTCCGTCTGCATGAATTTGTCTCCAAAACGGTATGATGTGGTGTTGCATACAAACATTTTTCATCTCTCAAATCAATGCACTTCTCCAGTAGCATTGCTCTTGAGTCCCAACCAGAGTGTTAATCTCTCCTAGTCTATGCACAGTTCCATTTTTATCATTTGATTGCATAAGTCAGGGCCTTTCAAAATTGGGCTCATGAGGGGAAATACAGTTAAAGCTAATAAATAGATGAACGCGAGCTTGACGGATTGTGGTTTAACTGGATTAAATCATTGGAGAAGACTTGCATACTGTATGTCACCAGAGACAAGTCTGTTTTTACACCCAAAGGTCCATTTATTACATTGATTTAAATATTGCAAGATAAAAACAGAAAGAAAAAAAAAAGGTGCTTATAATTGTTCACAATAAAATCTATAGCATTTAATGTGAATTTCATGACTTTAAGTAAATATTTTTGATCACATTGGTTCAACTGACAATAAAGTTTGGAAATTCCTTGGTTAAGCGATGACTGCTGATATAACAGTAACATCCATTGTTCATACCGATTCTATGGTTTGCAGCATTGTACCTATTTCAGTTATCATAGCAAAAAAAAAAAGTATCAATCCATATTATGTCTGAAATGTCATTTTTTTTTTAAAGCATGTAAAATGGACTTTTCTATATCACTCCAATTATAATCAATGAAGTTATCTGCACAGGTTTGTGTTTGTAGCCCTCACAGCTCATATCTGCCTGGCCCTTGCGATTTTTCTTAGGTGATCAAGCCAGAGTCTTGTGTGCCATGTGGTAAGAGGATCAAATTTGGGAAGATCTCTCTGAAGTGCAGGGACTGCCGTGTGGTGTCCCACCCCGAGTGCCGTGAGCGCTGCCCTCTGCCCTGCATTCCAACCATGACTGGGACTCCAGTGAAATCCGAGGAGGTGACGAATCTTTATGAAGCTTTATCATCAAGCTTAAGTATTTCTGCCTCTGTTTTACTGATTATTTCATTAAAATAAGAGGCTGTGTTGGACTCTTAGTTTCTTTAATCATATATATACCTTATTCACTGATTGCTTCTGGTGTGATTATCAATAGGGCATCCTTGCAAATTATGTGTCCACATCCTCTCCCATGATTCCTTCGCTAGTAGTGCACTGTGTTAATGAGATTGAGCAGAGAGGCCTACATGAGGTAAGTCGATAAAGAGGCTGAATTCTTGAATTCTAAACAAGACCAGTATGGTCTAAAAAACCTGCATATTCCTTTGATAGACTGGTCTGTATCGGGTGTCTGGCTCGGATCGAGTGGTAAAGGACCTGAAAGAGAAGTTCCTGCGTGGGAAGGCTGTTCCTTTGCTCAGCAAGGTGGAAGATATCCATGCCATCACTGGCCTCCTCAAGGACTTCCTGAGGAAACTCAAAGAACCCCTGCTGACCTTCCGCCTCACTCGTGCCTTCATGGATGCCGCTGGTTAGTGTCTATATATATATATATATATATATATATAATATGTATATTATATATATATATTGTATGTATGTATGTATGTATGTATATGTATGTGTGCACCACTGTTCAAAAGTTTGGGAGTTGTAAAATTTCTTTTGAGGTTTTTGCAAGACGTCTCTTATCCTCACCAAGGCTGTTTATTTGATCAACATTACCGTAAAGACGATAAAAAATGATTACTATTTAATATATTTTATGTAATGTAATTTCTTCCTGTGATGACAAAGCTGAATTTTCAGAATCATTACTCCAGTCTTCAGTGTCACATGATCCTTCAGAAATCATTCTAAGCTGCTGATTTGCTGTGAATCTAGACAATATTATTTGTTTAAAACAGTAGTGCTGCTTATCTTTTAATTTTTTTTTGTGGAAACCATGATGCATTGACATGGGATTCTTTGAGTTGAAAGTTGAAAAGAACTGCATTTATTTGAAATGGTCTTTTGTAACATTATGAATGCAATTTTTGCTTTTGCATTTTTTTTTTGTTATATAAAATAAAACTGTTTAATATCAGTACGTTCAATAGTAACTATTCAGTCTTTTCTCAGAGCTCTCCGATGATGACAACAGCATCGCCTTGATGTATCAGAACATCAGTGATCTTCCACAGCCTAACAGAGACACTCTGGCCTTCCTCATCATCCATTTGCAGAGGTAAACAGCACACATTGTCTCTGATTCTGCTGTCTGCTTTATAGCTGGTGCCACTTGCTAATACGAATTAATTTTAAAAGCCAAATGTGTTTCTTTTACCAGAGTACACTTACAATTGTGACATTAAAAGAGTATTCCAAGTTTAATGCAACTTAAGCAGTTTGTGAAAAACATCAGTACCTTAAGGGGTCGTTTTACTGGAGGGTATAAGAGTCTAAATGTTTATTTTTAAGCATTACCAAAAATTTCACTTTAAGTATGATGGTTATATTCTAGTAATGGTGTTAAATTTGTACATTTATTTGTGGTGCTGTAAATTCCCTATAGACATTAAACTGTATTTGACCATTCGTTATTTCTACAACAAACAAAATGTCAACAATATTAAGGTTACCAGATATGTATGCCAACAATCTTGGAAACACTTTTTATTTTGTTCCTCAATGATTGGTTTCTTCCCCTTTTTAATAGCAATTCTATGCAATATAATAACATGAGGAGCTATCTTGCAGACCATTTACTGATCAATTAAAGTCATTGTATGGGTTGATGTATTAAGTCCATTTACACCAAATTAAACAGGGAACTGTTTAGATATAGAAAAAAGTCTTTCCATCACACATTTTTTTTTTTTTTTTTTTTTTTTTGTAACCGTATCAGTTCAGCTTAATTTGGAGCAACTTTCTTGGATGTTAAAGCCCAACACTTGTCTAGAGGCAGTTTTTAGGCTGTGTGAAGTATTATTTCCAAGTATTGTTTCATCATCTTCAGGGTGGCCCAGAGTAAAGATACAAAAATGGATGTAACCAATCTGGCTCGTGTATTTGGACCCACAATTGTGGGTCATGCTGTTCCTGACCCAGATCCAATGACCATCCTGCAGGACACAAAACGACAGGCAAAAGTAAGTGATCTTACTTTGGGTCTGGGGTCTGCAAAAGTGCGCCCTTTTTATTTTTGTGTGTTTTGGTCCACTGTTTTTCACCAAGCTCTTTTCTTTCTTTCTTTTTCTTTCTTTCTTTCTTTCCTTCTTTCTTTCTTTCTTTCTTTCTTTCTTTCTTTCTTTTTTTTCTTTTTTTCTTTCTTTCTTCTTTCTTTCTAAAATTGTTCTTTCTTTCTTTCTTTCTTTCTTTCAGGTGGTTGAGTGCCTCCTGGGTCTGCCTGTGGAGTACTGGAGCCAGTTTATGATCAGCAACAATGACCAGGCTCACAATGATAACATGATCATTGAGAATGCCAATGTCCACGCAACTCCTGATCAGATGAAGTTTATGATAATGATAAATTGATAGTTGAGAATGCCAATGTACACGCAAATACTGATCAGATGATTATCGATTTAGTAATTTTTTTTTCTTTGTATTACAATTTGCTCTTCTTCTTTTTTGGCCCTGTAGCGAGTATGTTTGGGCCCATTACGACTCCTGACCAGCAGATGAGCAAGACCCCATCGTCCAGCTCTCTCTCCCAGCGCATGAAGAATGCAACTCTCAATGCAATCACTCCAAAGTATGTCTGAATCCTATTACGTTCTGCCAGTGTTCTTTAAGTAGAAGTGAACTAACCATTATGAAAATCCCATTTGTTTTCAGGTTTTCTAGCAGAAGCAGAGCTGCCGTTAGCGTCTCTCGCCAGGGGCACTTTTTCGCCTCTCCTCTCCTGAAGTAGCCCTGAAGCTCCTCAAGGCTAAGAGTTTTTCTTTTCTTTGGGAAACAGCTGCAATATATTACATAATCCTACTTGTATATTTTATGTCTGGTTTGTCCATCAATTTGGACCATATTAACGCTACTCATTTTATCTGTCAAGTTTTCTAGTAACATTTGTAT
This sequence comes from Cyprinus carpio, assembly GCF_018340385.1. Classification (NCBI taxonomy): domain Eukaryota; kingdom Metazoa; phylum Chordata; class Actinopteri; order Cypriniformes; family Cyprinidae; genus Cyprinus; species Cyprinus carpio. The sequence goes on along the minus strand of NC_056594.1, from coordinate 17,192,581 downwards.
TTTAGTTGCTTTTAAATGTTTTAATGTACTTTTAACATTCTCACAACCAAAGCGATGGGCTGTTATAAGCAGTTCCATCAGTCTCTAAATCCTCAGTTAACAACAGGATCTGCATCAGTTTGGGAGTTCTTTATCAAGAAACCTGAACTTGAATGTAGCATCTAGAACAAAAAAGATTATGCTGTATGCAAGATTTGTATATAGTATAATCTGAAACTGTAATCTTGTGTATTGCTTGTGTATTTTGTAATTGTATGTTTTACATGGAACGACAAGCAAAATCCCAATCTCTTAGAGCGTTCAAGGCTGTAGTGACTATCAGACTTTCCTATGTAGAGTGTAAACTGTTTTTAAACATGGTCAAACTTAAATTTCACAGCCAGTAGTTTTAATACAGAATTTAAGATGATGCTGCTGATGTTAAATGTTTAAATTATTCATTTGTTGTTTGAGAAACACTATGCTTCTGAACCCTTTGAGATTTGTGCATGGAGGGGTTCAGGACAGTGAGAAAATTAAGAATATATGCAATTTGTAATGAAAAACACGTTGTGGTTGTGCTTGGGCATTTTGCCTTTCAGCATCATAGTTGTTTTTTGATCATAAATGAACATGGCCAGAATTCTTTCAGATTTTCACTTTGGCATTAATTTGTCTTTATGCAGTTTTGGCTTAATTTATTGAATTTTGTACCGCATTTAAAGAAGAAACAAAAAATGGTGACCTCTGGGAGAATTGACTGATTTTGAAGGATCCAGTGTACCTCATCCATTTCATAAGAGATTATACTGATTGGGCAGTCTTTACTGTATACAATTAGTCATTTTCCTTTGTTGTGCCACATTTTTTGGACCAGTAGTTGTGCAGCATTGAACTGTCAAGCTTTCATCGTTTTAAAAGGGCAGTTGTTTACGATGTTGAACACTGGAGTTGATTTATCAACTCTGTTGCTTTTCAATTTGGGTGGTGTGATATTTTGTAAGACTTATGCTGTTTGTAAAATACAATCATTTATTGCAAGTCCTTTGTGTCTGTCTTTTAACACATTGCATTGGGATTTAGAGTTGGACTGAAGTGGTGAGACTTAAATGTTCGCATTTAAAATGCAATACAAAATCACTGAGGCACAAAGTGTGCCAGAATACAACACTGGGTAGTTGAATTAATGGAAAGAGAGAAGTATTGATAGATTTCATGAAGATAGCCCTTGTGGGTTACAACTGCAAAGTAACTAGGTGTTCTGAAAATGTTCTAACAAAGAAACTAGATCTGGGAATGAGGACATCTATATTGTTTTCTTAAGGACTAGTTCACTCAAAAGTGGAAGTTTGTGTATTGTTCACCAATAGATCCTCTGCAGTGAATGGGTGCCGTCAGAACTAGAGTCTAAACAGTTGATAAAAACATCACAATAGTTCACAGGTAATCCACACCATTCTAGTCTATCAATTATAACATTGTAGAGCGAAAAGCTGTTTGTACTAAACAAATTCAAGACATTTTTAACTTCATACCATTGCTTTTGTCTAAAATATGAACCCTCTATCCATAATATTGCTTTATCCAATGAAGAATTCATTTTATCTGAATTAAAAATGAAATGTGTAAAGATCAAGCACTGTTCTAAGTTAATATTTATAAACATATGTAGTTGGATTTTGATGTGAGAGGACAACAAGGGATGGACTTTTTCACAGGAGGAAGTTTTATTTTAGATTGTAGCCAGAAGCGTCTGATTTAAAGTTAAAAGGCCTTAATTATGGATTTGTTTTTTTTTTTAGAAACACCACTTTTCACTTCAAAAGACATTAATTGATGGAATGGAGACATGTTGTGGATTATTGTGTTGTTTTTATCAGCTTTTTACGGCACCCATTCATTGCAGAGGATCCATTGGTGAGCAAGTGATGTAATGATAAATTTCTCCAAATCTGTTCAATAGAAACAAACTCTTCTACATCTCAGGATAGCCTGAGAGTAAATCAGTTAAATTTTTTTGGTGAACTATTCCTTTAACTATTCAGACTATTGTGTCTATATTTCCAGACATTCACAAGCGCTCTCAATGTTCATTTGTAAGCATGAGCAATTACTGCAAGTTCTGTAAATATGCTTTATTCTCCTTTAAATTTGGGGAAGGGCCATAGGAGTGGAGTGTTCTTGATGTAGTTCTGGAAAGCAGGGTCTGATCCCCACTTCTTCATAGATTGTTTCTCAAGGATAGGGATCCCACTAACGTGTCTCAGTAAAAACCAGACAAAGAGAGGAGAGACCACACTGAGATACTGAGGACCACGCATGACGGAGGAAGCAGACAGGAACAGGCCCGACCATTGCAGGATCTCCCCCAGATAGTTTGGGTGTCTGCTGTATGCCCACAGTCCATGACGAATAAATTTTCCCTGCGAATACAAGTAGGCTTACATGATTAATGTCTTAAATTGAATTAAAATGTCATATGCAAATTAATAAGCACTCAGGATTTCTTGAAGCTAAATTCAAAATGTTTAATTAAAGGTGAAGAGTGTAATTTCTGCATCACTTCCCCAGTCTGACACTGGTTGGACAACAGATAACCCCGCCCCAAACTCACACCATTGGTTAAGCCAAAGTAGCTGGTTAGAATGTTCAAACAAATTAACCAACAAATGGTTTTACATATAGTTTCTGTATATTTCACCCATGTGAAAAAATATGCACTACTTTGGTATTCCTCCCTTGGTAAAAAAGTTATAACATTAAAAATAAATAAATTTGGTATAAAATGTCCAAAAACAACCAGAGAGTTAAGAACGGACAGTTTGCTCCAGTTTACCATTATCTATTAGAGCACAGGCCTTAAAAAATGAACGCTATTATATTAAAATATCTATTTTATGATGCAAGTTATATGATTTACATTGTTATATGATTTACATGGTTATATGGTTTACATGGTTGGTCGTCTCATCAAATTATTATTATCAGTGCAAGTTATTACTCACGGCGTTATCTGGATCACTCCTAAAATTCCACTTCTGCTGGTCGGCAATGGCCTCTGTAGCAAAACCCAGCCCCCATATTCCCCAGCCGATGTAGTCACGAGGGCCCAGGGGCTCATCTCTTCTCTCACTGTTTAGAATTAGGGTGGGCAACAGGGTAATAAAGACCCACAAAGCTAGTAAAAAAAAAGAGAAATAAGTTGCATTTTAACGAAAGTTGACTAACTTGATGCCAGTAAAGTTACTTTCCAAGTTGTTCTCAGTGAGTAGAACGCTGGAATAGAATAAAATATTCACATAGAATAGAATTGAGCAATATGATCATTATGTGAATAGAACATATAGAATAAGTGCACTAATTATGCAATTTATAATATAATATAATGCAATAGAATAGGTTGAATATTTGATCTTTATTACGTGATACAGAATTAAACAGAACAAAATAAGTGAAACTTATCAACTTTTAAGTTAAACTTCTACTTATGGTATTTGATTCACAATAGAATACAGTATAGAAATAGAATCGAGATATATGATCGTTATGTGATATAATATACTAGTAAAGGTACTTTCCTAGTTATCTTGTTGTTATTGTGACTGAACACAAATGGCCTACTGCGGCCATCAGTTAACATTAACTATGCAAATAATCAATAGCCGTGGTTGAAATACCTTGCATGGTCCAGTACACAAAGAATGTCCCAGGGCTGTCTCTGACATTGTTAAATCTCTGGTCTTGTCCTTCCTTTAGGATTCTAAGAAAGAGAAATGTCCCGAGCCTGCAGGACAAGGCCCAATCAGTTACTTATTGACTTATTAACCAGAGCTTAATGGATAGATTAATACAACAAGAAGCTGGACTGACTTCGCTTTTATCAACGCTGTTAAAGAAACAAGACTCAAATAAATAGACCTGTCTTTACTTTATTGGTCTTTTTTGCTATCTATCTATCTATCAATCTATCTATCAATCTATCATCTTACCTCAGACCCCAGGCAGTTACAAGTCCTGTTTGTACGTTCTGTCTAAAGTGGCCATTTCCACCCCATACCCGACTCAGATGAGCCAACAATATGAAGGTACCAGATCCTACAAAACATCAAAATTAATCTGCAGTTAAACTGATAAGGCATTCAGTATGCTGCCAGATATGGGCAGAGCAGCCAGTCACCTGTGTCCGTCCATTTTAAAAGTGAGGCGTGTTCACTGAATACTTTACCAATGAATCTAGAGACAATTGGTAGCAAAGTTCAAGGATCCTCAAGAGCACCTTCTCAGAGAGAAAGAGAGGGAATAGTATTCAGTGAGCTGGGTTTGAAAGACTGAAATGATTGGATAATATTTGAACTACACTGAAAAGAAATGCAAATTGAATGCTGACAGGTGAGTAGAAGCTATTTTTATGTAGAGAATAAGACTTTGAATTACATGGATAATCATCAAGTCCTCATGGATAATTCTTAGAGTCCGCAAGTTGTGATTACTTTCTACATGCCATGCATAAGATGCTAATCAAGATACTGTTAAAATTAATTTATGCATTCATGTATAACATTATAAACTGTTTTAAAATTGTGTTATAATGTATTTTAAATATCTGTAGAGGTTTTTGATTTTTTAAAAAAGTTTCCGTATAAATATAATTTAGTTTCGAGGTTTGTTCAAATCTGTTTATACAGATTAAAACAGCAAATTGTTTTGCATTTGTACTAGTTTATATCTAAGATCATATCCGAGTTACAGTCGTTCGTTTTTTCCACCAGTTTTCTGACAAGTCCCGCCTCTCTCTGTAGGATTGACCAATTATACGAGGGCTACTCTGTACTAAATTGATCTGATTGGTTGAGAGGCCGGCTTGTCGAAATACCGGTGCTCTTCAGTAAGCTTTAGGATCATGTCTTGTGGGGGGTGGAGACGTATTTACGTTGGTTTCATAACACGTTATTGTAGTTTAGATAACCACCGTCTCGTAATACAATTTACCTAACCTATTTTTCACGGTTTTTTTTTTTTTTTTTTTATAAAAAAAATAAAAATAAAATTTAAATAAAAAAAGCTGCATGAGTTGCGACGCAACAAAACAACTGCAATATTTCTTTAAGGCGAAATACCATTTTTATGTGTGCATACTAATGCATGAACATTACAATGAATAATAAATAGCTACTATTACTATATCAATATCGTGTGACTACGCCTTTTGGATAAATCATTTACCTGCCAAGTCGTAAAACTTTTCCGTTTTGAGAGCAGACGCTAGTGCCCACCCGACCCACTGAATGGCCAGGTCGCTGACAGCACACTTGGCCAGCGCGCTGCCCATGATCATGTCCAGCATGTCCTGAAGAAGCAGCAAAGTTACAAACTCAATTCAGTCAAACAGTCAAAAAAAAAAAAAAAAAAAAAAGCAGAGCAAAGTTCGTAACATCCACATTTATGAGGAAGGGGAGTGGTCACTGTTGCTTCTGTATGTACTGTGGCTTATGGGAAATGTAGTTTGGAAATATCTGTAACGCTTTTTATGTCTTCGGGATAGGCAACGTCGGTCATGGAGTGCCGCTTTCCTGCAGAGTTTGGCTCTAACCCTAATCAAACACACCTGAACAAGCTAATCAAGATTACTAAGGCTACAGACAAGTGAGGGTTTTTTTTCAGGGTTGGAGCTAAACTCTGCAGGACATCGCCACTCCAGAACCGACGTTACCTACCCCTGTGTTAGGTATACTGTTAACATAGAACAGAACAGAATCGAATAATGTACAAATCTCAGTAGTCTATGTTGCACATAATAGAAAATAAAATAATAGAACAAATTCAAAATGTTACTTCTACTTTGATTAGAATAGAACATAATGCTGAATGTTTGATCTTGATTATGTTTAAACCTCTTGAGACCTTGCGGCCTCATGTGAGGACATTATATATTTTTACATTTTTCTGAGACTGTACATGCCACAGTTTTATGTCTGGATGTCCTGTACAGAGCACACTCAGGGCTGATCAGAGATACCAAATGTTTGGATGTTCCACCGTGACCACTCCCTCTCCTTGGTCATCAAAGTCTGAAATTAATTTATTGACACTCTTATGGAAATATGATAATATTTTACGTTATTTTATCATTTAAATCTGTCTAATTTTTAAGTTGTGTGTCATAAATCAACATCTCAGGAAAATGTTATGGGGTTTCAAATCAAAATATGTCTTTCTGTTACGAAACAGGACATTGATTTCATACATGTTCTCATATGAGGACACCGGGACTAAAATCATGTTTATTACACATTTTGGGAGACATAACATATGAATAGGGAAAGAAAATGTATTTCAATATTCTATGAAATAATATATGTTATTATGAAAATCTTGTCAGTTATTACTCCCATTAATACACTTCTTTTTTCATTACATGTTGCCCCAAAAACACAATGATATGCAAATTATATTTAGTTTATAGATACATTGTATATAATGAGAAAACCCGTTTATGGTCATTTTACACACATTTTGCAGAAAGAAAAAAGGTATATTGAATTATTCTGTTATAACATGGTTGAGAATCATCTTTATACAAAGTTTGGCAAAAAAATTTTTTTTGAAAACTGAAAATGTATTGGTGATTTAAAAAATCAATTGTTTTTGCCTATGCATGTCCATTCATGTCTTTTTATTTTTTTAAAGAAATTGAGTCCCGATGTCCTCTACTGAGGATATAGCATAATTTATGAATGAAATATCTTTAAAAAAAAAAGGATAAAATAGAATAGAACAGTATAGAATAGGTGCAAATTTCAGCTTCCAATCTCATTTCTTACATTTTTTTATATACTGCATTTTACAATTTAGATTTTTAAGGTAGTTTCACAGTAATAAACAGGAAAATAACAGTGGAATAGCAGAATTTTTTCAACAATTTCAATTTCAGAACAGACAATATTGTCATTATTCAGCTCAGTTCAGTTCAATGTTGATTCATAATATAATATAATATAATATAATATATAATATAATATAATATAATATAATATAATATAATATAATATAATATAATATAATATAATATAATATAATATAATGAATGAATAATATACTATAATATAGGCCTAATATAATATAATTTCAGTGTTCTCCACAAGTGGGCCCTTACATAACCATTCACTATAAAATATGACTCAGGGGCCGCCACAAAGCTCAAATCATGACCTGGAAAGATAAGAAGTTTATGACTTATGACTGTGGAAGAAGCCGAAAGAAGGTGTGTTTGGACAGAATACAGAGGTATGCAAAGACACCAAGTCCATTGTCGTTTGATCTAAAAAAAATTATATTCTTTTCCAGGGCTAGCCAGGTAATTTAAGGGTCTAACAAAACATTATTCAAGAAGAAAACAAGTGGAGAACATGGCAGAGAGCAAGGCCAGCATCAGCTCAAAAGGAGGGGCCAATGTTCTTGCTAAACGAGTGCAGAAAAAATTCAGCAGAGCACAGGAGAAGGTACGTGGCTGGAATCATAAAACACAGTGTCAAGAGCGCCAGAGTGATTTCCAAAGTCTTCGAGAGCACAGAGACTTAAGTGTTATTTTAATCCAATAATCAATCCAGTCACATGACATGGGAGTAGCTGACACAGGTTGCTTTATCTACTCCAGCGACAAGAGCCAATGTAAACAAGCAGCTTCTTTCTCTGCTTAACAGTCTCCTTTATTGTGTTTTAATTGACAGTGTTTTAATTGTGTTTTAACAGTCTCCACAATTGTGTTTTAATTGACTACTAAGGCTGACCAAGTGACCGTTTACTTTTCTGTCTTCACCTACTAAGTCTGTTTAAGCCAGGGGTATCCAGTCCTGCTCCTGGAGAGCTACCTCCCTGCAAACTTCAGCTCCAACCCTGATCAAACACAATTGAACCAGCTAATTAAGATTTTCAGGAGCACTAGACAGGTGTGTTTGGGTAGGTATAGAGCTGAACTCTGCAGGTAGATCTGAAGATCTCCAGGAACAGGACTGGACACCCCTGGTTTAAGCCCTTCATATCTAGTCATCTCAAAGTGTTTATTGGAGAAGTCAGGTGAATAGTTCGATCTACAACCACGTACGACGCCTTTTTCTTCGCCAGCGTGCGCTTATCAATATTTCAAGGCTCTAATGTAACATCCATTGCAGTGCTGTCAGTATAGTTTGAGAATCCCTTTGTCATGGCTGTCAGGTATGTAATATGTGATGCTTTTGCAGGTGTTGCAGAGGCTTGGCAAATCTGAGGAGACCAAAGATGAGCACTTTGAGCTTTGTGTCACGAACCTCCAATACCAACAGGTGCATTAGATCTTCTATGGTAAATAAAGTAACTGCTTTAAAGATCAAAAGATTGCCTAATATGTTCTGGTGATCTCCTTTGCAGAGCGATGGATACAGAATATACAAGGACCTTAAAGCGTACCTCAATGCTGTCACAGGTTGGCTCTTTACTATGAGACTCATATACTTATGAACAGGATAACTGACATGCCTTATTGTTTTTGTATGTTTAACAGTAATGAAAGATGCTTCAAATCGACTGTTTCAGTCCTTGTATGAAGCCTACGATGATGAGTGGAATGGTGCAGAGGATCTTGGGGCAGTTGTGGAGGTTAGACTCAGAAACCACTGTACGAATATATAGAAAAACATAAAAGGTCTCTGCCAGGACATTATCCGTTAAGTTTACAATTCATTTAAAGGGATACTCCACCCCAAAATTAAAATTTTGTCATTAATCACTTACCCCCCATGTTGTTCCAAACCCATAAAAGCTCCATTCGTCTTCGGAACACAATTTAAGATATTTTGGATGAAAATCTGGAGGCTTGAGACGGTCCCATAGACTGCCAAATAAATAATAGTGTCTTGGTCCAGGAAAGGTATGAAAGTCATCGTCAGAATACTCCATCTGCCATCAGACATACAATCTGGGTTATATGAAGCGACAGGAACACTTTTTGTAAGCGAAGAAAACAAAAATAGTGACTTTATGCAATAATTCCTTTGTCAACAGTCTCCTCTGTGTCTCTCCATATCACCATGTGCTGTGTTGTGTATGCTCTTCTGTGTCATCCGCGCCACAAGGTTGCGCTGTTTTATTTCAAATCAAAGCTAAATACACGTAGAAACAGTGCATCCTTGTGGCGCGGATGATACAGAAGAGCATACACAGCATACAGTGATATGGAGAGACACAGAGGAGACCGTTGAATAAAGTTGTTGTTTTTTTTTCTTTGCTTACAAAAAGTTTTCCTGTCCCTTCATAGAACCCAGATTGCATGTCTGATGGCAGATGGAGTATTCTGACGATGACTTTAATGCCTTTTATGGACCTTGACACTGTTTACTTGGCAGTCTATGGGACAGTCACAGACCTCCCAGTTTTCATCCAAAATATCTTAAATTTGTTCCGAAGACGAATGAAGCTTTTATGGGTTTGGAACGACATGGGGGTAAGTGATTAATGACAACATTTTCATTTTGGGATGGAGTATCCCTTTAACCCTAAAACACCTGTGAATATCTATACAGATTTTTTTTTTTTGTGATAATAGTACATTGGTGCCTATTTTTAAAGTCTTTTCTTTGAGTATTGGGCAGTCTGTGATGTTTAGACATGAAAGTTCCACTTCAAAATTCAAATGTGATCATCAGCGAAATTTCACGGGCAAAGTATGTTCATTGTGCATTTGTCAATAGCGATGTATGAAGCACTGCTTACTCAGAGGTCACTTCCAAACCAAGCAGCTTTATATTCTTTATACACACTTCATACACACTCACAAGCCTCAGCTTTATACACACTTTAATATAAATGATTATACATTCTAAATTATTATAAATTCTCAAATTATAATTACCCATATTAATAGAAATATGCCTCTGTGTTACAAAGGGAGAAGAGCTTCTGTGGAAAGATTATGAGGACAAGCTGCGTGATCAGGCATTAATCACGATGGAGTCTTACATGAGCCAGTTTCCAGATGTCAGGGTAAAAATTGGCTGCCTCACATACTGGCAAACGCACTTTGCACAAAGCTCTCAATCATTTTTTTAAATGCAGTTTGTCAACTATATTTTTCTTCATGATTCAGGAAAAGGTCGCCAAGCGAAACAGGAAACTCGTAGACTATGATTCTACTCGCCATCACCTTACAGGGCTGCAGAATGCTAAAAAGAAGGATGATATTAAAATTGGAAAGGTACTGCATGCCATCTTTGACTTATTTCACACTTTTCTGTTCTGCCTTAGCGAAAAACTCACTCATTAAGTTTGTTTGTAGCTTACTCACTGATAAGTTCCAACCTTCCAATCATGTTCTTAACTACCAAACATGGCATTACTAGCATCATTGTGATAGAATTCAGATTCTTGAAGACCATGTATGTATAGATGTATAGGATTTTCTGTATATGCTGGTGTTTTTATAGGCAGAGGATGAGATGAATGCAGCAAAGGTGATATTTGAGGACATGAACAGGGAGCTGAAGATAGAAATGCCTATTCTATTTGACAGGTGAGTTCTGGAGTTATTTTTATAGTACACCCGATGGATCTTGTTTAAAAATACAACATTGATTACCTTAATTTCTGTTTGTTCTGCATTATATAGTCGCATTGGATGCTACGTCACAGTCTTCCAAGCCATTTGCAACCTCAGAGACATCTTCTACAAGGAGCTTACCAAGGTAAAGCAAAAGCTGAAAATACAGCTTGAAAATAAAATACTTGGATGAAACAAAACAGTGATTCCTCATGTTCTGTAACTACCTGAGTAGTCTTTTTTCTTTTTTGGCCCCAAGAACAATGAGGTTCTGCAGACTGTGATGAAAGAGCTGAGCACCCAGCATCCAGACAAGAGCTTTGTTGTGAAGAACTTCAACCGGTATAAGGCTTTATTGTCTGTTCTTCTATATATTTAACGTTAAATAACACTAGTATAATATTTAACAGTAACAAATTACTCTTTGTTTTCCTTCTACTCTGGTTCCTTGAAGAGAAGGTCATTTAGAGACACTTTGTCCCCCAGATCACTTAAAAGCATGAGTTACAACCCCAGGGGCTCTCTAAGGTATAAAACATGATTTCAGTTTCTCTCTTTGCATTGCAGATTTAAAACTTGGGAACTAATGCCATCTGCTGGTGAATGTGCATGATTAATAATATAAAGACTGAAAAAGTGTTGCCATTTATCATTCAAGTAACGAATTACTCTAAAATCTTAAATCAAAACTCTAAAAATACACAAAGCGCTTGTTTACTAGTAGTTGTAGCAGCTGTATGTTTATTAGTTTAATACAATCTATTTTGGCTGAATGGTATCTTTGTTAGGATATCTCTTATAAGATGCAAACCAACATATTTCTCTGTACATTTGCTATTACAGGAGAGACAACTCATCCAGTTTTCGGTCTGACAGACCAACATATGGGTCATTCAGCCCTAAGCAGACCAGTCCTCAGCCCCTTTATGAGAACGTCTCTGGTGCCAAAGATGCAAAAGGCAGCCCTACAAGATTAGATTATCACACAGAGGAAGGTACCTCGCCCCATGAGCCACAGTTGAATACCAGCACCTCTGAAGATAAACCAGTAGAAGAAGACAGGAAAGCCAAAAAGGAGGAGTCCTCACAAGCCTCAGGTCAAGATCCACCAAATGAGGAGGAGTCTTCTGAGGAGGACAGTGATGAGAGTGAACTGAAACCAAACTCAGATATCACTGAATGCTCCAAGATCAAAGATCAAAAATCACCCGAGAAGGTGGGAGACGATGGGCCTTCTGGTGTGGAGAATGGAATAGCTTGTGACATTAAATCAGATGTGGCACAAGCTGAGGCTTCAAACAATGTGAGTTCTGTAAAGGTGTGAACACATTATAAAACAACCCATATGTGACCCTGGAGCACAAAACCAGGCTTAAGTGTCAATGTTTCGAAATTGAGATTTATACATCATCTGAATAAATAAGCTTTCCATTGATGTATGGTTTATTAAGAAAGGACAATATTTGGCTGAGAGACAACTATTTGAAAATCTGGAATCTGAGGGTTCAAAAAATTCAAAATACTGAGAAAATCATCTTTGAAGTTGTCCAAATGAATTCTTAGCAATGCAAAAATTAAGTTTTGATATATTTATGGTAGGAAATTTAAAAAATATCTTCATGGAACATGATCTTTGCATAATGTCCTAATGATTTTTGGAATAAAAGAAAAAGAGATCATTTTGACCCATACAATGTTTTTTTGCCTATTGCTAAAAAATTTACCCCAGTGACTTAAGACTGGTTTTGTGGTACTTGGTATTGTTTTATACCTGTGCTACTTAAAATATATATATATATATATATATATATATATATATATATATATATATATATATATATATATATATATATATGTATATATATGAGAGAGAGACTTCAAAAACATACACGACTGTTTGTCATTACAGTTAAAAGTTTGGAATAATTAAGATTTTTTGTAAGAAGTCTTTTATACTGAGGCTGCATTTATTTGAAGAAAAACACTGTCTAAAACAGTGATATTATGAAAATAATTATGCTTTACATTTTAATTACTTTAGAGTCACATGATCCTTCAGAAATCATTCTAATATGCTGATTTGCTGCTAAAGAAACTTTTTTTTTTTTTAATTATCAGTGTTGAAAACGGTTGTACTTGTTATTATTTGTGTGGAAACCATGATACATTTTTTCCCCAGAATTATTTAATGAATAGAAAGTTAAAAAAAAAAAAAAAAAAATATTTGAAATAGAAATCTGTTATAACATCATAACCTTTTATTTGCAGTCTGGCAAATGAGCCTGTAGGAAATTATAGCCATGCATTTTAACAATTCTGAACAATTCCTTTCATAATTACCATGTTTTATGTACAGTTTTAAAAAATATAGCACACAGTATACATAATTCTTTAAAGTAACATAAAAATGTAATTCAAAGCACAGTGTAATTTTTATTTGTTTGACCTGTTTCAAGCTCTTACCAAGGGTGACCATCCGTCAGGAGAGGTGAACGAGTGAGTGACAACAGAAGCCCCTAAATAGCAATCAAGAGGTCAGCATAATTTGAGAGCAATTACAGCTCATACTCATGTAGTGCTCATGTTTCATTTAATCCATGAGCAGATGACTCACTGTGTTTTTCACTTAAATTTCATATCTGTTTACAGAAAAGATGACTGCAAATACACAACATAACAGAGGACATAAAATGCTGTACTCGCTTGTATTCATTGTTTTTTTTTTCATCCTTGATCTTAGGAGATATGAATTTTCAGATAAATGTTTTAATTCTGGGTTTTAATCCAAGTTTCTTTTAGAATATATATATATATATATCTATATATATATATATATATATATATATATATATATATATATATATATATATATCATCTTTTATCCTATATGTTTGTCTTCCTTATAGATTTTAATGTTTTTAGATACACTCTATATATGACATACATTTATCTAACTGATCAGGAAACAATGTAAAATATTTCTTATGTACTTGACAATTGTCCATCATTAAAGAACTTAAAAATAAAAATTTACTTGTCACTCAGTCGCCTATGGGTTTTTTTCTTACGTTTTGTTCATTACACATAATTAAACTACTGATCCAAATCTCCTTTCTTTATTTTTAGAGGTTAGTCTAGCACACAGGGTGGTGGTTGTTGGTTAATATTAGTCATTTCGTGGAATGCAACTATTGTTTGATTCTTCACGGGAGCGGACAGGAGGAAACACTCGTGAACGCGCCCACGCACAGCAAAGTCACTCGTTTCGGAGAATCGGTTCTTTCGAACTGTTTGCTTCAAAGTACCTGTTCCAAAGGGATTAAATAATTCTTTACGTCATGACGCAATTACGTCAGCTGGCCGTATGGTTCCACAATCAGACGTCCTAATAATAGCAAATTCAGTTTATTAGTTTTTTCTTCGTCTTACGTTTTATTAATTAGTTTGTATGTTATTTCATAAGTCGCAGTTCAGTTTGTTTCAGCTATGATATAGCTCATAAAAACATAAACTCATTTAGTAAATACATTTTTTTGGCATTTACATTAGGCCTAAACGGTACTTAAATTCGTTTAGTCACACACACAATTTTTCTGCATGTTTTAATAAAATAGTAAAAATAAATAAGTGAATAAAATGACACTTACATAAACGTTAGTAAAGCGTTGGTAAAACAGTTTTAATATTTCCAGTACGTTTTCAAATCCCGGTTTGTGACGGCAAAGGGTGTGTTCGAATTCGTTTTAATGAATCGTTTAGGTTACTGACTCGAGAACAGGTCAGTCTAGTTGAAGTTTGTGAACCGGTTCAACTGATTCATCGAAAAGATCCGACTCAAATGAACGATTCGTTCACAAATCGGACATCGCGCACTCAAGAGTTTTGTGGATGAGCTTGTGGTGGCTTCACGCTGTTCTGCCTAGGCTTGAACCCAGCTTACTTTTCATGATTCCTCGGTCTGAAGGTCAATTTTTTATCGTTTTGATCGGCATCTTTAACTAAAAGTAGTTTATCCGCGACTCAGACACTCAAACAGGTAAGTTTTTTGTTCCTGTTGGGCTGGAGGTAGATCTGAGGGTTTCAAATGGCTGAACAGCTGTAACAGTTTCACAACTCTTTAAAGTGATCGTTCACAGTGTGAGAGGACATTTCTGACTACGATCGATCAAAAAAAAAAAAAAATGGAATCGTGAGGATTACAGTTTTAGGTTGTCTCTAATACAAACAAACAAACCATCTCACCAGTTCGCGTTTCTTTGCAGCACCTCTAGCTTTCTGTGGAGTGTGCCTACATCCCGATGTTTTAAAGTGAGATTTGTGTTTTAACCTTACGAGATTTATAAGAAAGAAAGTTAATTAAATTTAGGAAGTGAGACTTAAGGCTGCTGCCACATCATTTATTTATAAGTTTAAGGGTCATTCGACAAAACGGGTGCGTTTGTGTACATTATAAGCTTGTGGGTAAATATGTTTGAGCTTATTGCAGTGAATGGGTGCCGTCAGATTGAGAGTAGCTGATAAAAAATAATAAATAAAAAAATCACAATAATCCACAAGCAATACACACGACTCCTGTCCATCAGTTAATGTCTTGTAAAGCAAAAAGCTGCATGTTTGTAAGAAACTAATCCATCATTAAGATGCGTTTATCTCCAAACAAACTCAACTACATCTTACATGGCCCGAGGGTGAGCAAATTCTTGTTTGAGTAATCCGTTCCTTCAGTTTAGCTTGAAATATATACAATTTATAATTATAATGTATCTGACAGAATGTTTGAAAAATTACCATATCATACTAGAAACATACATTTTATAGAATGACCCTTAACCTGTGATGTATAGCTGTAGAAATATTTTGAAAAGTGTCGACATACGTTTTTACAAATTACTTATCTCCCAAAATGTGGAAATGTCTAGAAGATGATTTTAAGTCCCTGAACATTTAATACACAATTTGTTATTCCTCCTTCCACATGTAAGTGTCCCTCTCTTCAAGCAGTTCCAATAAGCCTCAGTGGGACACAAACTGTACATCAGTCTCACAACCCAGTGATGTTTGTCCACGTTTAGTTAATGTTTAAGTCATATTGTCTGTTACAGAAATGACATATTTGTAAAAAAAAAAAAAAAAAAAAAAAAAAAGTCACAGTTGGTACTATATTTTTTTGTTATAAAATTGAGTAAACAAGGTTTATTTTGCTCCATATAGGTGTCCGTTTCAATACAGTTATGACTTTCACCACGACTAGCACAGTTGCTGGTAAGTTCTACACCTTGTCTTCTAATATAAAGAGCAAACTTCTTTTAGAGCATTAAAGTTTCCCTCACAGGCTTTGGGTGTGTCACTTCTATCAAACAATGAATCTGAACATTATAATAGGCCAGTGTAACAATCTTGGACAAACACAATTTATTGAGCATATAATAGCCTACTTGTACACTAGTATAACCTGACCTCATTTGGGTCTTGAAATGTTTGATTCGAGGCTGTACTTAAACATCAAATAAAATCTATGCACAGTGAATTCCTAACTTGGTGCCATGTTGCATTTCTGCTAGTCTGATTACTCTTCAAACGAAACAGTTTCTCCAGCTTGAGATGGTTGTAATTCCACATTTCAGTGAATGTAATCTTGACATACGGGTTTAGTGTGTCATTCTTAGTGCATTTGCTTTTTGTTTTTGTTTTTCTCAGGGATAAACGTTACATCAACAACTGCAGCTCCACCGCAAACAGACACGACTGTCATTGGAGGTAATTGACTTCTAGTGTAATAGACTCTAGCTCATAGTGTAAGACGTCAGGGCAGATCATGATATTAGATTAAAGCCATCCAAATACCTTAATGACTAGGAATTATA
The DNA here is from genome assembly GCF_018340385.1 of Cyprinus carpio. Taxonomy (NCBI): domain Eukaryota; kingdom Metazoa; phylum Chordata; class Actinopteri; order Cypriniformes; family Cyprinidae; genus Cyprinus; species Cyprinus carpio. Next base: position 17,176,171 of record NC_056594.1, on the reverse strand, counting down.
TATGGTGTTGGACAATCCTAGAAAGCTTTTGTGGGGATGGTATGGGCTTTGTAAGGTGTTCACAGTACATAGTGTTTGCCAGCATGTGTTATGATGATGCTACATATTTGAGATCTGCGACATGACTCAAGCCTGACGTGACCCAACAAATGATCAGGTTTGGGTAAATCATCATGTACAATTTTCAGTTTGCATCCAGGTTTGGGCTTATTATAAAATGTGTATTTTGTAATGTAAGATTATTTTTCAGTTTATAATATTATGTCTTTTTACTGTTACTTTTGATGAATTTAATATGTCTTTGCTGAACAAAAGTATTAATTTCCTCAAATGTAAATGGCTTTATCCTAGCTATCCTTAAATCTATCCTTAAAGAGTAATATTTCTTCATTTGATCTATTGCATATTGCTGGCTGTTTACAATTTTTTTTTTTCTCTCTTTTAGTGGTAATTGCACTGATCCTGGTGACGCTTGTTGTCTGTGGGTTCCTGCTGTACAGATACCTGTACCACAGTAAGGGTGTTTACAGAACCGCAGGTGAGCCTGCTCCAGGTGTGGACCCTGACCAGGTCTACAGTGACACGGTCACTGAAAACAAGAAGGAATACTTCATCTGAACTGCTTGGCTTCAGAGGGATTTAACCCATTAACAGTGCGCATGGACTGTCTGCTGCAGACATCTAAACAGTCTGTGTAGAGAGGTATATGTGCACGATGTAAGACATTTGGGTGTGATCTATGTATGTGTTTTTAGTTGGAATGTTTAAGTTTGAGTTTTTTGTTTTTGGTTTTTGTTGTTTATTGCCAGTAAGCTCACCATCAGTTTTCGTATGGTAAAGTTAAACTGTTATGTTTGTGTATATAGTTTATAGTTCACACAAAAAAAAAAGTATTAACTCGCTACTTCAGCAGAAATTACATGAAGGTTCATATACAAGAGTTATTAATGAATTCTTTATCAGTAATTATGGGATTATTATCAGCTATTATTAGAGTTCAGGTAGCATAAGTGGCACTGCACCTTAATCAAACAGCAAACATTGTAGGCACTGTACAAATTTGGTTTTATTCAGTTATAAGTCAATATAGTGTTAAATTGCGGCTTTTCAATATGCCTTTTTCCTTTGACCATATTGCCTGGCTTTTTATTACTATTTTTTTTATTATTATTTATTGGCAGAATGTTTAGATGTTATAGTGCCTTGTAAAATATTCAAATGTGTTTTTTTTTTTTTTTTTGACATTTTATGATTCAAGGTTTTTTTTGTTGTTGTTTTATTATTTAAACATATATATTTGTTACATAGGCTTGCTGTAACAGTGCCAAATATTATACCTCTGTCATTATTTGTAAAACAAAAATGCTGATCATAATATCAGATGCATATATGATACTTGATTTTTTTGTTTAGGGTTACAGTAGTATCTTATGAATTTTTTTTTTTTTTTTTTTTTTTTTTTTGTAATTTAAAAATTCTGAGTCATCTTTTTTCATTGTGCTATCAATTTGTTACTGTAGTTATTGATATAACACATAATACAATGTCAAATACAAGTGGCTGGTATTTAGCTAGTAAAACCAAAACTGATATTTAATTTGAAATCAATTCTGTGCAAAGAGTTTTGTCAGTACAAAAATTATATTTCCTAAGATTTTTAAGTTCTATTATGCCTTTGAATACAATTGCGATTGACAGCAATATAATCCACAATCTCGGACTAAATGTGGATTGGAAGTGATTGGTCATTTAGTCAAACATTTGTCATAACCTGGAGATAAACCTCTAAATAAACAACTAAGCATTCAAACATGAACCATTGAAAGACATAATACAACACAGATTGTCAAAATTCAAAATAGCTTTTATTCTAAATTTTGTTTTATACTTAAGGTTTAGTATAAAAAAAGTTAAGTGCACCACAATTTCACTGGAGACCATTTTGTCATGTAGCAAACTAGGAAGGACCTCGGTTCCTTGATGCTGCAGTATGCATCCATTACAACCCATCACAATCTTTTTATATTATATATATATATGTAGAAAAAAAAATCAAAGGGTTCCCTGAACTGTAGTGCCCACATAGACGTATACCACGCATGACTGTCATGGTATTGAGGCTCAAGATAAGCAGTGTATCCGCTACATTGCATACACAAACACACGGTGCCACATGCCATGATAAAATGCTGCGCTAAGATTGAAACAGGAATTGAGCTCTGAAAGCTTTGCCCTCATGTTTTTTGCCTTATGTTATTTTCCTAGCGAAGTAAGCATAAATGAAATGAGTTTTAAATAAGGAATGATAAAGTCAGGTTAGGAATGAATGTGAAACTACCAGCTCAGAAGTTTCATACTAAAATAAAAACCTACATCACAGAAAATTATAGAAATGGTGCTAAGGCAATGCCAGCATACTTGGCATGTTTTTTGTTTTTGTGTGTGTGTTTTTTTTAACATCATCAAAATCGTTTTTTCCGTTATTTGCAGAGAGAAAATCTACCTGAATGGTCTTTTGTATTCTAATGGGCAAAACCTTTAGAACTGTACTGTAGTGTCGGATACCCAGTGATGCACCTGATACATCTAAAGCCTAAAAATGAGCCCCATTTGCCAGGCTAGCATAAAATGTCCTATTTTTTTCTTTAATTAAATCAGAAAATATGTATGGTATAGAGACAAAAAAATATTTGATACCAGTTACTGTGTGGAGAATAAATTTGAGTGAGCATTTATAAGCATTTCACCTCTGTGCTATCTAGCAAAATAAGCAGCATTTTAGATTTACACTCACATCTAATACAGATAACTGCTACAGAACTTTCTGCCATTCTATCACTGTTGGGAGTAGAAATGAAGATTAGCAATTCAATTTATCAGAAGCGCAAAAAGCAGTGGAGACAACTGCTGGTGTAACTCAGTGCATTCTGTGAGGTTGTCCTTTTTTATCAGGTAATGTTAATGCGAAACATTTCTAAATCACATTACAGATGAGAGAGAGAGGAAAACTTTAATCCCTTTAATCAACACCACAATTTCTCAGCCGTTGTATATGCTGCTACGTATCACCGCACTGCTTTGAAAAATCATCAATGCAGCAACAAGTATAACTGACGCTATTTGTATTTCAAAGCATATGTACAAAAGAAATCTGCAAAAACATTTCAGAATTGGTTGACAGTGCACATAAATTAATTTTGTAGTACTCCTAAAAAAATGTAACAATGATAACACTTTATTAAGAACAAAACTACTGAAAAGTGCATGCAGAAACATCAAGATGCAACTAGGAAACATTGATATATTTTTAAAACACAAACCCCTAGAAAATGCAGTCACAGCAGTCTTGTGCTCTGCCCGGAAAGCAATCACCATCATCTAAATATGATGTTTGTTTATTTCAGAATGGATCTGTTTGCAGATGTACTATGAGAGAAGACTTACAAAAAGCGAAAAGCTTTTAGTGCATTCTTGTCCAGATCTTTGGTACAAGCAGCCTCCCACGAAAAAAAAAAAAAAAGCTTGATGTGCCAAACCATTTAAAATACTGAAAATAAATTGTCTCTTGATTGAGCCCTGACCTCTGTAAATAGCTTTACCTTTGTGGAAAATGTCTAAAAAGTTTGTGTAGAAGCACATATAGCTGGAACACACATAACACGCGCTAAACAAGGTGAAACTGCTATACGTACAGCTCTGGGTATCCGACATTGGAGGGAAAATATTGGAAAAAAAAAAAATCTGACTTTTCTGAACCAGTTTAGTTAATCTTGTTCGTGCTCTCTTTTACTGCATTTAGGTTCATTCATATGTAAATTCCTTTGCTTTTAAATAATGGTGCAGTTTTGGCACCTGATAATATTTATATAAGCTTGCCCAAAGGTACAATACGCCGCCATTGTCTGAATTTGTAAACACACCTGTCTCTTTGATAGAGTGCTTAAATCTGCATTTTACATATTTGACAAGACCTTAATAATATGAATGAAAGGTGTAGATAAGCATACTATTCAAAGAGAAAGTTACAAGTGCATAGCTACTTTACACAGATGATCAAACTGACTCTTGGCAGTTCTCTTGGCATGTTCTCTGGCTTAAGAAGACAACCAAAAACTAGAAAATGTCCTTTAAAAATGAAGTTGTAAGAGGTACGCCAGTGTCAAAGGAAAAAAATGACCTGGTCTTCACCTTAAAAGTTGTCTACTCTAAATTATGGCAAATGAATATGTGATCACTAGAAATTCAAACCTACAATTATCGTGCGCTTTTTAATTGTGAATACACAATAATTGTGTTATACATTTATGTAACTGTGATATTACACAATTATACCAATAGCGGCGTACTGTACCTTGAGTAAGGGGCTCTAAAACATTACATTCCATTAGATTAAATCAGTATTGTGGCTTAGCCAAGCAGCCCCAAGGGAGGCAGGGGTGGGAGAACAGGTAAAGGGAACCAGGGAGAAGGAAGGAGGGCTTCGGTCCAGGCCCAGGGGGGTGCTCACTGTTACCAGATGGTGTAACCGCCGCCGGAGCCACCCATGAAAAAGTTGCCCTTACGTTGTGTCATCACAACATTTGCACCTTGCATGGCTGCCATCTGAGCCGCGTTAGGGAGGTGTCCAGGAGGTGGAGGCTTAAATATGAAGAGAAATATCAAAATCAAATACATATTTCATCAGCTACATGTTCAGTTATGTCTATGCCAAGAGAAAATTGTGAAGTCATAACTTAAAAGATTTAAGTATTTAATGAGATATATGTTGAGTTTTGTATTTGATGTTGAGTTGAAGGATAAAAGCTACAGAAGTGTGGGGAAAAAAACATCACATATCGTGGTGTTTTTTAATTAATTTGTAAACTAGTTTAGTGCAACCTCCTACTTACTGTATTATATTTCTATTTTCGCAAAGTTTTTTTTTCATGTCAACACTGTCACATACAAAAACATGTCTTGTCAGAAATTCTTCTGAAATATTGACAAATTCACTTCAGTGAAAACTAATGACTAATGTTTTCATCTTTTTTTTTTTGTCATCACCAGTCTTACAGGTTGACAGTTGACTTTCTGATTTTAAGGACTTGCTAAAATTGAGGGAAATAATCCAAAAATACTAAACAATTTTTAACAATTTGGGTGATGGTGCTAACATATCACGATGACATGGTTAAATGCAATTATCTTAAATACCTAATAAATATATATTTACATAATAATAATAATAATAATAATAATAATAATATAAGCAAAATTATCTAAAATATATAAACAAAATGTAGTTTTTAACCAACAACTTCTTTCTCTGATTAATTTAAAATTTACTGTAGGTCATGTTTTGTCCCATATCTCAATAAATCAAAAGGAACAGCCACTGAAATTGTTGTACATTCAAATCTGTCTCAGTCCTCCAACATAAACTGGATTTGGCTCAGTCCATCCAAGATATATAGATAGTTTCTTCATTGAAAAAGAATTGGAGAAATTTAGCATTTCATCACTTGCTCAAAACGGAGTTCAAACAGCTGATGAAAGATCACAGTCCATCAAGTAACATCTTGTGAAAAGCTGCATGTTTGTAAGAAACAAATCCATCAAGATGTTTTAACTAAACCATCACATCTGACAAAAATACGATGGTAATTTCATCCCGTTGTCCTCTCACATCAAAATCCACAGATTTATTTGTTTCTGTTTTTGCTTGTAAACAGATTTTCCTTGATCTGTGCATATTTCTCTCCTGATTCAGACAAGATGACTTTTTCACTGAAGGCATTATTAATAATTATGGACTCATATTTAGCTAGAAGTAGGGGTAGGCGATATGACCAAAAACTTACCATGCAGAAGTAATTTTATTTCACGGTAACGGAATATATATCACAATATTAGTTATTTTTGCTTTAAATAAGGTCTTTATGATATCAAAATTTCTACTAATTACTAATTAACTAATTACAAGCAACAGGATGAAAAAACTACAGTAGTAGATCAAATAATAAAGAAATACTACATACATTGTATAAAGTAATCAAATGTATAAAAACACTGCATAATCTTCACTGTGTAAATGAAATATATATTTCTTGTTATTAAAGTTGCAAAAGTGATTTAGTCAAGAGTATTTGTTTTTTGATTATGATTAATGACAGACAGCAGGAATGCTGTCACTTAAAATCACGTTTTTAAACTGCCACATGTGCTTCACTTGAGACCTAAATTACTGTTTACGATACTTGCAAAGGCATTTTGACACATACAGTGTGTATTTAACCTTTCAGACCTATAAAGCGGCGGCAAAAATAATGTTCAATACTCCCGCTCTCTATGAGCACCATCTTCACGTGTGTGTGCCTCTCTGACAGTACGCGCGTAGAGCGAAATGAGTTCTTTTTCGCTGCTGATTGCATGTCTCTTGTTTGATTAACATGAATGACAGACAGCAGGAATGCTGTCACTTAAAATCACGTTTTTAAACTGCAATGCTTAAATACGTGTGTTAATGATAGTATTTTGTTTTGTTTTATTCATTTTTTTAGGTGTTTTATTTTTTTTTCTGATGTTAACTATTGAGTATATATTGTTTATTGGTTGGTAAGTGATAGAAAGCTACATTTTTTTCCCCAAATCTGTTCTGATGAAGAAACCAACTCATCTACATCTTGGATGGCCTGAGTGCAAGTAGATTTTTAGCAACTTTTCATTTTAAGGTGAACTATTCCCTTAATTGTATGTTGCTAAATATAAATGCATATTATTTCCTGGATGTTTATTGGGAATACTCACAGGAATGGAAGTACTGGTGCTATGCCCAAAGCGAGCTCCAGCATCGAATCCACCATCCACCATGACAGTGGAACCAGGGGGGTACACGGGCCCCATCTGATAATATGCCATCGGGACACTGGGGGCCATGGCCCCCATTGGCATAGACTGAGCATGCATGGGCATGTACATCTGAGTACCAGGGTAAGCTGAGGTCATTGGGGGCATCTGTCCATGGGCCTGGGGAGGAGCCATATACCTAGGCTGATAAACCTGCAAGAGGGAAACATTCACAAAGTGTAAAATCATAAATTATAGTAATCAGCTTTGTATAGAATAAACACAATTTATATTTTAAAAAATAAGCCATTTTAAAATGCAGATAACCACAAACCTGCAACCGTATAATAGCCTAAAGTTATGATTAATGAAATTAACATTTTATTGAACAGTGGTAGCTTTTACACCTTTGCTGCATTTTTTAATATATAAAAATTGAGGGTTTTATTAAGGTTTTAAACTCATGATAAAATCACAGTTATGCATGGCCTCAGAATCAAGTTAATTTGCTATAAATCTAGCATACTAGATAGAATACCTCTTTCTTCTGGGAGTTTCATGCTGACTAATTTGTTGCTAAAATTGCCTTTGTCTGTTTGAGTGGCGGCACTTACATCACAACAGATGATTCATCAAGCGCAATTTCCAAAAATGATTCATGTTCTCAGAAGAATCTTTACCATGCCGTCTTGAGTAAGGGAGCATACATTTTTGAAAATACTTCTAAAGTGCTTCCAAAACATTTTTTTTTAAATATAGCACTAGATTAAAATGTGACATTATAAAAAGAGTAGGAAAGACCCATTTGAATGCTTTAATGAGATACTGAACATCCACATGACCAGAGAGAGAGTAATTAGCACTGGTAACCTCAGAGTATGGAGGAGGGGCATCTGGATATGGAGACACCTGAGGAGGGACTTGCATAGCAGGCGGGTAAACGGGTGCTGTGCTCTGCTGAGGGTAAACAGCTTGTGGATATGAACCTGCACGGACACCAAGAGAAAAAGAAAGACAGTTAACGGTTTAAAAATGAATATCACAACACAATCTTAAGTTGATTTACTGTAGAGTAGCCAGCAATATTTTGGTTTTGTACTAAAGATACTGACCAAGAAAAAAAAAATCACAGGCTTGAAATGTGAATTAATTTTTTTTTTTTAATAAAATACACTGGCAAATAATTTTGGAGTGACCCAGACATGTTATTAAAAGGTTTTGTGATACTGACCGAAACAGATCAGATGACTTACTATAATAAATATGGATGTGGAAGCGTATGTATTACAATAGATAACATGAAGCCGCAAACACACACAAACAAACGACACAAAAGGCAAGCTAAACAAGACAGCTAAATTACAATTGAAAAATAAGACAAATTGTTCTTGAGTGAATACGACACAGTATATTGATGAAACACGTTTAAATAAGATTAATTAAATGATTAAACTGATGCTGTGAGCGTCTCGCTTTCTTAATGAGGTCACCTTTCTGGTCACGTCACCGCGCTGTAGCATACAAGCTAGTCACCCTTTACCTGTTTTCAATCCAAAACATTACCCAGTCCGCTAAAATAAGACGCTATCGCGTTAAAAATAACAGCGTCCGTCGGGACATAGTCGATGGCAGATGTTTTTGGCGCATAATCGATAAGAATTCAGTATGTAAAATCGTTTGTTATGTAAGTCTGTTATGCTGGCTAACTCTATTGGTAGTTGCTAGGAAGCGGCTAAGCAAAATAGCAGAAGAGCGGAGATGATCGTGTATTTACCTTTGTTGTTCATTGTTCTTCACTGTAGATAAACTATTATAGAGGACGAGAATTTCAACAGACCGAATTCTGCGTTTATTTGACAATAAATACAAGGTTTGCTGAAAGTTCCTCGTCTTTTTTACTCGTTACTTCCTTGTTTTCGTCGGGTTATGCTTTGAGTATATTTGTGTTGGGAGGAGCTACGTCATGCACGCATCAGTTTTTGCACGCCACTCCCTGTTAAAGAGGAACTCGTGACTCATTAGCTACAAAACGAAAGTCTCTGTAAGCCCCACTTTACACTATAAAAAGAAACGTTACGTATACAGTATAAAATAATAGAATATATATCGAATTTTACGTCTTTATATGTAAAATATTTGCTTTTATATGTAGGGCGGGTGTCACAGATGGAATATGTCACAAAGGCCAATAGAATATATATCGAATTTTACGTCTTTATATGTAAAATATTAGTTACACGAAAATATATGTAGGGCGGGTGTCACAGATGGAATATTTCAAAGGGATATTAAATTCAAATAAAATACTTTTGTAATCAGCGTTGGGTAAACAAGTGAATATAATAAAATTTTAAATAGAATTAATTCAAATAAGGTATATTTTTAATCTAAGTTGGTTAATCAAGTAAATCTAATAAATGTACATTCAGGTTCTTTTTTTATATATAGGGCTTAAATTAAGACAGGATTAAGCAATAGTTCAATTAGGACATTTAAGTAGTTTTTATAAACGTGACATTACTGGTGTGCATCTTGAGATAAATCAGTGACACGTATATATATATTGGTCTCTGTAATTATAGGTTTCATTGTGACCTCTTACCCCATAATTATAGTGTGACAACATACCCTGCTATTACTCATACTTATATTGTTTATATGCTGAATTATTTATTGTCTATCTGCCTAAAAATTTGATGTGAATATTTTTATATTTTACTTTCCCAATAACATTATTATTGACATGAGCATGTAATATGAAATACTGTCTCCTCATAGGGTTAGTTAGTGTGGAACGATTCTGCACACTTGAACCTAAAGTAATATCACATAATTAGGCCCTGGGAAGTATACCAAAGAAGAGCTGAAGTTTTATTAAGGTTGTTTAATTTAGTTGCAGAATTCAACCCAATATATTTAGTTTCAAAATTTGAATAGGAATGATGATCCAAATTTTGTTTTGCACTTCTGTGACTAAAATTAAATGTAGTTTATGCATTTTTATGGTTGGGCCCACAGGCTCAGTATAAAGTTGCATTTAGTGGACATCCCTTGTCGGCCCTGCATCTATTCAAAAATAAAACAGAGCAGGGCTTTGTCAAGAAAATGAAAAAAATTTTTTTGCAATGTGTATGTCTTTATATCAGATGCACATTAGTACATTAGTTGGGGCCTGTATACTGGATGTGAACCTAAATGCAGATTCGTCTGTATTCAGCAATCCCAGTACTCCTTTGAGCTCCATGGCAATATGCTGCTAATGCATGCAAATGGAAGTGTTTGCCAGCTGGCTTGGCAACAGAGGAAAGACACAGAGTGTGTAGAGACACTGTGTCTTTTTATAAGCCAGTTCCTTATAAAAAATGGGAAAATGCCTTGTAAATCACATATGCATGTGCATCAGCATGCATCTGACTTTTCTTTACTTAATTTTGAATGCATTTAGTGGTGTGCTTAAAGCTTTCACCAAAAAACATGCAATCAGCACAACATAGAGATTCACATAACAATGCAACAGATGCATTTGGCTGCAGTGCCCTAAAATGATCCTCTCTGGAGAACAGTCAGAGGGAGAACTGTGCTTGAAGATTAAACAGATGGGCTGCAGCCAAACTTTATGATTACATTTCTTGATTTGCATTTAGTATTCCTCATTTGTAAGTCACTTTGGATAAAAGCATCTGCTGAAGGAATCCAGTTTTGTTCGTGCTAAGATACCATGTAGATGCCATAATTGCATTTAACATTTTAATCACCACTTTTGTTTTGTTTATTAATATTTTACATGGAACCATATAAAATGTCTGTATGTTTTAATTTCATTTAGACTTTAAGAGGTACAAGGGCACACTGGTGGAAGGACATGGATGTCAATATTTGAAATTCTTTAAAAATGTCCATTCACATAGTTATTTTGAAGAAACAGCAACAGTAATCAGAGTAATAGTTGTAATAATAACAATAATAAGCATGATTACAATTATTATGATGATGATCATAATTGTTAATGATAATTATATATATATATATATATATATATATTAATATATATATAGTATAATATATATATATATATATATATATATCATAAAATGTAAAAGTAATAATAATATAATAATATTCATATTTTAAACACATATATTTTAATTCACATCATTGTTTTTGGGAAACAAGAACAATATAATAATAGCAATTTTAATAATAAGCATGATACAATTATTATTATTGTTGTTTTATTGGCATTATTACATTAGATTATCATGCAATAAACATATAACTTTTTTATAAATAATAATAATAATAAAATAAATTGATCTCTTTATTAATATTAGTAATTTTATTATTAGAGCACAACTTCACACTGCAGCAATATATCAGTTAGAATCAAGTGTTTGAATAGTGCACTGAACTGCGGTAACACTGTGTACTGTCTCTTTAAGACGGCCATCGCTCTCGTTCTGTCGACCCAGCGCCATTTTTTCAATGCAAGACTCGGCCTGCATAAATTATGTTCATGACGTAGTGCAAAAGAGCAAATTTGTATTAATTTTCGGCACTTTTCTGCAGATAAGGTTTTACCTTGGCTATTTAGGCGCACTTGCTTCACCGGCACGACTGTTAATGGAAAGGCGTCATTAAACATTTAGTTAAAAAGAGGATCAGCGGTTTCCCGAGCCTTCTTATCAATGCAAATAGCTCTTTTGTGTGCATTCGTAGCGCGCGTCGGAAGCTGTGAGATGAATTTTTAATTATGCATATTTAAACCAAACTGTGGCAAAGCTCCCCGAAGGAGGAGAAATAAAGAAAATACCCCAGCTTTCAGCGGGTAAGTCGTGAATATGATCACAACTTGCACGCATTTTTGCACAACGCAATACGAACTCGCGGACTCGAAATGAGTTTTTGGTTAATATGCAATGGTCTTAATTAGCATAATTTATATATTTATGATAAAGAGAAAGGAAATACATCAAATGCCGTCCCGAGTCATGGCATATTGGCATGTGAGGAGTGTGATAAGTAGATGAAGTGTGTGTCCCGCGAGGGGAGTTTTTATTGCATTGTGATTGTGTTGAGAGGACTGCACTAGTACCTCACAGGCCTGCTTGATGTGAAAATGCGCAAGGCTTACATAATGCTCTATTGTTTGTTTTTTTTGGATAATTACATGCGCGAATTTATAATGCAAGACACCCACCTTAAATTGCACGTGCACAGTGAGGACATTCGAACATGCTCGGAAATAATGTACCAAATCTTTAAGAACAGTGTTTACGTTTTTCTGTGAGGCACCTGGGTTCAAGTATTTTAAGTTGACAACCTTGAGCTGGCGTCATAGACGTGGCGTTACACGCTTGACTACGACATGATTATCTGGTTAATGCCTTGCAAAGATTTACTATGGTAATCATAGTTCCTGCCAAAAGACCAGAGTATATGCTATACTTAATGTTATTACTGTAAAAACAATAAATGTAATTTGTAATGTTATTGAACGACAGTGATGGCTGTCAAATAACTATTGCAGTAACAACTGTAGAAACAATGGTGTTATAGCAGAAACTTTACCATGGTGAATTTTTGTAAGGGTGTGCTGCTAGTCACCTTCATATTTTAAATATAAAATATAAATAAAGTAGGTATTCATATTGTGGTAAGTAACCTAGTAGTTTTGAGACTGCTTCATATTTTAAATATAATATTTTTTTTTTTTTTTTTTTAGAAAATTATGAAAGGGGCCTTTTTTTGTAAATTATTTGTTAGATTTAATTGCACTCAATCACAGCAGTTTTTACCTTTAATAACTTATTTAACTCAATGTTTTCCTTCCATATGTTGAAGTATTTGTGATTGAAATTAGATTTAGTTGCAATAAATATATTGCACATTTATTTCTCAACTTTATAAACCTAAAACTGATTTTTTTTCATATTAAGTATTTTTAATTGAAATGAACTATTTGTCGGATTTAGTTGAACTAAATCACGTTTGTTTGTTTAATCTTTATAACTTTATCTAAAATATTGTGAAGTATTTCTGATTGAAATGGGACATTTGTCAGATTTATTTGCGTTGAATCACATTATTATTTTATTTTTTTTACCTTTATAGCAATATTTAAAATAATGCGCTTCCATATTGCGAAGCATTTGCAATTGAAATAGAGTATTCAGTGATTTAAATTGTAGGACAGGACTTCATTTTATCCAGGAATTCCCTGAATTGTGAAAAATTGTCTTGGAGTAGGTGGTTGCAGGGAAGGGGCTAAACATGTAAAAGCTCTTGATGAAAAGTAAATGTTAAAGTTTTTTTTGGAGGCAGAGCAAGTTATTACATTTTGGAATAACATGCTCTGATGAGTCATTTGCAATAAGACCAGGAATGTGTATTAAGGAGGTGACTTTTACATCATGGTGAGTTTATTCTTTGATTGCTGGTATCTAGTGCTGTCAAGAATCCTTATTGACCAGCTCTTTTTGTCTCAGGTGGTACGGTGGAGCTGGTGACATCCCCTTCAACCACTATGCGGAATCATTAATCTCCTCAGAGCCTAGACTTCATCATGGACACTGAGGATCTCCCTGCAAACAATGCGCCACTCACTGTCAATGAACAGGTATTCCTGAGTCATAGTCATAATTTCCATATGTTTCTCACTACTTACATGAAGTGTAACGCAACAAAACACAGATGAACCTTAACATTTCATCACATGTCCAGCCTCATGCCCCACGTGTGTGAGTGTTCAGTCTACATTCACAGCACAAGCAATTCTCTTCTGGTGGTGAGGTGTTTGCAGAAAGCATTGCTTATGCCGGTTTTTGGGCAGACGCTCTTGTTTGTTTGCTGTACTCATGTCACTTGTGTCCTTGTTGGGTTGGTTCTTTGTGTCCTAATGTGTGCTTGGCATCTCTGTTCTCTTTAGCCATTCACTGTCTGACTGCAGAAGTGTTTTCTCAGCTTTTAGGTTCCTGCACTTTGAAATTCCCAGCACAAGACGACCAGGTATGCACCTTTTCCTGCCTCTGTACTGCTCTCTGTGCTGCGCTGAGCTGAGCTTCCCTCTCTGCCTGAGCCCTGCATTTGCTCCTGTGATGCTTCTCTAATCTCGACTGAAACATGAACAAGAAATGTTCTTAATAAAAAAAACTTAATCAAACATTTAAGGGGTCATATGATGATGCTAAAAAGAACATTATGTTGTGTATTTGGTGTAATGCAATGTGCTTATGTGGTTTAAGGTTCAAAAAACATTATTTTACACATAATGTACATTATTGTTGCTCCTCTATGCCCCGCCTTTCTTACAAAAGCTCATCGTTCTGAAAAGCGAGGTGTATGCTGATTGGCCAGCTATCCAATGTGTGTGATTGGCCGAATACCTCAAGCGTGTGACGGAAATGTTAGCCCCTTACCATACTGTGATGTGTGTCCCGGTGCGACGAGACAAAAACAATAAAACCCATTACAAACGAGGCATTTGTTGCATCCAGTGGGGACATAATTACTGATAATAATGAGTTATACTGTCTTTTTACTTGTTGCATTGCATGCCGCGTAAACATAAAACCATGTCTGCATTGTGATTGGAGAAAGACAAACAACAAGCGCTACTCTGCACTGCTCAAAACTTGCGTTTGATCATCATTGGCAAATTCTTTAAATATGAAAACGTACTTAAAGGCTATGAGTCAGAAGCGCCAGACTGTCCTTGCAAAGTTGGAACTACCCCACTTTAGAATCAGTCTTTGTGTTGTGTTCTCTTTTGGAAGGCCACCAAAGTAGTTTCGCTTTCGCAATGAAACACATATCGTCTTCACGACATGGCGGCGGTGGCAGCATCAATACTACAGCGAGAATCAAAGTTATGCCTTCTTTCTTTGAGTGAAAATTTAGGCAGTGTTACGCAAATCTTCCCACACAGTGATGTAGACGTGGGGTTGTGTTTAAACGAGGCATTTTAGGAGGGCGTAGACGAGTCTTAACTTTTATAAAGAATATCTCTTTGGGTTTGGGACTTTAGTCTTTGCAACTTTAGGGATCTTATCTATGCATGAACAGCTTGTAACACTCCAAAGAGAAAGGAAAACTTGAAATGGCATCATATGACCCCTTTAAGCTCAGCATAAGCTTCATGCAATAATACATTATAGTTTAAAAGTTGCATTTATTTCAAAAATAAATTTAAAACTGTAATATTATTTATTATTATAAATTTAAAATAACTGTTTTCTATTTTAACATTATAAACCATAATGCATGTTATTTTAGGATTCTTTGATAATTAGAAATTTCAAAAGAAACTTTTGAACAGTAGCGTCACAGTTGGACAGCAAAATTCGCTTGGATTTCAAAGGCTCATGTTAACAGCAGAGTTTACATGTTCTTCATGGGAACCTATTAGCGTATTTGAGCATCTTCTGCTGCTTGTTCTTACTTAATTGGCTTTTGTTTTCAAACTACTGAGGCTTGTACAGCTGTTAAATGCCAATGAAACGTATTTGCCAAGTAGGGCTGGGCGATATTGCAAAAACTGTTATGTTTTACAACTTATGTATGTTAACTGGTAGCTTTAACTTATATTCAATAAATTAACCCAAGAAACAATGATATTCAGATGTATATAATATATACACACACACGTACGTACACTTTTAACAACCAAATAAATTCATTGCATATATTCAATATATCGCCCCGCAGCAGTTCCATGCTCTTTTGCTCCGCAAACATCACCAATGATTTAATAAAATGTCTGAGAGATCAGAATATGCACACAGGTGTGAGCTCATCCATAACAGACCATGGTCCATTTTCATCTGGTCAACACTGCCCTTCATTACCCCGGACAGGAGAGCATTTATAACCTGTTAACCCCTTCCTCCAGGTCATTGTCATGTCAGGACAGGAGACCATCCGTGTGTTGGAAGTGGAGGTTGATACAGCCTTGTCCTCTTCGGGGACTGATGGGAAGGCAGAGTCAGGCGGTGAGGAGGCTGCTGTTCATATCCTAGAAGCAGCTGAGGAGGCTCCACTGGAAAGTCCAGTAACCACAAACACTACCACAGCGGGTGAGGCTAATCAAATTGACTGATATAAATAGCCATGTTAGTTTGGTATCATAGCAACCCAGTATTCAAAGCCGCCACCACCAAAGAGGCATTTAGTATCATAATTGTAATAAATGCATGGCTTGAAATAGACACCACCATTCGTTATGTTTCTCATGCATGAAAATGTCGTGGAAATTCTTTTTAAAGGTTTCATCAAATCTTTCTCTCTTTGCATGTAGTGTCTCTGGAGGTCTCAGCACCTGCAGTTCAGACCGTGGTCTCCAAAGCCCCCATCAGTGTGTCACTGGCCCAGCCTCAGTCTAGCTTACCCATCACTGTCCAGGCCTGCCCACAGGTGAACTCTATTTTCCTTTTTTCCCCATGTTAAATATTAGTAGCCACTTTCAATGTCATTTTTGCCTCAAGCGCTTGATCATTTCTGACTCTGGTGGTCATATCTGAATGTACTCATGGATGTTCATGTTTCTAACTTTCTGAATGAACATTAACAAGTGATCTGATGTGCATTATGCAAAAATGATCGTTAACAACATAATAAAATGCATGTTTTACATAAGAAAATGTATTTATATAAAATTGTGAGACATGGGTGAGGGATGCCTAGTTCTGTAAAGGTTAAAAACACCTGCTTGAAATTAAGTAATTTTAGTAACACCCCCAATTGAGCAAATCAGTGTTATTGTTTTGTTTTTATTTGTATACCATTATAATATTAATTCATATTTTAAATTAGCTTTTGTTTTTCCAGTATATATTGTGCTTTTAGTCTTTTTTAGTTTTTTTTTTTTTCTTATGTTTAATGCATTTTTATTTAGCTTTAATTTGTTTTTGGTTTAGTTTTTGTAATTTTAGTACTTCAGCTTAAGGCTGGAATACACTGTATGACTTTTGCCCTGTTTTTTATTTATTTTTTTCTTGTTTTTTATTTACAGTCTGGATGAGTCAACGCTAGTTTTTTATTTTTTGCAACCATTTACAAAGTTGGCTAGTGTATGATGCCTTGTGTTTTAAAATCTAAAAACAGCCTGTTTATTTAATCCAAGGTGAAGATTAAATCAACGTTTTTTCCATCTGATGTTTATATGTAATATTATTTCATCTTTTTCACATAACAAAACAGATTCCCAATAGTTTTAGGTGACAGTAACAGCATTGGTGCAGAATGTGAGCAAAATACCTATGAACGTCAAAACATTTGAAAAACATTTCTCAGAATAATTAAATCTATATGCCATTACCCCACCAGGTCCTGACTCAGGATGGTTTGGCCTCTCTGATGACTGGCATGTTTGCCCAGCAGGGTTCTCTGGGTCAGCCCCTGCTCATTCCTCTGAGTATGGCTGGATCTGTGGGGGGTCAGGGGGGTCTGGCAGTGCTCACCTGGCCCACCGCCACTGTCGCCACCCTCCCTGGTCTTGCTGCAGCCAGCCCTGCCGGAGGACTGCTGAAGCTGCCATTTGCAGGACTGCAAGGTAGGATGCTCATTAGGCTTGCTGCGACAGACGGTGCTGACGGTAATACCGTTGTTAAGCCGCAACACCGGTCACATCACTTGCACACCGTGGCACCGACCCCCACCATCATTTAGATTTTTATAGTATTAAAAATCATTTAGTTCAGTAAAAGAACAGGCCCTACAATTAAAAACTGAATGCAGCTGCTCAATGCAGTGTGCTGAACGACAGTCGCATCACAGATCAGACTTAATTTATTCATTTATATTGAACTGACAAGAAGAGTGAGGTGAGACAGACAAGACGATGGCAGATGATTTAGTTTTGAAACGAAATGCAAAAGTGCCTGCAATATTTTGGATTTTGGAAAGCCTGTTGACTTCTGCCTTTTATCTAAGGTGATTTTCGAGTTTTTTTTTTTAGGGTGCTTTCACATCTCTAGTTCGGTTCATTTGGTCCGAACCAAGGGCAAACAATTATACATTGTAGCATTTTTCAGCTTTTTTGGGTTCCATTTCACACCACACTGATTGCTTTGGTCCGAACCAGTTGAAACGAAACAAAATGCAGTCACATGACAACATCCACATCACTCATTGGACATGACGTATTTCCTAAACTGCTTTTCGATTGGTCAGAATTTACGTGCGGGAAAATTCACACATAAGAGGAAAAGCCAGCAAACAACACGGAGACAAAACAACTATGGAGAGACGACTGCGCGGGCTGGTTTTGTCCCTGACCATAATCTATTACATTGTTTGTATACACCACAATATGCAAACAATACATTTCTATAATGAAGCGCGGATGCGGCTTGAAAACAACGTTCTAATGCACTGCAAACGGCGAGCAGGCATCGCTCATAACTTCAAGCGGAGGCGTGCATTAATCCAGAGCTGCCATGCTAAAGTGCAAACTGTCAACAAACCCTTTGTAATCGGATAGTGGGCATCGCTGATGACTTCGGGAGCTGGTTTTAGTCCAAAAATAATCAGTACTTTTTGCAGTTGGGTCTGTTTCGAGGTCGGATCACATTCTCACCACAAACGAACCGCTCCAGAGTTTTTTCGTTTGAAAGCGTACCGAGACCACCTCTTCAAGCAGGTCTCGGTACGCTTGTTTGGTCCGCCTTTGGTGCGCACCCGAGTGCGATTGCTGCTTTCACACCTGCCCAAACGAACCGCACCAAAGGGGGAAACGAACTCTGGTACGATTCAACCGAACTAAATGAGGCAGGTGTGAAAGCACCCTTAAACATTTGTTTCTTATTTAATTGGTTCCACTTTGTTTACTTATTTTTACTTTATTTAAACCTTGTGTAAATATTTTATTTGACATCAAGGTGTATGCCATACCTCCAAGCTTTCTCATTCGTTTTGCTAATAAACATTCTACGTTTCTTATTTATTTGGTTATATATTATACATGTTTACTTATTTCCAGTTTTGTATACCTATTTTAAACTTTATGTAAGTTATTTATTTTATATTAGGCATAGCCTGTCCTATAGCATGGTGTATTTTTATTTGTTTTGTTAATAAAAGTTCTGTGTTTTATATATATAGGCTAAAGTTAGTTTGACGTTGTATTTTGTTGTTTTTGCATTCAAGCAACTGATTCCGAATTACCGCTAATTCGATGAATTAAGTGAAAGTAAAATGTGCATGGTGCTTTTAAGCTATTTAAAAGTGAAGGAAAGAGAGGAAAAGAGGAAAAATTCAAACGAACAATTGCTTTACACTGAATTGCCACTATTTGAAAGTGAAAGTAAAATGCAAATGCCGCTTTTACAAACTATTTAAAAGTGAAGGAAAGCAAGGAAAAAAGGGAATGCCCCCGCCCTCGCGGTGATACCGGTATTATCGGTGTTGTCAACACGTTGATTAACCGGTGGGAAAATTTCCTCACCATCATATCCCTAATGCTCATGCATATTATTATCTGTTGCCATGGAATTCAGTTTAAAATACATGGAGTAAGGTCAGCATTTGATATTTATATGAAATTGTGACTTGTTTAGGCCAGTCAGTATTTCATAATAATGAAAATTTTAATGTTACAATGTGTTTTACTGAGCAAAGAAACTCAGAAAAACTATTTATTTTTGACTGTTACAACAGCTTGATTTTTTTTCTTTTCCAGCTGCTACTGTGTTGAACTCTGTCCAGACGCAGCTGCAGTCACCTGCGCAGGCGGTCCTGCAGCCCCAGGTATCTGCTCTGCAGCCAACCCAGACCACAACAGCCACCACTGCGTCTGTTGTTCAGAAAGTGACAGAGCCCAGTGCCTCAGTCGCAACACTTCAGACTGCAGGCCTGTCCATCAACCCTGCTATTGTGAGTAGGGAACACTTCTGTTGTGGATACAGACATGTTATTGGGTTAAGTTGTATCATATATGTGACCCTGGACCACAAAATCAGTCTTAAGTCTTTGGGGTATATTTGTAGCAATAGCAAAAAAAAAACCATTGTATGGGTCAAAATTATCGATTTTTCTTTTATGCTAAAAATCATTAGGATATTAAGTAAAGATCATGTTCCTTGAAGACATTTTGTTAATTTCCTACTGTAAATATATCAAAACTTAATTTTTGTTTAGTAATATGCATTGCTAAGAATTAATTTGGACAAATTCAAAGGCGATTTTTTTTTTCAGTTTTTATATATTTTTTTGCACCCTCAGATTCTAGATATTCAAATAGTTGTATCTCGGCCAAATATTGTCAGATTCTAATAAACCATACATCAATGGAAAGCTTATTTAGTCAACTTTCGGGTGATGTATAAATTTCAATTTCAAAATTTACACTTAAAGGGCCGTACACACCGGGACGAATATCGGCGCGCGTTATTCGCCAGCGTTTTTCAACGCGTTTTTTTTGTTCAACACCCAAGCGATTTTCGCTGACGATGAGCCGAGTGAACATGCAAAATTCACTCCCTGACATTAGATGGCGCTTAATGTAAAACAGAAATACTAGAAATACCTAATCTCTAGTTCTCTTTAATCAAGATTTTTGTAATCGCTGGTCGCGCGTTTGTCATATAGTTCTTTGTTGTTTCCGACAAAACCACGAGACCAGCAACTCTACATTAATCTTGCCTTGCATCTTCTTCGTCTTATTTCTTCCCGGCAGTGTAGACGCTACTTGGCGTATATCTTCTTCGCTGTTACGTATGTGTGCTCAGCAAGACAGTTTTGTGTTTGAGCGCCCCCAAGTTGTGTTTTACCTGTAACTTCAGAAGCTCCAGACACGTGTGGCAAAAGCGCCATTTCATTGGTCGTATAGTTTTTGACGCAGTGCGTCAAACCAAAAAACGAACCCGAGGCGTTTTTTAAAAAATGACGCTTTTACGCGTGGCGTTTTTCGCGTCGGTGTGCACACTCACATTGGCGCCCTTTGTTTAGTCACGAGGCGTTAAACGTCGGCGAATATCGCGCGCGAAATTCGTCCCGGTGTGAACAGGCCTTAAGACTGGTTTTGTGGTCCAGGTAAAATATGTGGAAAATTGCCTTTTAAGACATTTGAAATAGGAATGCCCAATATATTGCAACAGTTTGGGGTGGTAATAGTTTTTGATTTTGTTTTTTTTGTTGGCTTTGGATTTTTTATTTGGTAGTTTCTTATTTCTTAAAGACAGCTTTCATATCAACAATTCATCTTAAAAATGTTTTGATTTGAGCTTTTATTGTACATTTTTTCTTAGACAAAATAGTATAGATTTTTACTTTTGTGTGTATTGTATTTTATTTAGGCTTATAGTATATTAAAGTTTTAGTATTCCAGGGCTGATTACTAATAATTATGTTTAAATACTTGTAGAGTTGTATAGATCTTATTTCTGAGGAAACTGACTTTGTTTTATAAACCATAATAATAATAATAATAATAATAATCATTGTTGTTAATATGATTATTAGCTGTTGTTATTCATTGTTTGTTCACTATTATTTTTTAAATCATATATAAGAAGAAGAAGAAGAGAAAAAAAAGAAATATTTCTTAAATCATATGCAAACTGGAAAAATGTGAAAATCTTAAACCTAAGCTCTTCTAAAATCTCTTTTGCTGCTTTACAAGTAATGGCATTTACTTTCAGGAAATGCATATAGTCTTACAAGATAATTGTGTAATGAATTTAGCCTAATCTAATTTTAATTTTATTTTTTTTTAGATTAGTGCAGCTTCTCTGGGAGCTCAGCCTCAGTTCATTAGCTCTCTAACTACAACTCCCATCATCACCAGTGCTGTTTCTAATGTGACAGGTCAACTCATTACCAATGCACAGGGCCAGGTTAGTACTACATTTAAATGTACATTTATTAATTCAATAGACACATTTTCCCTTTACACAGTTTTTTAAATCCAAGTCTCTTTATTTTTATACCTGTGTTTCAGGTGATTGGAACACTTCCCCTGCTGTTCAACCCTGCGGCAGCCTCTGCGTTACCAGCTCAAGGCCTGCAGGTCCAGACCATGTCTCCACAGCTGTTCTTCAACTCCCAGGGCCAGATCATTGCTACTATAGGAAACGGTCCAACAGCTGCTGCCCCGTCCGCCACCCCTGTCCTCCCCAAATCCAATGTGCCCCTGACACTCACCAAGACCACCACACCGGTACTGCGGTGCCGCCTGTGGCTCTTCATTAGTCTGTAAACATACAGTAAACATTTTCTCGTCTATGTGGCATTTTTGTACTTTCTAAGCATAAATATATCCTTTTTTTAATTAAACATGTAAGAAACCATTCAGAATACACTAGCAGCTGTTTAGCAACCATCTAGCAACACTATAGCATCCATTTAAAATGCCACATAGGCTCATTGGAAAAATGTTCCTCCAAAAATGTACCCATACATACAATTCATTGCAGATTCCAGCTAAAATGACCACTAGTGACATTAAAAAAACCAACAACTTTTAATCCTGTTCACAAAAATTCCTTACATGGGCAGATTATGGATTAATAAAGATTCATTTTCTTACAGTATCTTGCACAATACTATGTTATGTTATGAATACTGTGTCTTTAAACATGCAGGTTTTGTACATATGCTCCAGAAAATGTGAAATATTTGTAAAATGATTGTTGTGTTTGTTGATAGACTGTGATTTGTTCTCTAGGGTCCCGTTGGTAGAGTGGCCCCATCTAAAGTCATCATTGCTCCCCAGCCGCAAGTGGTTAAATCAGTGACATCCCTCACCTCTGCCGGTGCCATCGCCTGTGGAGACGTGCCTACCGTGGGGCAGCTTGTCAGCAGTAGGTTTATGTTTCACTGGTACTTCACTGTTTATGTAATGTTTGCAATATTGCATTTACAACTTTCTTCAGTCACATATTTGAATAGGAGCAATTCTGTAAGGTGTGTTTGGATCAGATTTCAGTTATGAAGATTGATGTTTCAGTTACTTGTGGGTAAATTACTCATGTTGTTTATGATCTGGAGAGGGTCCAGAAATCCTAATTCAATTTTTGTTTTCATTAGAGCCGCAGTCTGCTGTGAACGAAGAAGAGGCCATTAATCTGGAGGAGATCCGAGAGTTTGCCAAGAATTTTAAGATTCGACGGCTCTCTCTGGGGTTGACACAGACTCAAGTGGGCCAGGCTCTCACCGCTACGGAGGGTCCCGCCTACAGTCAGTCAGCCATCTGCAGGTTATTCTCTTTTCTATATTCTCTGTCTCTGTTTTTCTTTACTTGTCTTACTGGACTAATTGGACCACTCCCACTTCATTTAGGTTGTGTAAATTGTGCCATTAAAGAAAGAAGAAAGTATTATATAATTAGAATTAAAAAATCTTTCTCCGCTAATGTTGTAAACTATATAGGGAGCCCTATTACTTACACATTATGTTTACAATTAACAGATCCCAAACTATTACATTAAATTGCCATGTATTTTTAGTTATCATAATTAACACTCAAATGAAAAAAATTGTAAGCATGTAAATTGCAGTTTTTTCATTAACTTCTAAATATAATTATAAAATATATAATAATTTACACATTGACTGTCATAACTTCTCGTGACACTTTTATTTAAACATACATTAAGACATAGGGCTGGGCGATATAGCTAAAAAATGTATCAATGATATAATGTTTCATATTGTTCGGCATCGATAATTATTGACATTTTCTATATCCTTTTTTAAAGCAAAGAGCAATAGAAAAAAATGTTTACATTTAACCCCTGTATTTTTGAATTAACCCAATTTGAGACAAAAAAAAATTGTAACAGTCAAACACAAAATAAAAATGAAACAAATATCTAATTTCTAATGTTCTAATGTTTTATATGCAGATTAAATAGGTCTTAAGTAAACTTTTTCCTTTCTCCCTAGACCACAGGATGGCGCAATGAGCAAAATATTGCAGCGCATAAAAATGTCAAAGCAAGGAAATAACGGTCTATAAAAAACGTGCATTACGTCTAAATTAATTCATATAAATCAAATATAATTTCGTAAATTGCATAAACAGTTTTGAACGAAACAGCATCATGTAGTTATGCATTGCTTAATACAAAGAGCTGAATCGCCCATCACACAGATTGCATTTGAAAACATATGAGATGCGGTGAAAACGAATAAACCTCTACAAATTTGTGACATGTTTTCTAAAAGTTTAAACTCTTTTAACTTTGCATGGCTTTATATACATCTCTTGTGTGAGACGCGAGTGCAACAGTTTTATTTTGTCCGGCTAAAAAATGTGCAGAATTTGTGTTCTATGTGAATGGCTTCATTTCGGTTTTAACCTAATCAAGATCTTCTAAGCATTAAGCTACTATATTTCTCTAATATATTGAATGACAAACACAGCAACTGCGTGTCTCGTGGGCTAGAGTCTAGAGACTAACAAAACATTAAAATACAACGTCAATTACATCATCATCACTGCATCTCATGTGCCACTGATGACGATATTTTTATTATAGATTTTAATTATTCTTTTTTTCTTTTTATATTCACAATCTCCTGATCACAGGCAGGCACAGCTCTCAATTCAGCAAGTGTTTGTGTGTGCTGTCTGCGTCACTCATAGCAAGTGCCTATATCAAACATTTTTTTTTTATAGTTATTTTTTTTTTTACGTTGTAAAATATAAATATATTTTTTCGTTTTGTCGTTTTATGGCCTTGGTATATTGTTAAGTATGATATAATGAATATATAGGCTAATGTAGTGCACATATTTAGTGAAATGTTCTTCTCTAGATTGGTGAACTAATGAGCTGTGGGCACAGAATGATGACATGAGATGTTCGTTCATGTTTATAAAGAGGAAGGGATGATCACGTTCACCCGCGCTTCACGCTGCCATTTGATCTGAAGTCACACTACATAAAAGAGAGTCAAAATGGCATTTATTGTTTGAATTTGAACAGAATTTAAAAATATAAGACTTTCTTATTAAAAGTAAAAAAAAAAAAAAAAAGTGCACTATTAAAATGTCTAGTGAAGTTTTATTCATGCATCAACTGAAACAGAGTAGCCTTAAAAATCGATCTTGGGATTCAAGAATTGATATTGATTCATTAAAATGAAGATATATCAAACAGCGTAGCCTAAAAAATCGATCTTGGGATGACATGAGATCTGTACAGAAAATTTTCGGTATGAATATGTGTACTGTACCGTCATACCCCTTATATATATCAACCATCAATATACATTTAATGTCTCTCATACACATACTTAACTCCATTGTCTTGTCTGCCTCTTGTTTCAAGATTTGAGAAGCTTGACATCACTCCTAAAAGTGCCCAGAAGCTGAAACCCGTGCTGGAGCGCTGGCTGGTAGAGGCTGAGCTCTGGAATCAGAAAGGTCAGCAGAACTTGATGGAGTTTGTGGGCGGAGAACCCTCCAAGAAGCGCAAACGGAGAACCAGCTTCACACCGCAGGCCATCGAGGTCCTCAACACTTACTTTGAGAAAAACTCCCTTCCGACCGGCCAAGAGATTACAGAGATCGCCAAGGAGCTGAATTACGACCGAGAGGTGGTCCGGGTCTGGTTTTGTAACCGTCGACAGACTCTGAAAAACACTAGCAAGATCAATGTGTTTCAGTCCCAGTAGGGTGACGGGGTGTCTCGTAGAGTCCAGCAGAAGAACTTTTTGGATGTTGAAGTATTGGTGCTAGTTGCAAAATGATTGAAATGACTGACTAGCTGTTGTGATGAAGCCAGCGGCACTCAAACTGTGTGCGGTCATAGAATAGTATCAAACAAACACTTTCTGTAGGTTTTTTGTTTCCGTTATGCTGCATGCAGAGTGACTTTTTGCCATGCCACCACAACTTTCGATGCTAAAATGGCTTTTGAACTATTTAAAATATGGAAGAAGCTACGAAATCCTGTAGTTGCTATTTTTAAAGACGAAAAGACACTTCATTTACACACAGGAAAGAAAACCTCCAAAATATTCTCCCTCATTTAGTGTTTTTTTTTTTTTTTACTACAACTATGGTTTTTGACCACATATAATACATTTAGAAGGTTCTTTTGAAGGTTCCATTTGACAGTTTATTTTTTTCTTGTGATCATATAGTTTTGCTGTAAACTTTAAGCTATGTGATTTTTCATTGCCTAGGACAACAAACTGGTATTTGGTCATTTTAACCTTCAAAAAGTCTGTCTAAGAGGGTGCATTCAGGTTTTCATTTCATTTTTTATGAGTACAGTGGTTCCCCTGTCTTTGTGATTAAATACTGTAGATGTGGTTTGGTTAATTGACAATCATAGTACTCTGAATCAGAAAGCATGCCCTGCTTTTACGTGGCTAAATCCAATTATTCCATTTCAGCTGTCGTCATAATTTTATATTCAGAGTTGTATGATTTCAACTGTTATGTCTATCTGTTGATTTAAATAGAAAACTGTAACTGTATCAAAGATTACAATGACTGACGTAGAATATGTCCTATGGATTTTACCGTTACTGTTTTTGCCATAACCTGTCTAGTTAAGCAGATCGTAATATCAGGAGATGCTATTGAAGAGAGACTGACATCTATATCTATATGGGGCACTTAAGAAACATTATCTGAACAGCTGAAAGTTTGTTTTAATGTTGATCGATGACAAGTGTTAAAAGTTATTACCACTATAAATGCAATTCATCATAATGAATTTGGATCGTGCTCTCATTTGTACTCTGTCGCAGCAATATTCACAGGTCATATGAACATTTCCCCATTTTTACTAAAACTGTCCAGACAGAAATATGTTGTAACATGTTTCACATGTTTGTTCTAAGCTTGAAGCTATATTGTTCTTATGGACCTTCAGTATTTATCTATTGGATTCTTATCTTGATTGGTACTATTCCATACATTTACATGTTAATGTTGTTCAGAAGGAATGGAATTAGACGTAGTGTTTTAACTAAAGCTAAACATAGACTAAACAATTAAAAAAGCAGCATCTGTTCAACACTTTAATCTGCACAGAGCTTATCGATTTTAAAATGATGCATTTACAGATTATAAAACAATTGTATGGTACTCCATTAACTGTATTTATTTTGTATCAATTTTAATGTTTGGCTTTAACTTGTTATTTGAAATAAATTAACACTAAACAGACTTCTTGTATTTGAGTTGCCAGTCATGATTATATTCATCCTACTCCGACTTCTAAGTTAGTTCACCGATTAATTCTCAGAACACATACAAGGTAACCCAAAGACATCAAAGCATGTGGATCAAGTTGATTTTAAATGACTGTCCTGACAACATAAGCTAGGTAGTGTGTTGCAAGGAATATGTTGTAAGCCTGGGTTTTGGTTTTACTATTGTGACACTAACTATAGCAGGGCCTTTACCACCATAATACTAAAATCAGAATCAAAAAGAGCTTTATTGGCAAGTATGTTTACACATAGAAGAAATCTGATTTGTTGATAGAAGCTTCCACAGCTACCATCCATTAAAATAAATGTGTTTTTCAAAATCAAATAGAAAGCATGATGGTAATGAGGAGCAATCCATGTTATTTTTATTTTTATGGTTTCTGTGGCCTTAAAATAGCACTGATAAACCTATTTTAACTATGCAAGAAATAAAATTGCTATTGCCTTGGTAACCATACCCCCCCCCCCCAAAAAAAAAAAATACCAGCATTGCATTTATAGCCTTCTCTGAAATCAATAATTTGTCTTTATTTTGAATCTGCATCTATTATTTTATAATTTAATAACATATGATTTATATTGTTTATTTATTGATAAACATGCGTGTTATATTATTTCTTATTAAATTATTAAGAATTTTATTTAAAGTTTACTTTCTGTTTGTGTTAGATATTTCCCAATAATAAAAGCTTGTTATGGCTCACGCGTAGAAATTATTTTGAGGGCCGCTGTTTGTTGTCATGTCAATAAGAATAATGCGCCTCCAGAGCGATAGGGGCCGCTAGTACACTTGAGCCGTTCACTGTTCCAGCCGATAGTGAGGAAGGCTACTGCGGATATTACGGCAATTTCTACAGAGTAGAAGAGATAAACAAACATGTGAATTTACAGAGAAGACATTTACTTAATCAGAATTAATTCTTTCCTCATCCTATAAATTGTCTTCGAATTTTTCGTAGCGTCGTCACTTTTTTGGGCGTCCGGTGAAAGAAAAATAATCTGTCTTCTTTCGAGTAAAACGAAGTTGTCTTGCCAAAAGAAGGACGATGGGTGGAAAAATGGCGTGAAACGATGAGCTTTACATCATTCTTCATCTGACTGCTGTCAGAGGTAATCTACACTCTTATTATGCACTTTATGATAAAAACGATATCTGTTAAGTATTTGCTTCCATTTGACTTATGTAACTGTTAGTGTAATACATGTGTTTGTCACGTGTACGTTGATACATAACGTTACTTCTGAATTTAAAGTCATTTTGGCGCTTTGTCTTTGTGTTTAACATCATATTTGAACTAGTAATAATACTTAAGACCGTTCTTAAACTGGAAAACTAAAAACGTATTTTCCATTTCAGAATGACTGTTGTATACCTTAGAAATAAATGCATAATTCATCTAAGTTAATCCATAACTTCCCCCTCTCTCTGTAGACAGGTGTGTGTGTGATCATTCCTCAACCCAAAGGGAGACTGGGATTCATTTGCTCCTAAGTTCACTTGAATTAGACGTCTAAAGTCATGGCTTGGGCTCTGAAACTACCTCTGGCCGATGAGGTGATCGAGTCTGGTCTGGTCCAGGACTTTGATGCCAGTCTGTCAGGGATCGGGCAAGAGCTTGGAGCTGGTGCTTACAGCATGAGGTGAGCTTTTATACTAACTAATCTTTTTTGTTTTGTTTTTTTTTATGGGTGTTTTTATATTATCTAATGTTTTTTTTTGTGTTGTGTGATGTGTGGGTTTTTATATGTGTTATTTTTTTTTGTTTTATATCTTTTTAATATTGTGTGTTTTTTTTATTTGTGTTTTTTTTTACCTTATTGAAAAGTGTTGTTGAATCTGTTTTACATGCATGCTATGTCTATTTATCATGTGTAGGGTTCAATGAAGTGTTTTATTCAATATTTGGGACTTAAGGTGTTTTTAACATGTTTTTAATGATTGAAGTCTGCGTGTAAAATTTTATTCTGCTAGTTAATAAAACAAAAATGGTTTTAAATGGTTGAAGTAAAATGCATTCCCATGATGATAGACAGTCACTCGGTCTAACCTCATTAGTTGGTCTCTAGGTAACAAAATCGTTGTCTGGTGTAAACACATGTTCCAGTCCTGCTTTGCCATCTGTGATGATTTGTTCCCAGATGTTTGAGTAGCTTTAGAAATGTGCCTTTTGAGCTTGTCTGAAGTGTAGTTGAATTATAAAGAAAAACAAATCTAAAAATTGTGAATTTTTTTTCTCACGCTTTTCTTTGACAGTGATGTGCTAGCTCTCCCCATCTTTAAGCAGGAGGAATCTAATTTACCTCCGGAAAGTGACAATAAGATCCTTCCCTTCCAGTACGTACTGTGTGCCGCCACCTCCCCTGCTGTCAAACTACATGATGAGACGCTCACCTACCTCAATCAAGGTCTGTTCAGCAACACTGGCTGAAGAACATCTGAACACATTTCCTTAGCTTTATATTGAAAGTCAGTTTAAATCTATTTCACTGAAAGCAAAAATTGGTGTAGAAAGAATTTTCCCTTAGAAATTGCTGGTAAATTTCACAAACAATTACAAAGAACCTCCAAGTTACACACTGAATTAAACATGACATTTTGTATTAGACAAATTAAAATTCTTGTAAAATGTGCTCCAGTAATCTTTGTTTTATTTATGACTTTGAAAACATTTTATAGTGTAATACACATACATTATTAATAATTTTTATTAAAAACACAAATGAAGTTTAAAGGGTTTGTGCTTCTGAAGACTTGGAAAATACACTACTGTTTAGGGGGTTAGGTCAGTATTTTTTCTATGTGTTTTTTTTGTTTTGAAAAGAAATTATTTATTTAGCAAGGATGCATTGAGTTGATCAAAACTGACAGTGAAGACATTATAACGTTACAAAAGAAAAATGTTGGTCTTTTGAACTTTCTATTGATCAAAGAATCCTGAAAAAGTTTCACAAAAATATAAAGCAGCACTTTTTAAACATTCCTAATAATAAAAAATATTTCTTCAGCAGCAGATCAGCGTATTCGATTAATTTCTACAGGATCATGTGACACTGAAGACTGGAGTGATGGCTGCTGAAAATTCAGCTTTGCAATGAAATTAATAAATTACATTTTAAAATATAGTAAAATTAAATCTTTTTTATTTATATAAATCTTACCAGCATATGTCGAAATTCTCTTCTGCTTCTGTTTAAAATCGAATTATTTATTTGATTTTATACATTCTCATTATTGCATGATAGTTAAGAGCTTTCAGCTTTCCATTATGATGTAATGTTTCCCGTAAACTGTTCCATTCCATTCCACATTCTTTTACAGAGGGAAGCATAATAAGCAATATAATAACAACAAACAGGTGTCAAAATGTTTTTACTGGTATTGCTAAAAAAAAAACCTTTCCCCATCGGCTGCAGGACAGTCTTATGAGATTCGAATGCTGGACAATCGGAAAATGGGGGAGCTTCCTGAGATCAACGGGAAAATGGTGAAGGTGAGGATTTGCTGTCTGTTCTTTCTCATCTCCTGAAATTCATGCCTCCCACATACAGGATTGTGCTTGCATCAAGGCTGAATCACTGTAGCTGTTGAGTGTTCTGCTTAATCTAGCTGTTTTATATCTGAAGAGAGCTTGATGAATCATATCTCTACTGCTGTTTTTCTTGTGGTTACTCCCTGCAGAGCATCATCCGCGTTGTGTTTCACGATCGCCGCCTTCAGTACACTGAACACCAGCAGCTGGAGGGCTGGCGCTGGAACAGGCCGGGAGACAGAATCCTTGATTTAGGTAAAAACTGTAACCCATTGCTAACAGAAAGTTAAAATCAGTAGTATAATAATAAGATGATTGTTAATAATTGGCAATTAAAAATAAACAATACCGATTAGGGGTGTGCGATAATGAGGAAAAAAAAAAAAAAATCTCTATTTTCTGGAATTTTGTCAATAGCAATAATTAGACGTTATTTTTCTGAGTGTGTTATTGTGGTGGTGTGGCTCAGAGATGCAAAGCAGTTCTGCTGTGGCTTTGTTTGAAGCTATTTTCATTGTTAAAATACAGCAAAAACAAGAAATGTCACTTAATTTTAATTTGTTTACTGAACTGTTCATCAAATAAATATCACATTTGCAATTGTGCTGATATTTGGAGAAAAACATCATTCTTCCTGTAATAGTAACTATATCAGATGATATAAATATAAAAGACATAAGTCATACCTTATTTTGAATTTTGGGGGAAATTGAAAAGTATTTTAATAGACTAAATCAGGCAGTGAAAGTTTGAACTCTAAACACACTCACGCAGTAGTCTAACTTATCTCATAGTTTATGCATGCACTCTCTGGGTGTGTTTTCATTTGTTTTTTTTTGTTTTTTGAATTATATTAAATAGTATATAGTTTAGTATAGTATTATGATAATATCGCACACCCCTACTACCGATATGTCAGTGTTGTGGAAATGCAGGACTGTATTAGACATAATAACATGCTTGCACTGAAATCTTCAGATATCCCGATGTCAGTAGGGGTGGTCGATCCCAGGGCAAACCCTACACAGCTCAACACGGTGGAGTTCCTCTGGGACCCCTCGAAGAGGACCTCTGTGTTTATTCAGGTATCATAGACTGCTTTTGCTGACCTCAAGAACAACTTTCCCATACACTGTGAGTGGAGCCTTAAAAATCCCAACATGAGGTTTCATTTATTTTTTTTTTGTGTGTGTGTTTAATTTATCCACTGATAAACACTTTATGTACTTTGTCAATGACAACTCACCATTGATGACCTCATTAGGATGGATTTTGACTTTGAGGGATAGTTCATCCAAAGATTTTGTCATAATTCAATCACCCTCATGTAAAAAACCTGCTTGACTTTCTTCCTTTCTACGGAACACAAAAGAAGATATTTTGAGGAATGTTTCAGCTGTTTTTGTCCATACAGTCAAAGCTGTAGGGTCTAAATCAGCACTGGATTCCATTGACAAAGACAGTTTCTATGTTTTTTGATAGAATTCACTGTTACTTATTGTCCTTTTTGTTTAGGTCCATTGTATAAGCACAGAGTTCACCATGCGTAAGCATGGAGGAGAGAAGGGAGTGCCGTTCCGTATTCAAATCGACACTTTCAAGGAGAACGAGGCTGGGGAGTACACTGAGCATCTGCACTCCGCCAGCTGCCAAGTCAAAGTTTTTAAGGTGGGCTGAGGCCTTCTCTGATAAACATTTTCTATGTGACAATGAGTAGTTTTTTTATTAGTGCAGCATAATTTTGTGCAATCTTGCAACCAAAACAAGATCTTCTTAGAAAATTAGATTCTAATACAAGGTTTGTTTAGCCTAAAGGTGCGGACAGAAAGCAGAAAACGGACAGAGAAAAAATGGAGAAACGAGCACCGCAGGAAAAGGAGAAATACCAGCCTTCATATGAAACCACCATTCTCACTGAGGTGTGTATCTGCTTCCTTGGAAAGCTAGGGGTTTGACATGAATGGTTAAAATTAATGATTGAATCTCTAATATTAGACATTTTTATAATATTATAACATTTATACTTTATTTAAAATAATATTTATAACATTATTGTCATATTTGTATCTTTTAAATTGCTCATTTTTGGTGTGTGTTGTATTGATTCAGCTCTCTCTATTGTCTGGAAACCCTGGATTTGATATGAATATTTACATGAAATTTGTCTCTAACAATAGTTAGAGACTTTAATTGATTATTATTTTTTTTTGTTTTTGTTTTTTAATTTTTAATTTTTAATTATTATATTATAATTAATACTTAGAATTTTTTCCACTTGATTTTAATATATGGTGATATTTGGTGTTTTGTATTTATCTAGTGCTCTCCATGGCCTGAGATTACATACGTCAACAATTCCCCATCACCAGGTTTCAACAGCTCCCACAACAGCTTTCCTGTGATTGAAGGGTTGGACACATTCGTCAACGTTGTCTGAGCTTTATAATTCTAAAGCTAAATAGAATATTGAATAGGAAAACAGAGCAATTGATTATATTTTGATTAAAGACTATGCGAACATTGGTCTTCTTTGGAATAACATGCACTGATTTACTTTCATTTAATGGCTTATGGTTTTGTCTTGCAGAAATGGTTCACCCACTCTCCAGCCGGAGCCTGTGGTGCAGTTAGCTGATGTGAGTGTGACTGTGTTTATCTTCTCTCATATTTGAGATCCACTGCTCTTAGTAACATTCATTAATCATTTCTAGTGACATTATAGGATCAGCATCACTCTGTCCATATATATATACATTTGAGATATGAAAGGCAAACTACTTCACACTTTCACTGAGACATGATGTTTGATAGATTCATTCCAGTGTTCTCTTGTGTGTTTCTTCTCTTACAACATTTACGCATTCTGCATTTTCTCATATGAACGATATATAATGTTTGTACAAACAAATTTATCTGTGTTCCATTTGCATTTCTGTGGGATTTAGTTCATAACTGGTCTTAATATCTTAATACTTAATTAGTCAAGTAGTTGAGCTTAATTGGAAATGGGATGGTCAATAGCTGCTTTTCAGTATAGTGTGTGTTTAAGGCATGCTCCATGCTTCCAAGTACATTAATGATGTCAAGAGAACACTACAGTAGTGCATCAGTGACCGTTTGTTTCCATTCATTTTGTTGCAGCTGCTATTATAAAATAGCTGTAAAATGTTTTTTTTGTTGCTTCTGCATGTTCATTGGCACATTTCAGAGTGTATGTTGCCCTTTTTAGCTTATTTTTGTTAGATCTAATAGTTTATAATATAACATAGATGGAGGTGGGCAGTATGACCAAAATTTTAATTTTATATTTGTTTAATATACAGGTGCATCTCAATAAATTAGAATGTCAGTAATTCAACTCAAATTGTGAAACTTGTGTATTAAATAAATTCAGTGCACACAGACTGAAGTAGTTTAAGTCTTTGGTTCTTTTAATTGTGATGATTTTGGCTCACATTTAACCAATTCAACCAATCCACGACATTTTAACTTATTGAGATGCACCTGTAAATGAATGTAATTTAATTTATTTAAATAATTATTATATATAATTAAATGTATAATACCATTTATCTAGTAGATTAAATAATTTATAATGCTAAGTATTTCAAGTCATTTTATTATTTTCTACAATTTTAAAGCATGCTACAGAAATACTAAAACATAACATTTTCTACGGGTTGACACATTTCTACTGTTACACTGTGTGTGTGTATATATGTATATATATATGTATGTATATATATGTATATATATATGTGTATAGGGTAAGGTTTGGGCTAAGTTAGGTTTTTCTTTTTTCTTTTTTTAAAGAAATCAATACATTTATTCAGCAATGATCCCTTAAATTGATCAAAAGTGACCGTAAAGACATTTGTTATGTTATAAAGGATTTTCATTTCAAACAAAGGCTTCAAATACTGAATACTGAAAAAAAATTATATCAGTGACACAGAAGACTGGAGTAATGGCTGCTGAAAATTTGGCTTTGCCATCACAGGAATAAATGACATTTTAAAATATATTCAAATAGAAAACTATTATTTAAATAGTAATTATATTTCACAATATTCCTGTTTTTACTGTATTTTTGATCAAATAAATGAAGGCTTGGTGAGCTTAAGAGATATATTTTTTTTAAAAACTTAAAAAAATTCTTGTTGACCCCAAATATTTGAACAGTAATGTATAGAGACAGGGACCAAATTAGATGTAAAAAGCCTTAAATCAAAGTTTACAGGATGATCTACAATAATCAAATAGGTTTGGCACTTTTGTTCTTTAACAAATTGATTTTGATTCCCTCATTTTTTTTATGATTGTATGCTGATTGACTGATGGATAAAATGACTCCAAACATTACATTATTTTTACGTTAGTTTATAGGCTGATGTTACATGAGGTTTTAGCCCACTGTTTTTGTTTTTCTTTTCATTCGTAATGTATAAGCCCCATTAGTCACCACATGCTTCTTCATAACAAGATAATAACACTCGAGACAATCTGAGATTTTAAAACTGAGAGACGTTCTGCCTTACAGTTGTCGTGCCACCTACTTACAAGAGACAGTGAAAGCAATCAGGTACTTGCATTTATTTGCTAATTTGAATATGTTGAAATGTTTATTTGCCAAAGGTAACACTTGGTTGGTGTGCAAAGGTTTTTAAGTTAAATCTGTTAATAAACTCCGGTTTCAGGTTTGAAATGGGTTCAGTGAGTCCAGACAGTTTAAGTGGGAGTGTCTGACTTCAGTATAGGAACTATACAATGGAAAAACAGACTGATTATGATCAGTTTATGGTCAGTGTGCTAAGGCCTATTTTGTCCTTTCTCTTTGCCCCCGAACAAACAGAATCTGTTGCCCACGGCAACGCCACAGGAAGCACAGCAGTGGCTCCATAGAAACCGTTTTTCACCATTCTGCCGTCTCTTCTCAAACTTCTCGGGTAAAGGGACGATCAGGCTTACATAAGTGTGCATCACATTCCATACAGCTCTCACATCAGGCTTCTGCTCACTCAGCAACCATACAGTGCCACCCCGGTCCTTACATCACTCTCATTCAGACACATGCTCTCCAATCTCATTCTCTTATCACAATGTGTTCAGAAAAATGCCTCTTTATTCAAAATTATTAGTGTAGTATGAAAAAATCCTATTGTGAGTGTGTTACCTGTCCTTTGATGTTACTCAGGGGCCGATCTGCTTAAACTGACCCGAGAGGATGTCATCCAGATCTGTGGACCTGCTGATGGCATTCGGCTATTTAATGCGCTCAAAGGACGGTAAGAGTCTGTTACAGGAATATTTTAGTTAATTAAACTTAAAACCATAATACATTTGTGTTACTTTAAATGAAACTGAATTACATTAAATAAAACATTAGCTGAAACAAAAGAAAAATATATAGGCATGCTTAAAAAAACAAATCTAAAAAAGAAGTTAAAACACACACCAAAATTAAAAACTAAACTAAAATTAATTTCAAAACCAAAAAATATAAAAATCAAACTCGGATATAAAACTCATTCAAAATTTAAAGTCTTCTATTGTAATGCATTTTAAAATGTAATTTATTTCTATGATAGCAAAGCTGAATTTTCAGCAGCCATTGCAGCAAAAACAGTTGTGCTGCCTAGTATTTTGTGGAAACGGTGATTCGTCACATTTGTGCATTTATAAACATCCTTCTGTTCAGCTTCCATGTTTTGCGCTTTTCTTGGCTGTTGATGTTTACATATTATGAACCAACATTTATACTGTGTACGTTCTTATATAGGGTGGTCCGTCCAAGGCTCACCATCTATGTGTGCCAGGAGTCCCAACAGACTCGTGAACAGCACCAGAAACATGAGAACGGAGACGGGTCTAGCAACGCATTCTTTGGTGAATTTAACATCAACTATATCAAGATCAAACTTGATTACATTTGTGCTTAAAGTATTTGTAGGAATGAAATGTAAGGTTGTGATATTATGATGTAATCATTTTTTGTTTCCCTTAGAACTTGTTATTTTGTGTTTCCTTTTTTCTGCTATGATTTGTTGATTAACGTCTCATGTTTCTTTACCTTCATCTTAGTGTATCATGCCATCTATCTGGAGGAGTTAACAGCTGTGGAACTGACAGAAAAGTTGGCTCAGCTCTTCAGCATCTCTCCACGCCAGATCAGTCAGATCTTCAAGCAGGGACCCACTGGTATCCATGTGTTAGTCAGTGATGAGGTGAGGGCTTCTACAGGCTTTCTTTTTCTTCAGTGTTTAGGCCAGAGTTTCCCAAATGTGATTTGTGAAGCCCTAGGGATTCATAAGTGAAGTGCAGGAGGTTCTTAAGTTGATGAAAAGCTTATGTTTAAATGGAATGTAAAATTAAAATAAACAAATGAGGCTGTACAATTAATGAAAATAAAATAGAAATCACAATATGGCATGGTTTTAGATTTAGATAAGCATAGTCTTTTGCACTGTGTGCTTCAGAGGTTTTTGTGCATTTTTTACATTTTTTTTAAGTGCTCTTGGTTCACTTTATTTACACATTTGCATAATTTCCAACATTTTTGTAGACAGAAGTTCACAGACTTTCACCAGTATTCCCCAAAATATAAACTTGAAGATTTGAAATAAAATTTTCAAGGGTTTGAATGTTTGAAATTTAAGTATTTAAACGGATAGTTCACTCAGTAATGAAACTGTCTTGTGAAAAAGTTCCAAACCTATATGAGTTCCTTTTTTCTATTAAACATAAAATATATTTTGAAGAATATGGGTAACCAAACAGTTTATGACTTCCTTAGTATAAAAAAGTAATAATATGGAAGTCAATGGGGACCAACAACTGTTGAAATTCATTCAGTTTTGGAGCAACTTGATGGTCATTTTTTAATTTTTACACTTGTAGTGTAGAACAATTTTATAATAATCAAATATTTTTATTTTATTTTACAGTACAACTGTAATTTACCACAGTATTACACATGAAATCGCTGTTAAACTCGGCATACATGGCAAAATAATTGCAGTGTAAAAAAAAAATTTTCCAGGTTGTGCAGCTGTATATGATTTAAATAAAACATTTACTGAAAAAAAAAAGATTAAATATTTTAATCAGTTTGCCTGCATGTCATTTGACAATTAACCAAGAGAGAATTGTGAATGTATTGTTAAATTATTGAAATATTAACTTAATCTTAGGGGTTTCTTTAGTAAAAATATATTGCTGATATGGCTGATAAAAATGTTTGGGAACCCCTGGTTTATGCAATTCAGTGTTTAGATTTTCTCACACTAACCTGTGCTCACTATGAAAACATTCCCTTCACTTTACAGGCGTGGCAAGGATCAGTTTACTGCTGAAATTTGCTTTCTTGAACTTTGAAATTCATCCTGTAATACATTCATGTGTTAAAGTTGTCCCTTTGGGCTCTGTCCATAGAAGGCTGTAGTTTATTCAAGGACAAAACAACAATGAGGCATGATAGTAATCCCAGGATCGTTACCCTCCATTTTCCCATGCAACATTAACCCTATTGCTACTTAATAGAGGGGAAGCTTAAAACTATTTTTTTTTTTTCACACTTTGTTTCAATTCTTTGGTCTGAAGATCCATTGAAAGAGATGCAAGCTGCTCGCCTTAGGACATTTCTGCAGAGCTTGAAGCTCTGCATCGATAGCAGTTCATTTCCACAAATAAGAGCAGATTGCTTTCATACCAATTGTGTGTCACACTGGAGTCCACACGGACTGTGTGCACCCGAGTTTGCAAAACCAAATTCAATTAGGTTTGGGCCAAAAGCTCTAGTGTGGGGATAAAAAGAGACAGCACTTGATTTTATCCATCAGTAATAGACCTTAATCAGGCTAGACTGCATATTGAATTTAACTTGGATGAAAACAAGGCTGTGAGGGATAGACTTGCAGTCTTCACAATGGCAGACACTGTAATTTTTGCCAACTCACAGTTTTCAAAACCATTTTATGGAGTTTTTGTCTACTGAAAGTTTTTTTTTTTCGAAAGATTTTTTGTCAGCTGAACAATCTTGTGTTGTTAAACAACAGTACAGTCCATTGAACACTGACAACATGCCAACAGACAAGACAGAGCAGGTTACTTTTGGTATGAGACAAAGTCTCAGCTTTCAAATTTTGTCCTTTTGTAAGAAATTCAAACAATAAATACCGTTTTGTGGCTCTTTAATCTGTCATCATGACAGATCGCTGTAGCGCCTCAGTTCGAGCGACACGTGAACCGATCATCTCTTCCTCTTCATTAGTTATAGCACGAAATAAACTAGAATGAACATCAGAAGGTATCTTGTTTCAACCGTGGAAAGATGTCAGTACACACCATTTTCGAGTACTCTACTCTCCTGTCTGGTCTGTTTGTCGGACAAAATGGCAGATTTGATGTTATGATTGGTAAGATCACCTGTCAGTCAAACTCCCTGCGAAGAATCAACTGAGCCTGATGTTTGGATAAAAGGGTTGTAAAATAAGAAGGCTTGGTGAGTTAAAAATAAAAAACGTTTCAGAGGGGGATCGTATTGTTGTAACATGCACAATAAGACCAGGAACGTATTAGCAAAGTAAATGTCATGAAGACGTATTTCTCTTACTTTGCATGTATGCTGTACTTTGCACACATTCATTTTTGAGTTCAGTGCCCACTTCTTAAAATCCAATTAACAGCTGATGGACAGAAACAAGTCCCCATCCTAAATTATTATTATTTTTTTTCTATTTTGATAATCCGATGTCACGATACAGAAGAAAAGATATGAGGCTACTTCAGTTTTATCGTGACTTTAAGTAATATGTCTTATTCTCTATTTTTCTGATGTTCTCATTCAAACAGATGATTCAGAACTTTCAAGACGAGATGTGTTTTGTCCTGGACACAATGAAAGGTATGAGCAAGCCAGTATTTTCAAAGTATTGACAAGTTTAAACCCACATGTCCTTGTTTCTAGGTAACCTCTGTTTTATAACTTGCACTCTTTCGATTAAATTTGCAGCTGAAACAAACGATGGCTATCACATCATTTTGAAGTGAAAACAGAGGATGTGGGGGAGAGAACAGGCCCCTTATGTTTTCCTTAGGATTCAACCCGCAGCCCTTTCCCTGAACACTTTCCTGGACGTTACCGAAGATCACTTGGCATGGAATAATAATGGAGGCGTTCATGGGAAAGGAAAAAAGGCACCTGACACATTTTGAAACCTTTACTGGAAACCTTTATCCATGGAGTGTGTGCTGCCTTGTTCCACCCCTTCCCATTTACACTTGCAAAACAAATTACAGAATTTCTATTTTACTAACTTTCTTCGCATTGATTTGCTTTGTTGCTGTTTTTAAAGGCAGAAAAATATGTTTATAATGCGCTACGGCCTTACCGGCTTAAACAGAGAGAATTGGCTGGCATACAGCATTATTTGGTGTTGTCTGCCTGGATGTCACCCCCCGAGTATTTTAGCTGCTTATGCTACAGTCCCAAGTGAAGTGCAGTCCACATTGCTCAATGAATACATGCTTTATAAACAACAAAAGGCCCAGAGATTTCCAGGACACTTATGAAATTGCCTCCGTTCATGATGTATGTTGTCGTCAGTTCTCTCACCTGTGGGGAAAAAGTAGGCAGTCCCGTTCTTATATTGTCACCCCAATTTTTACAGAAATGGTTTAGCGAATGATCGTGATATGATCACAGATGTTGTGAGGGACAGAATGAATGAAATTCCCTCTGTACTGCCACACTGTTTTCAAGTTACAGGTTCACGGCGAGCAGCTTGACTAAAGCATTGCTGCGTGAATTATGCTTTTCATAAATTAATTGATTTCTAAAGCCTTGTGGACGAGACTGTGACCGTTGGACATGATATTAGGTTCAGTAGCTTTGATCCCTGATGATTTTTCAGGTGTTGCTGCAAATGCACGTCATGATGAACAGCAGCAGTGGGCATTATATATGTGCGTCTTTTATTTTATTTTTTTAACATTGTGCTTAACACCTCTCCCCCCTTTCATTTTTTCATCATTGCATATACTAGAATAATTTTTACAACTGTCTGACTTGCCAGAGCACTATTTTATGGTATAAGAGAGATTATGATTTACTTTCTTTTTGTTTCCTTTTGGATATGACCACTGATGTACTAATCTTTCAGGTCAGGTAAAGGGGAGAAATATTGCACTGCATGAGAAATGGTAGCGGTGGTTAGTGCTAGACACAAACCAGACCAAGATGGTAAAGACGTGAGGTATTGTCTGTTGTAACCCTTTACCGTGTCGTTGCAATTATTAAAATGACTTGCCTTGAAACAAGCTGTTTTTTTTTTTTTTTTTTTTATGTTGCATAACTTTTTTCTCACACAACCCTATGGCTACAACAATTTTAAGCACTTAATGGGCATTTATAATGTGAAAATGCTTCAAAAGACTTTGGTTACCTGGGTGAATTTCACAAAAATGTACCTGTGTAACATCTCACCTCAATCAATAGAAATATATTTTGCATAAAGGAAATTAAAAACAGTATTTTTTTTGACAATTAAAAATAAAATCATAAAAGTACTAATATAAAGTACAATATTTGTATGTAAATCAGCATGAATGCAGTATAAGTGATGTACAGATTGAGTTTCTAGACGAAATGTGACCCCAGCATTTTCTTAACAGACTTTGTGAGATTTCCCCAACTATATTTTTATACTTGTAATTTATTTTTCATTATCAGTCTCTTGCTAATGGTGTTTGACTACAGTTTAAAAACGACCCACTTAGTTTCCATGGAAACGGAGCTGTCAAAAAAAAAAAAAAAAATGAAGTGAGGACTACAAATGGGCCCAGCTAGCCTAGCGTAAATGGCACGAATGGGACGTTCGTTTGTGTTACAGTTGCCCTTTATTGCTTTACACGCCTTGTTCCCAAATATAACCACTCAAAGAAACAATATCCGTTTTCCTGTCGAGGAAGACAGCGTACCTTCCCATGCTAACAAAAGACACACTAGAACTACATTTCCCGGCAGCCTCTACGCCGGCACGTCAGTGACGTCACAATAAGTATATATGTGTCCCGTGCGGCATTCCTTCCTCTATTGTTACATTGTAACAAACCGGGGCAGAAGAGAGGCCCATAGGGTCCTCTGGCCGACAGCTACTACACATCATTTTTGTTTTTTCTTTCCTTCGGGGTGGAACTATAACGTTGCGATTTGTCTAAACATAGCGCAGAACACAACCACCTATCCGGAGGAAAAAAAAACCCGAAGGCTTTTTGAATGTAGGCATTTTTTTAAGGATCACTTTGAGATTTTATCTGCATTTATTTGATGCATCTGCGCCGGGATTAGTAATTTTTTATGAAAATCGTCATTGTCTGCCTTCGTCTGCCCCGTTTTTAATTTTTACAGAGCTTGACTGCAACGTTGAATGCCCGCATAGCCTTCTTGATACACAAAACCCCCATTTATAGTCTATGTCAAGACTAATATCTATTGTTTACGATGCTTAGATGTTCGGACACCACTATATCTTCGTGAAGAAACTGCTATTTCTCTATTGGTCTGGCCATTTCGATGGGCTGGAGTCGCTTTTGTCTGTCATCTTGTAACCTTGTGGAAGTCTAAAGCTGAAATAGGCTCAAAATCCCCAAAGAAAAACCCCATCCAAATTAAGGAAGCACTGATCGAGCGACAGCTTCGCCGGTTTAAAGGCTCTCTATTTCTGCCCAAGGTAAGCCTATATGAAAGGTTTTGTGTTTCACTTCTGCCTGTCTTTCCCATACAGCCCAGCCTACGAGGAAAAATTGGTTGATCATTGGACCGGTTGCAACAGCATTACATTTTCTGCTCTGTCATAAGACCCTCTGTCTGCGTTTTCTAGTAAAGGATATAAAATCATGGGATAGATCATATGTGATGTGTCATCCCATTCATAGCGGGTCACATTATGGCAAGCCTTTTCAACATTTAGGCATATTCCTTTAAACTTACTAGTGTCTAATTATGTTTCACTAGCACTTACTAGTAGTTATTTTACTAGTACTATTTCATTACACACTCTTTCTTTGCTACTAGCTATTAATCTAGTACTGGTAACCATTTTTGGAATAGCGTTCTATAGAAATATGAGGTTTAACTCTTATTATTTTACTGGATTTGTTGCTAGTACTTCATTAGGTACTTCTTAATCACTAGTATTTGTACCAGAGTCACTAGTACAGAATTGTTAGATATGTTAGTTTGAGGCCTTTTTTATATATACAATTTGCTATGACTGACATTTCATTCACTAGTCACAATGGCTACTTTTAGTGAACTAGTAAAACAAAACTAGTAATATCTGTAACACATACTACAATAATACTAATAAGTCATGCAATAGATACTCTAATAAATAGTATCCATTGCATGAAGTACCTAACTATTTAAATATTTACTACTATAATTACCAATAATACAATAAAATGATGAATAAATACCAATGACAGTTAAAATTTCAATTAAAACACAGAACTCTAGATCTCTATAGAATTAACTGACAAATATTTGCAATTTGTTTCTTTATTACTATTTTTTTTAAATACTATTAAAATAAAATGATATACTAGTTAGTTTAAAGGAATAAACGATACCACAGCCTGATGCAGTCATGTTTTACAATAGTGTTCATATTGTATGACGTACCTGTTTTGTAAATGCATATTATTCTAAAATAATTATTTCTAGTAACATGGACACTATAGTGCAAAGTGTGATTCCATATTGTAATAAATTCTCCACTTTTTCTTTTTCTATGGCTAAACCTCTTTAAATTCAGTCTGCTGGTTGTGCATGGAAGTGGTGCATGGATGCGTCCATGGAATGGGAATAATGTTTGCATTTCCAGAAACTGCAACGTCACCAATGCAGATATTGTCGTTGCTGGAAAAGAAAGATGTGATGTTTATGTGTCATATGTCTAGGACAAGCTATTTCAGTGCAGACCAGTCAAACAAGCTGATGTGTAGTCAGTACTGTAAGGTAATTATTCACGCTTTCTGTCCGCCTTAAATAGGCCACAGGATGTGTGTCAGGAGATCTGCAAACATATTTCAGCTTCGCAGTTGCATCCCTGCTTTTAAATGACCTGTGCGGCATTCAGAAACTAATTAGTTTGCCTGCCTTTCCTTCATGTCTCCTTACGGACATCTTTGGAATATGCAAACATGTTCTTATCCTACATACACCTCTGCATGATGTTCGTTTCTCAGTTATTAGATGTGCATTGGGTTAAATTTTCTGTTTGAGGCCCATATCTAGTCCTGCCATTTTTATGACACAGTGGAGTGCTTTTAAAAGCCTTTTTCCACTTGCCAATGATCGTAACTCACAAATCAAGGACTGATTACTTCTTTATATCTAGAACAGTGTTTTAGATTGATGTTACCTGGGTTAACTGCCAGTTAGTTGCATATGTGACTAGTTTTAGTACTTAGATGTATGATGTAGCATCTTCATAGTAAGTCTCAGGTTGCAAGGTGACTGGATAATCTAATAATTTTCATTTGAAAAGTATTCATTGTTATACCAACTTGCTCAGCTGTTTAGTTACCATTTATTTATTTAGGTTTTATATACATGTAATCTACCTAAACATCTCAACCATTTTGGGTTGGGATGAGATGTGTTTGTTAATAACCTTTGAAAATCTTTTGGTTTGGTATCATTGCAAAGCTTTCTGTTGTCATTGCCTGCATATAATTGTATTGCTTTACCATATGCATATGTATGTTAGAACGTACGCTTTTAAGACATGATGGTGTCCAATAGTAGTGACATGCTTGGCTCTGAGTCTGAGGAGAAATCTTGGCACGCTTCACTGAATGCACAATAATTGGCGTACTGTATTATTTGCTAGCAGCTTACTTTACTTTACTTTACTGTTAGCAGCTTTCTTGTAGGTAGCATTATTTTTTATGGGTACACATAAAAGCTAGGTCAGTTTCACAGAAAGCAAAAATGGACTTGTTTCTTAGCATTTCTTGTTTCTATGGATACAGTTCATTCAAGAGCAGCGCCTTGTGTGTCAGACGATGTGTAATGCAGCGTATACTCAATCGGGCATCTCTTTCATTTCATCATCCTGATGTTTGTTGCAGCTGTTTTTGCTGTTTCAAGGTCGTAATGCATTCTTTGCCAGTGATAGGTGATTGGCATGTATGTGGCTTGAATTTGAGGCTACACGGCCTGATTATTGAATGAATGATTATAACAATGAATAAATAAGACATTCATATGCCCAAGCTGAGTCAGGCTAATGCTATTTCCATAGCATTCATAATCAGAGTTAATAAAACTAAT
Source organism: Cyprinus carpio (assembly GCF_018340385.1). NCBI lineage: Eukaryota > Metazoa > Chordata > Actinopteri > Cypriniformes > Cyprinidae > Cyprinus > Cyprinus carpio. The sequence continues at coordinate 17,131,310 of NC_056594.1, read as the reverse complement.
CCAGTTATTATGGATTTCACAAATCTGTGGGACTAAATCCATTATGCTTTGAGTTTAATTGTCAGTCATAATTCACAAGTCATCTTTTTTCTCCTTCACATGGTAAAAGTCGACCTTTCCTCAAAGCCACCACCAAACTATTCTCATTTAACCCGGCAAAAAGCCACTGACTGTTTAAAAATAGTGTTCAATCATGAAGAAAATCAGGCATGGAGCCGCTTAAAGCAGTTGTATTACACAGCTCCCTCGGGCTAAGGAGGTGGTCTGATCAAACATCCCGATTCGGCCTTGAGTGACCTCTCTGGTTTGACTGAACCAGTCTTGTCATCGGCTTGCAAAGGCTTGTTGTTTGTAAGGTTCCAACGGTTTTAATGGAGGTGAAAGAGACCCAAAATGTGGATGCAGTTTTTCCATGGCTATTGCTTTAAACCAGTTACCATGGTGACGTTTGCAGGCTTCATGATTTTTAAGCAGGACTTTCATGCTGGATGGAGAAAGCGAATGTCAAGGATTAGGTAGCAAAATATGTGATGTTCCATTAGCTTCCAGACTGTTGAATGTGGCCTTTTTTTATTGCATTTTTATGTTATATTTTGTCACGCTGACTTCCAGAATAAGGTATTTTTATTCAACACTGCAGGTGTTGATTAATTTCTGTTACTGGCCAAGTTTCACATCATTTTTCCTTTCAATAGTGTAAATTAATTATTTAATTAATTATTTGGTAAAACTTAAAATCATTAACAACACTATTTGAACAATTACTGTTTAGTTTTATAAAGGTAATAGTTATTTATGTTAAAGTCAAAACTATATATAGAATACTTATAATACTTATAGCAATTAAGATATACACCAAATTGATTTACAAAAAAAATTAAAAATCTGAAATCAGAAAACATATATTGTTCACTAGCAAAACTGACGGTAGATTTTGGAATAAGGATTAGATGGATTTTTTTTTTTTTTTTTTTTTTTTTTTGGGGGGGTGTTATTCATGTATTTTTTTTTGTTTGGTATTTTACTTGAATGAGAGAGTGCATTCAAAAGCATTTCTTAAGTAAAAATGCCCCTCTTGGACATACATATCTGGCTATGCACACTCTTAAGTCATGATTGTTGATGTTTTTAAATTTTGCCAGTACTGTTCTTTCAGTCTGTTGGACAAAGCTTGTACCTATCTGTAATTCCTCCAGACGCAGTGTTTCCATGGAGACAGTGTCATCTCGTGGCCTGAAGCGTAGATTCGAGGAGGTGGACAGCGGCTCGCCGTGTTCCACACCCAAAGATTCAGATGATGACATCTCTAGCAGTGACAGCGCTGATAGCTGCGACAGTCTCAATGCTCCCTCCAGCTCTCTCACACGTAAGAGCACACCACAAGTTAGTCTGATAATTTCATTATTATAACAACTTCTTAGTCGTAAGTTATGAAGGAGATCAAACAATTTCCCTGCATTTTGTTTTGTTCCTAGCCCCTGAGCTAATTCCACATACAACATTTCCACTATTGCAGCAGATGCAAATCATAACATTTCAGTGTAAAGTGCAACAGCTTCTTACTACGCTTATATAGTTAGTTTTACACATAGGTACCCATTCAGAAATATACTATTAAGACTATGAAAACCTCTTGAGTCAGTTCTTCAACCATGTTGCCAGTTCTCTTTTGTTTGTAAGAGCTACAAGACCCTCATCCATAGATGTTTCTGGACCAACATCCTTGTCGGAATGGAGCAACAATGCTTTTAAACAATCAGATTTAGGTGTAGGTTTAAGGTTAGGGTTAGTCTTATAGCTATAGGAAAATATATGCTTATCAATTAATTATTTCTCACAGATGTTGGTGAAAGGTTATGAATAGGGTTTGGAGTATGGATTAGGTTTCCTTTATAGAAATGTTGTTCAAGGAGCAACAAAGGATGTTGTTTCAGGAACACGTCTTACTTGGTCATTGTGGCTAATGCAGCAAACCTTGAGATGAAAAACTCTTAAACACCATTTCTGGATAAAGTGAGACTTCGTTTGAACCACAATATTGTAATTTAAGGAGGCGTAGGTTGAGTACTAAAGCAATAGAGCAAAACATTATTGTTAACAGTATCTCTTTATCTTGTTTCTGTAGCCCACTCCATTCTCAGAAGACACAAAGCATCTTTAGGTCGTAAGCAGGTACGCTTTGACGCAGTGACAGTCTATTACTTCTCCAGAAGGCAGGGCTTTACCAGTGTGCCCAGTCAGGGTGGCAGCTCCCTGGGCATGGCACACCATCACTGTACTATACGACATTACACCCTTGGCGAGTTTGCACGAGAACAAGAGAACAGCCACAAGCATGTGCTGCGTCAACACCTACGGCAAGAAAAACTCAATACTCGAAAGTTAAAGGTTAGTTGTTTGTCATTGTTCTGTTCTATCTTCTGTTGTTCCTACATGATTCTTCTTTTGCAGTAGGGTAGACATTTTGTTTTGATTTTAAGATCTCTTTTACTTGACTTGTCCCAGCTGACACGGAATGGAACTGTGGATTGCCCCGAAGCTGAGTTGCTTACCCTGGACGACATATCCGATGAGGATCTGGATGTTGAGAGTGTAGAGGTGGACGATTGCTTCTTCCTGCAGCCTCTTCCAACCAAGAGGCGTCGGGCACTACTGAGGGCCTCAGGAATTGCCCGTATAGATGCTAGAGAAAAGGCTGAGCTGCGTGCCATACGTTTGTCCCGGGAGGAGTGTGGTTGTGACTGCCGCTTCTACTGCGACCCTCGGCACTGCAGATGCAGCCAAGCTGGAATTAAGTGCCAGGTACGGCACTTGGTAGTCTCAGAAGTTAGACATTTTACTATCAAGTTGTGTCCAGTTCGCCCAGGGGTGTACCATCCTGCTCCTTAAGGGCCACCATCCTGTAGAGTTTAGCTCGAGCGCACCTGCCTGAGTGTTTCTAGTGATCCTGAGGAACTTGAGTTGCTGGTTCAGGTGTGTTTAATTGGGACTGGAGCTAAACTATGCTGGAAGGTGGTCCTCCAGAGGCAGGATCAGACACCCCTGATTTGGTCTATTAGTCTATTCAAATAAAAGACATGCTCTTTCTCTTGTACCTTGTTCCAAAGGTGGATCGGATGTCCTTCCCATGTGGCTGCACCCATGACGGTTGTGGTAATACAGCTGGCCGCATTGAGTTCAACCCTCTTCGTGTGCGAACCCACTATCTTCACACTATCATGAAACTTGACCTGGAAAAGAGAAGCCTGTTGAGTGTTAGGTCTGGAGAGGATTGTGGGGAAGAGACAGAGTTAGTCTCCTCGCCATCTCTGTCTCTTTCTCCCTTGGACTCAGGTGTGGTGGTGGAAAGCCAAAGTGTTCAGGAGCTGCAAGAGGAGCAGTGCGACAGCCTGGAGCGTGAGAACGAAACAGCCGTGCTTCATCTACAGAGTGCGGAGGAATGGGAAAGGAGACTGGAACAAGAAGAGCAGCAGGTCGAGGAGGCGCAGACCACTGACCCAACCCTTTGTCTCCTGCAAGGTGCCATCACAGGCCAGGCTGGGATGGAGGGCATGGAAGGTGTTGAGGGAGTCCTTCTAGAAGGGTCTTTTCCTGAAGGTGCCACCCTGCTGTGTATTACAGAGAACCATGCAGATGAACAGACCGAGCAGAGGCTGCTCAAAGATCCTGCTTCTGTCCTCTATTATCAGGTAGGTCATGTAGAGACAGCAGCCTTTGAGACACTTCCTGCGCAAGTAGAGGAGGTGGTGAGCGAAGGTGGGGATCCAGATATGGAGAGTGATCGGCAAAAACAAGAAACCTGCGGGCAGGATTCGGCCAAGAGCTTGTCTGTCGAAGTACCTCCACCTCTCGAGAATGGGGACGAAGAACAACTTTGTCCTGAACAGGCCTCAAATGAGAAGGAATGCCTTGAGACGTGCCTGTCAATGGATGAAAAGGCAATACAACTTCCTTCAGAAGTGTAGAGCCCATCACCTCTGCAGATGTTTTGCACAAGTTAGTCATTAAATTCATAGAGAGCCTACTCCACACAGTGCGATACGTTACATGATTGCATAATGTTATTACATGTTAAAGAAACAAGTTACCTTCATGGGTTTGTATCCAATTTAGCTGGAGATAAGCATGTACTGTGTTTGAAGTAGGTTGTCCGTGGTAAAATAAGTTATTAAAAAACAGAAAAATAGAATAATTTATTTAAAAAATGAAAAAAGGAACTCAAGAAAAGCAGAGATTCTGATCTGACAACAAGTGTTTGTTTTTCCAATATGGTATCAGTTTATTACTTGATACTAGTGGGGGAAAAAAGTGGCCTTTATGTCGAGGAACAAGCATTTTCAGGATTATCCAGCGCCTATGTATGGCCTTTCCAGTTTGTAGAGTTTCTGATACTGCACCCTAACAACTAATTGGCACTGTCAGGAAGGGTATATACTAACACTATGCTCATGTGTTGTTAGAATTACCACAGTTATGAGATGACAACTCTCAGCTGTTCATACTGTTTCTGTGACAATGCTTATAACGCCAAAATGTATTCATGCACAGCTTTGTTGCTTATAACAAACAAAAACCCTACATTAAGCTTGGAATGGAGCTTTTATAAAATTAATAGGTTCCAGAGTTGTAATTGCAAAAGATTCCAAAGGCCTTGAATAGTTTTTAATACTCGGAATCCTGTAATTATGGTAATTCTTCCAGGGCGTGAATGCAACATTAGTAATATGCATATGGCTGATGCTAACTCAGTGCTAACATTAAAAGAAGGGGTTGCTAATTTTAGAAGAGGGTGTTGTTTGTAGCATCCTTCCTGTGAATAGACCCAACAATCCTGGAAATACTTGGTTTTCATGTACTGTACAAGTGTTTTGCTAAGAGCTAGCATGAAGATGAGTGAAAAAGCTGCTTGTTCTCTGTATGCATGTTGAAAACTTGATTCGTTTGAACTTGCTGAGAGGGGATCAGGAGGATGAATGAATGTGCAATCCATTTGCACAGCAGTTCTTTACTGATTTATCATAGTCTTGACCTGACACCGTTTGAAGCCGTAGCCTACCGTCCCAGTTCATGGATGTTTATTTATTTACCACCGCTTTATATTGTTAGGGCGAGGACAATGTGTGTGAGTATTGTCATCTTCAATCATATATGTTTTTTTTTTCACGAGTGAATAAGATCATATACATTTATTGAACATCAAGCCTTTAAAGATTACAGAAGTGATTGTATGGGTGAATCGCATGAAAACACATCCAGTTCACATTTCAAAAGAAGAAAAAAAAAGCATTTTACATAAATGAAATAATGATTTAGGACCATTACCATTTTTCTTTTACAACAATTTTACCACTATCAAATAGCTTTATAAAATTTTTGTACATTTTATTAAATTTTTAGTTTTTTCTTTAATTGACAGTAATGAGAACTTTAGGTGAAAATGTGGTTAATTTACAATGACACAATGCAAGAATTGACTTTATATTTTAAAAATGTAATTGCTTATTTTGAGCAAAATGTATGCATGGCGTGTTCTTTTACATATTTTGTTTCTCATTAGCCTTTTTAGTTTTAACCACTCCTGGTATTTAAGCAACATTACAAGTTAGGCTGATTATAATTTTGTCAACATTGCACCTCATTTTAAATTTCCAAATCCACATTTAAACTACGTGAAGACCATCTATCTTGCCTCTTTATCCTTCCTCTTCTTCCCCTTTTGCATTTTTATAGTCCATTCCTCTCTCATCCCTCTTGTATTAGAATATGAATAATGTCGGTAAAAAAATTACTTTAGATGCTTTCTGTTAAAGTTGTTTCAGTTCACTTCTGTTTAATGTTAAAGACAAAATAATCATTTGAATGGTTACATGAAAAAAATGGTGTCTTCAAATAGTATAATCAGTTTTGTGATGTTTATAAATTATTTAAATGTAAGGAACCCAAGAAAATTGTCATTTTGCAGTGTGTATGAGTGTTTGTACGTGTGCCAGAAAGATTCATGCTGATTTGTGAGATGAACCTATGTTTTTGAGTGCAGTATGGGGTCATCATATTTCAAAAGGTGCTCTTATGTTAGTTTTTACATATTGATATTAACACTATATGTAGAATATATGTAGAGAGAGAAAAAAATAAATGTTAAAAAAAAATATTTGTAGTGAAAGTGCAGTATGGGGTCCAAATGGTGACCCATACTCAGAATTAGTGCTCTGCATTTTATCAGTGAACACACACCCACACTGTGAACACACACCCGGAGCAGTGGGCAGCCATTTTCAGTTGGGGGTTCGATTTGCTCAGTCGTGGTATTGAAGGTGGAGAGAGAACTGTACATGCACTCCCCCCACCCACAATTCCTGCCGGCCCGGGACTCGAACTCACAACCCTTCGATTGGGAGTCCGACTCTCTAACCATTAGGCCACGACTCCCCCTGTGTAAAAACTATATGTAGAATATATGTTGTGTGTGATTAAAATTTACTCATCCTTACAACACCATTAATTCATGAGTAAAGGAGATGCTTCATTATGTGATTACATTAGCTGAAATGGAGCATGTGAGGTTAATCATGAATTTGTTAGCATGTTTGCACCCTCATATGACTTAACATTGTAAAGCTCCAAGCATTAAGTTTGATTCAAATCTAAATCTGCAATAATTTTGCAATAGTTTTGCAAATGACCAATCAAACGAGAAGGATTTTGTTTTATACTGTTACTGTTTGTTTTTTTTCTTAATTTGCTTTTGCCTCATTGTATGTTAACATGTCTCTTCGTCTCAGTTTACTGAATGATCTTAATGTATTGACTATGTGTGTTTTATTTCTAGTTTTTATGATATGCCACCTTCACACATTCCTGCACTCAAGAGTTTTGTCTGTAGCAGTGTCTGAGCTAGAAACTGACGTATCCTTAAAAATGGTGGTCGAAGGGCCTGCTATTGACCAAAACATGGTAGAACGAGTCAGTCTTGTTTGTTGTTAATAGTTTTGACATATGAACATCCACCCGTCCAGTGGTCTAAAACCTAATGCTTTTAAAAGGAGGCTTGAATGTTGCACATGCTAATGTACCTGTAGCTGTAACGCTAAGCATCTTTTTAGTCAGATATATGTTTTGTTTTCCATTTCACCACCTTTTTAAGTACTCAGATTTGAGACCACTGCAGTAACTGAACTTATATTATGATTGTATGTGTGTGTGTGTGTGAGGTGCTGTATTAATAAGGCTGAATGGAGTTGAATTGTGCGCTGTAAGAGTGACTTATGCTAACTGTTGCCTACAGAGGAGACAAAACATACAAAGTTTTATATGAAAATGTGAGTGAAATAAAATATAAAATAAAGAAAACAATTGTGTCCATCTTCAATGTGAGCGTGTATGTGAGTGAAATAAAATATAAAATAAAGAAAACAATTGTTAAAGTGGGATTTGGCAGGTGGGGGAACCCTCAATTTTGGTAGGAGCAAAAAATTTACTCGCCGTGGGAAACATTGAGTATCGTGGTATAGAAATAACTTTTGGGACAAGAGTGTCACTGTGGCACCAAGTATCACAATACTTATTTAATTGATATTTTAATGGTTTTATTTTTGTCCATAAAATTGCTGAACACCACAATATGGAACACAACCTTGTTTATCACAATGTAAATTTAAACATAAAAATGGGAAGTCCAAAACTGAATCAAATTTAACACACCAAAATGGCTGAAGACAACTATAACAGAAATAAATCACAACCTAGATAGACCTATTGCAGAGTCAGTCAAAATGCAGAATCAAAAGTTTTGATGCATCATAAAACATAAGAAACAATAACAACAACAAACAACAATGTATGATTGTCCAAATATTGTGGCTATTCTCACATCCACTCAAAATTGCTCCCATATTGACTGGTACTGTGACTTGATTTACGTTTGTCACAAGGTTATGATAGTTTTGCATTTTTTAAATTAGTTTTTATTTTAATATTGTTTTCAATTTTGTTTTAAATTTCAGTTTAGTTTTAGTAAGTTTCATCAATGGTTTTGTTAGTTTTAGTTTATTTTTTATTTTGCAAACACATTTCTATATAGTTTTTATTTTATTTTAATTAGTTTTAGTTTGAGTTTTAGTAATTATATTATATTATTTTATTAGTAGTTAGCAGAGCAAACAGAACACTTCCAGTCAAGACCAAAGCAAGACATTTAACTAATCAAAATTACCTTAAAGCACAGGAAGGGTCCGGCTTCAATACAAACTCAGCCGACAAAAAATAACTGAATCGTACCTCAAAAAAAAAAAAAAGTAAAATAAAATAAAATTTAAAAAATTAAATACATATTGTCTCTAGTATCGCTACAATACGTGTCAACATGCGGTAAAATAATTTAAAATCTTGTATCCATGTCGTCTGTTACACTCCCAGCTCAGTCGTAATTTATTTCACTTTTTTTGATAACAAATCGAGTAAATCTTTTCAAGAAGACCACATTAGTGGAACTTGTCACGTTTTGAGCGCAAATAGTTTGAGGGAACGAGTCACGTGAAAAAAATCCACTTTGCATTTAGCACAAAGCGTTCCGTTCCACTAGAGGGCGAAACGCTCCCATGAGTGGATCTGGAACATCCAGGGAAAACCTGCTATTTTCCTCTCTTCATCAGACATAACCCTTATGCTGCACATGGGGATGAAATTTTCAGTCTTGTTCACAGTATGTCCTTGTTCTTTGCTGTTGAACCAAAAATAACCCATGGCAGATCTGGGAAATGTATTTGTAGGTGAACTGCGGACCTATATATATATATATATATGTATGTCTTTTTGTATTTAATTATGTCAAATATGAGGCCTACCAAGCCATCCCAAGATCCACCTCACTGTTTGCAGTCATCTTCTGTTTATTCACACCCCAGATGCGGACTGTAAAACCAGCAGAAACCAGCCTGTCTTTCAGCTCAGCTTTCTCACTTTCATTCATTTATCACTTTCATGTTCGCAAAAAGACTGGTTTTGGTTAAAGAACGTGAGTAATGATGAAAGCATCACCGACATGCTGTGAAACAATACAGGGCTTTCAATAAACACATGAACGTCTCTAATGTGTCACACAGTTATTCAGAATGAAAGAGGAAGGAATGGCCTGAGGAAGGTTGCTGACATCCTGGTGAAGAATTGCATCTAGGGAAAGACCAGGTTTATTTCAATGTTCGGTATTCCTTGTTGTGCACATTTAATTTTAGCAAAGGGTGGAGGAGGGCACTAAGCCATTGTCCGTTAATCATGCAAATAGAGGTAAAGTCTGTATTGTATCTGATTTGGCGACCACTAATAAAATTAGTGACCATCTTTTCAACATCACTTCATGCCTTGCCTGGAGAACAATGAAATTTTCCTGTACACCCTGAATGGGAGGAAACAGCTTGGTGGGTATAGTGACCAAATGTCTCTTTGTCTCAGGGGTGTCTGCATTCTCTTCCTGTATGCTTTAGCAGTGTAAAACATTGCCACACACATCCTAAATATTGCTAAAATGTTGTGTTGTCCTTTAAGGATGTCCCCATTCACTGCTATGTGCTATTCACTTATTCATTTTGATGGGTTCTTGCAGAACATCTGCTTTTGAAAGACACATACATCTATGTAAAACAATGACTTAGTTTCATTCTGAAGGAATACAAAGGCAAATTTTTGATTGTACATATTTAAGGAAGTTATTGTGCTTTTTAAAGCTTATTTCTATACATTTAAGATATAAAAATCATTTATATTGCCAGTACATATCACTTATTTCATATTTTTGTTGCGTGTATGGCACCAATCTGTCACCATACCAGGATATGAGCATTATTCAAGAAGCGGTAAGGAAGATTTGTCAGTCATCCATCACTTCCTTTCTTGGCTTCACCATTGTGTGGTGCTTCCAAAAGCCGGAAGAGCTGAGGGAATGCAGATAGTGTTAGAACCAATGACTGTGCAATACAATGCAACGGTAAGGAAATGCCAAAGTGTTAGCGTGGTTTTGCTGAATAACTAAACAGAATGATGTGAATAAGAACACTTGAACAATCTGTAGCAGGTTTGTGTAGATAACCTGAAGAATGTGTCAGGAACACACATAATGCTTTCAGTGGAATAACAACAACATCCTTTTATATGACGTGGCAAAAGCAGAGTTATGGGTGAAAAATGATTCAGAGCTCCAGTCTTAAAATTGATCACATTTACAGGAAAAAAGAAAATGACTTTGTGACCCATGAGTTCGTGTCTTTTGCTTTTTACTGTATTTATTTATTAGTATTTTTTTATTATAATAATAATCATTAGGCCTATACGGTTTTGTTGACTGTAACATTACTATTTGTCTATTACTATTTTTTTAATTAAAAATATACAATTTACATACAAAATAGGCTTTAACAAACAATATTAACCATTTACAGTTGTGTAAGGGCAGACATAATTGCTAATTATAATATGTAACAGCAATGAAGTCTTAAATATAGGCTAAGTGATGAAAGGGAAAGAAAAGAGGAAGAAAAAAAAACCCTCTTAAATATTTTTTAATGTGTCTGTCCACACTACGCAACCTGAAACGAAAACGGCCAATCAGAACACATTTACTGTTTAGAGGTGGTTAGTTCGGAACATTGCCACAAGAGTTTCTCAGGTGTTCTGGGTCAGATATATGGAGCAGTAATTTGGACCAATGAGATTCCTCTGTGGGCGTGGCTTCCGAGCGCACCGTCATAGAAATAGAACGTAACTAATATCAGTAACAGTGTAATTCAAATGACTGACTAAAATGCTAATGACTTCGTCACAAATTCTGATTTACATGATGTGGAGCAGGACCACAGTTACAACCGAATGGTAATTAACTGAAGTCAAACACCGAATTCTAGCTCTGAACTGCTTAAATCTTCTGAACAGAGAATGGGGGTCTATGTCACGCCGCGTTGGATTCCGCCATGTTTTAGGTCACGCTCAGGAGCATAGACATATAAATAGCGTATTTATATGTCTATGCTCAGGAGTACACAGTGTAAACACACGCAAATCACCACAGGAAAATGACCGTTTACTATTAATAGTTTTTCTTTTGAAAACCATCTTACTCTTAGAATAAAACGGACTAATATTTAAATCTCTTTAAATAAAAAAAATCACTCTGTGGTTTGTCCGAAGGGCTGCAAATGTTCATTGTTCAGTCTCTTTCAATACAGTGGTAATGTTGCTGTTATTATAGTTGGTAAAGATCTTTGGTTAGATTAGAAAACACTTTGGTTATTTTTAAAGGGGAGAATACATAGCTAGATCTCAAACAGAGTCAATCATTTATTATTATTTATTCCATGCAAAGAAGTAAGCCTTAACCACTCCAACGCTATATAAACATTAAATGTTATCAAGCGTCTACATTCACTATATTATCCAGTCTCCACTTTAGCTCCCGTGACCTAAACTCCCAGAATGCATTGCCGCTGACGATACATTCCCATTCCCGTGTTTCTGTGCCAGTCACTTCCGTCAGTCTTTTCCCCGTACAATAGGCGAGTGTTCGCTGTGATATTCTATGTTGCTTTTAAAAGCCTGCAAAATATTGTATTGATAAATAGGTTTATTGTGCATTATGCGCGGCAATTAGGCTCCACAGAGAATCTCGAGCTGCTTTCGTGGGCAGTGTGAATGGTGTTATTATGGGCGCTAAAATTTATATGTGCTGCTCTTGTATGAGGTGTGAAACAGGCCTCATTTATCCATTTGTAGATAATAGTCAAATTTTCTATGAAAATGTTCTTCTCTCTAAGCCCTTGCTATAATCGGGTCAATGAATTGATCTTTGTTACTTTGAAGCCAAAGGAAAGCTTTTTTAGACTGAAGTGAAAGGCTTTAAAACAGCTGGTTGTCTCTTACCATTTGGACCTGTTCTTTAAAAATTCAGTGCTACTGTACTGTGTATATCTGCTATTAGAGGGACTTGACTAAAAATGAATTATAGATCAAGTTCAAAGTGAATCATCAGTGTGTATATCTAAAAAAGACCAGCAATTAATTTAAAAACAACACTCTCTGATCACAGCAAGCTCACCATCATTAGAGCTTCACAAAGTCTGATGAGCTACAGTCATTTCCTTCATAACCGCAGCCTGAGGGAATTCTGTGATTCTTACAAAGAGAATGATACAACAATCTCCCATTGATGCATTTGCACTCCAACATCCACACTCAGAATAGATTTAACACCTCCCTGTGGAACACATCGAATGGAGGAAAACTTAACATGTGGGGAGAGAAGTAAAGCTGTAAAAATGTGACTCAAGAATGATGGAAGGGTACTTTTTGCCATTTTATGCACTTGTAAAATGAACGAGCAAGTTAAGAACTTGGCAAAAAGAGGCTGGTTGGCAAATGGAAAATAAGTTTCTTGCAGAAAAAACTTAATAGTAGGCTGAATGTCAATTTTGGCGATTTTTCTGTTTAGTTTTAAACTTTTCTAGTGTTTTTTTCTCTAGCCAATATGACATTATTATTGGTGGTATACTCAAGAGCCAGTGCTATTTTTATTTATATATTATTATAGTATTTCTTAATATCTTGAATTAGCTTTTTCTTTTATATTTCAGTTTTCATTTTAGTTTGTCTCAGTAATTTGATGTGCTTTTTTCCATTTTTATTCGTTTTTGTTTTTTCCCCCTAAATATATCTATATAGCTTTAATTAATCGTTATTTCAGTTCGTCATTTTTGTTAAATTTTAGTTTTGCTAATAAACCTATTTCAGTGAGTTTCCAAAGCAACATGTATAACTTCTAATAAGTTTTTAAATCTAATTTTTCTATTTTATTTATTTCAGCTTTATTTCATTTCCCAAAAACAATTTAGTTTTATTTTAAATTTTCATGCATGTGAGAGAAAGCGACGCGAGTTGTGCGCCTTCACACTAGAGTCTAAGGTACGCCAAATACACAAACACAGGTAGGCTGTGCATCCATTGAGATGAACTGAAAAAATATCACAGATCACTTAACGAAGATAGAAACTCTGAAGCGCTCAATCAGAGTGTTCGGCAAGTGAAAATATATCGGTGTTAAACTTATACTTAGCCTCAAACTCACACACTGGCAAGTAAAATCTGAGAATTTATTAGCCATTGGCTAATATTAGACATAATTTAGTCGCGAGAGTGAAGATTTAGTTGCATATTTCTCCTAAGGGAGACAATAAAAGAGAACTAACTAACAAGATTTAGTCACATATGCGAGTGATTTACTCACAATGTAGAGGGTTGAGAGGTATGCTTTTATTTTTCTAATTGATCTGACTTATGATTTTTACCTGGTGGACAATAAAACTCCCTCTTATGTCACGATTATGTTGTTTTTCCCTGATGACAGAACCACAAAAATGATTAAATAAACAGTAATCAAGCCTCAAGATTATTTTGGCTGTATACAGTAAATCAGTAAGGTACATGTACATGCCTTATTCCATTCAGTGTTTTCTTGTGGAACTTAGAAAGTTTCCTTCACAGGTAACGGAAAAAACTTGTTTTTGTTCCAGTGAAGGAAGAAAAAACACAAAGGCTGCCATTACAGCTGAAGAAACACGGTGAGTGGAGACATTTCTGTTGTACATACGGTACTGTGCTAGTGACTCATTTTGAATGAGTAAACAGTTTAGCTTATAACAACCATTTGTTTTATTTTACTTGTGGTTATAGCAACATATTTATTGTTGTAATAGCACATTACATCTAATTAAAAATTGCTGAATGACTTTTAGAACGTTCAGTTCCTCTCAGCTTTATAAATAGAATCTAATTGTCACACATAGCGTCAAACCAAATTCTGAGTAAATATTTGCACAGAAATTTTACCTTAGCAAGCTGAGGCAGCTGTGAAAGGAAGTTGTGGTAAGTGACATTTCCTTTTCAAAAGAAGATTAAGTTTGGGAACAGAAGAGGGGCTAGTAGCAGATAGTGATGTACTTCCTCATTTTGCAGGCAGAGGGAGATCTATGAGTCACACAGTGAAAGTCCACCCATATGATGTAAATTATGGTTGACCTGGAGCACTGAACCCTCCGATGTCACAATAGGAGTTTCTGTCACATTATTGAAAAAGATATGCACATCAAATGGCAACATAAAATTGATTATGTTACAGTATACACTTTAAAATCTTCTTTGCCCTGTGAGATGTTTGTACGTTGCAGCAGAGGTACTACTGAACCATATGGCAAGAACCATACGAAATCATTTATATAATATATTTGCAGGCACATGGCCATTGCGCAGGAAATTAAGAGAGGAACTTGACAAAGGCAGAACATGGCAGCATAATAAAGCTGTTCCAAGAGGACCCAGAAAACAGCTGCACATCAGCTGAAGAAACGTTTCCTGAGAAGAAAAAAGGGTTTATAGGAAAAGAGTTTGAGTGAAAGAATGAATCTCACAAAAATTGTCAAAAACATCTCTGGGAAGTATTTCACTTAAAAAAAAAAAAAAACAATTATTGTAAAATTTATTTAAAATTAATCTTATTTTCTGTCAAATTCAAATTATCGTAATGCAAAAATAATTAATATGACAAAATAAAAACTTTTTATTAAATAAAGTTGTAATTTATTTATTAAAGCAGATTAATAAAATCCTAATTGCTTTATTAAAAAATATACTGTAATACATTAATACAAAGAAAACTGTAATAAAATATTTTGGAAAACTCATCAAAAATGTTATTAAATTTTTTTTTATCAAAAATTCAATCAAAAAGAAAAAATAAATCCTTAATGCAATATATGTATATAATATATATATATATGAAATCTGGTTTTATCCAGCAGATAATCTGATCATTAAATAACGTTACACATCCAAATACATTTACTCTACATTTAAGTATTCATTTAACAGATCCAAAGTGACTTTAACATGAGGAAAATAATGAGCCAATGGTCATAGTAGTCAACAATATTCATAGTACACAATTCTAAGCTTATAAACAAGATAGGTTCACTATAACAGCATTGAAATTCATAATTAGCAGTTATAGTAAGTGCTTGTTACACAGATTGATCTTTAATGTCTTTTTTATATCACTCACTGTAAACTACAGTCTCTTTTTTCACATGGATTTTCCTGCTATGCTCCAAATGTGTAAATTCTTGTGTAAATTGTACCTTGCTGGGAAGCTATCTTTTTAAACATTTCTCACTGGTTGGAAAAAAAAATGTTGCCTCATATATCCATTTTCATCTTTCTTCCCTGCAATCTCTTTCTTTGTAGTTTTTCTTTGTAGTAAGTCTCCATGCCTCCCATTGTTCTGACAACACTGATGTGTAAACACTCGTGCTGCTGAAGTGCCTTTTGAAAACAATACGGCTGCAATCTCTTCCAAATATTTTTTACATACCTAACAAATGACATCTTCATTTCCAAAGGAAAACAAAGAGGGTCACAGTAAATTACACGATAAAGAAAAATCTAACTCACCCACTCATATTTTTTATGAATCTCTTTTTAAAATGGCTCTCGTGAGACATGTCATGGTCAACTCACTCTGCTGTAGATGCCCAAACACAGAAGGGACGTGCTGACATCATGCAGATGAATGATGAGAGAGGTAATTAGCTACAGTATGGTGGAAGGTGGATTAATGTTAATACAAAATATATAAACCATATATGTATATATTAATGTTTGTTTTTAGATCATTAAGAAGTATTTAGGTTTAGCGATGTAAAGTTAGGGTTTAAAAAATATCTATATAATAGTAAAATTAAACTTTACAAATATATTAAGAATAGAAATACGTCAAAGTATTTAATTTTTTTTTTTTTTTTTTTACAACATAAGTAAAGCATAGGTAAATACACATTTTAGATGCTGGCAATACTTCCATGTATTAAGTTTCAGCACATATCCGAAAGTACAATAAATGTAAAAATAAACTTGTATGAAAACCGGTTCTAGAATATACCACCGATTTTTTTTTATAATCCAACCAATTGTAAATGAATATGAAGAAGTACCGTCCTACATACCAAAAGATGTCATATTACAAAAGAGATATAGATTTTGAATACCGTATTCATGTTGACTTTAAAAACATTTGAGATTACGACTCATTAGCTAAAGACAAAGAATTACAATTATCCTTATTTTTAGCAACGTCATAGAAACTCACTGAACTCTTGCTCCTTGCTTCAATTCCTCAGCGCTCCTCTGCTATCTGAGACATGTCCTGACACAGCTGTGACCTTGTTTTCAGGAGAAACATTGTGTCATGAACATTACATCTGTTGCCTCTTCAGCATACTCTTCAGATTAGCTCAACACTCTTTTATTTACAGGACCTGAGTGCATCTGGGTGCTCAGGGGCCTCGTCTGACATGAATTGTGCACGGTGATGTCAGCAGAAAACTGTGGCGTTCCTGGCATTTTTTTTTTTTTTTTTTGTGTGTGTGTGTGGGGGAATGAAGTGACATCATCTCATTAATGTTTTGGCCATGGAATCATTTTAGTGCATTAAGAGCTTTGCATCATGGGATTACATAGAAAGGAAGCGCTGGGATTTTGTACATGCTTGGAAGAAGACTGCGGTGCCTGTTGGTCCATTGATCTGGTCTTTAAATGTCTGTCATCATGCTGATGTCAGTCGATAAAGCCTTGATCATTCTGTAAGGGAGGAGAAGACGAAGTGAGACTCTGTGGGAGCAAGGAAGTGTTCATGAAAAGACGTTATCGTGAGAAAGTATGAGGGTAGATTTTTAGTTTCTCAGGGTTTCCTTCACACCATCATGGTGAGTGTGGTCAGTTTGGGTGTAAAGGGTAGATGATTGTGGCTTGTCATTTCTGACTTTCATGTCTGACCACATGAGCGAGTTTATCTGACATGTGACACTCTAGACTCTAGATTAGAAGGAGGATTTTCAGTATCTCAAGGGTTGCTAGACAGCGTTATTGAGTGATTTAAAATTGTTAATGGCTTCAAATCAACATCTATGGGAGGTAAAGATTGACAGACAAAGATACGGGCAGGACAAGAGGTCCCCACCGAGCACACAGGAGCTGTTCAGTGATGAGAGATAATATATTCTGTTAAATGATAACACATCCCAATGCATTCAGTACCCAAATGCTTTCTTTAAACTAAATAGCAGATCAGAGGGGAAAAAAAAACAGAAGAGTATACTTATAATGAATATAAAAACTTTTTATTTAATAATTTTTTTGCTTTTGTTTACTTTATCATCATGCACTACGCCGATGTAGTAACTGATCACCAACACAAAATCAGATTTGGTGAAATCCGGCCACATGCAGTCACAGGAGTCACCAGGTCACCAATCTGACTCTGTGATCAGATTACCTGAGACGGATGTTATTACCCAGGCTAAAATGACAACAGTATGTTGTAGAGATATAGAATGAGAGCATAACAGCAAGAGAGAGAGAGAGTTTGGAAGAGAGATGGAGAATAATTTATTACTAAATCACCCCACAAGAGGCCTATTCACTCAAGTCACATGAAATCATTGGAAACACAAAGAGGGATCGTGCTGAAGGATGGGATATATAGAGGGGTGATTCAGGGTGAAGGGACTATTTCCTGTGTGCCTCAGAGGGAGAAATCAAGCCCTCGGAAAACACTTGTCTTTTGGGGGTTGATACACAAGTGGTTTCAGTATAATTGGAGATACAGAGGATGCACATTTCCTCTCTGCTACATTTTTCATGTTTCCTGGAATAAAAGAGAACCAAAAAATATTTTATGAATTTCCAAGTTTTTGGATATAATTGCTAAGAATTAGTGCATAAAGTAAGAGCACAGGTTAATCTCTGTGTTAAATCCAGGGCCATTGTTTTCTTTAGTGCACACTTGTTTTTAACAAAGAGCTGCTTGTAAATTTAGTACCCTGGGTGGTGACAACAAGCCTTTCTTGGTTTTCCAAAATGAACACCTGTTGTGTTTAGTTTGGCAGTGTTATCCAGGACTGTTGGTTTTGCTTCGGGTTTCCTGTTTTGGAGTAAATGGAATGGGAGGAGAGAGACAGAGCTTTATTGCCAGAGGGTGGGTTTTGATTATTATATTGCTAACAAATAGGTATAGTAATATTGCTAAAAAATAGTTTGTGATTTGTTTGCATAGTACTATAATACTTTATATAATTTAATATATATATATATATATATAATATATATATATATATATATATATATATATATATATATATATATATATATACATTTTATATTTTAATTACATTTTAATTACATATTTACATCATTTAAAATTATATTTGTGTCTAAATATTAAAATAAATATAATAATATGAATATAAAATTATGAACATAAATGCAATAACATAGATAAAAATAATAAAATATATAATTTTGTATATTTATTATTATTTGGTTTATAAAAAATGTGACGTATCATTATGAAAAAAAAATCTAACATGGAGGATATCATTTTCGCACAGGCTGTTTTATTATTTCACACCCAAGTACGACATTTCAGAACAACTTGTAGCTGTTAAAAACGATCACACGCAAGTTATACAGAGTAATGCAAATAATCTCAGAACAGAAATAAGTGCACCGACCATAAGACCAGCATGCTTTCGAAGTTGATGTATCTTTAATTGAACTCAGAGTGGAGGAAGTGTAGTGTTAAACACATTCAGATGTGAACAGATTTACTGCTAAAGTCTGTATAACAGTCAGAGGGGGGAAAAAAGGCAGACACTAGCAGGACAGCCACTGTTTCCGGTCTTTAATGTGTTGATTTGTCCAGCACCTCTCCGGTTCCACAGTGGCCATTTCATGCCAGCAGGAGACACTAACCAGGTTATCGGTGGGAAAACAAGCCCAACATGGGCTCGACAGGTGACAGTGGGTCCTGAGGGACGACTTGGTGTCATAATACCCCACGGCTTCTCCTGTAGGGATCCCCTGCCTGTAATTAATTACCATTTGCAATGAGCTCATGATGTTATTAATCGGGTCTCCCCAGGACAGGGGGCTTGCAGGTGGGGGGGAGGATTCATGTTATGCTCTTTGATAATAAAAGACATCTGGGCTGTATGCCTTGAGAGTGTGCTGTGAAACATAATTTTACCACAACTATGATAAATGTTTGTAGTCATGGGAATGGAAATGGGCTCTATTCCAAGCCGAAGCGTATGTATGAATCGCACATCAGTGTCCTTGGCTAACATTTATAAACCAATGAGGCCATCCTTCCTTCAGTTCATTCTGTAAATAACATTCCTCATATCCTCTAGAATTAAAATGCTCTGGTAATTACTGAAGAATCCACTCCCTTTTATGATCGTGGATAACCTCCCTTCATCGCTGTGCATAAATCAGCGGACAGAAATCTCCATTTCAACAAATGTTCTGCATGAGTGAGACCTCATCAGGATCGGTTCTTAATTTTATCACGGACTCTTATTTGTCTTGTAACGCTGTCCTGGTGAAGTCGAAAAATGTAAATGGGTAAAGGGTGGGGGATTCTGACAGGCACGGCTGGAATTTAGGGTCAATGCACCACTGCTCACCGTGACCATGATTTACTGCCATTTTGGAAGGGGGGATTTAGGATAAAGCACCACCAGCCGCCTAATCTCTTTTCTCTCTTTTGCATTGCATCGCCCGTCACCTGTGCCCACTTGGCTGGACGGTCGACCCCCATACTTCTAAGGGAGAGGTATCTCTCCCTGCGCTTCCTCTCAACAGTGGGATTTCATGGTGCGGGCCTGCTCATGGTACTCATTTATCTCGCTCTCCTAAACTAGGCCTGACAAAACGAATTCCTGAAGACTTCAGAGAAAAGGCTTGAATCGCTGCAGATTTACGCTATACTCCCATGCTGGCCGGTTTCCAGAGGAACTGATAAAACAATTTCAATGGCAACCCAATCTCGCCTACACAGGATCCAGCTCAGAGGGAGGGTCAAGAGAAGCTTTTAGCCACCATAAATTCTCAGGCGGTAATTCGATCTGGCTTGAGATGCTAGGGTTTGTTCCTGATTAGTTAGTGGCCTTCCACAGGTACTGTACGTTACACATCCAGACCCATCTAAAGCACATGTTCTTCTCTTCTCTGTCTAAATACAGGAAACTCAACTCCACAGGAAAGAGGTGGATTCTTGGCATGCATCAGAGGTGAAGTCCATTGAGATTTCCAGAGAAATGGCAATAAAACTGTGAGGCTTGGCATGGCTGGTGTTTAACTGGAAAGGAAAGATAACACGCATAACAAATTAATTAGATTTTTACACTGATTCCATTTTTTAGTGGTGCTCAACCATGCAAAAGTAGCTACCGTGATGCAAGGCTGTTGCTATGCAGCTGCTAATGTGTTTTGGACTACTTTTTAGCCCATTGCTATGCAGGTGCTAGGGTGTACTTGTGCTTTCTAGGTGGTTGCTTACTAGCTTACTAGATTTGTGACACTGATGTCGCTAGTACAAATGACGTAAGAAACAAAAATGAATGTTGTTTAAAAGCATCCCCTAAATGCTTTTCACTACACATAGATTTTTTAAAGGAATTAATACTCAGCAAAGTTGCATTAAATTGTTCAGTTTTATTCAGCAGAGTTGCATTAAATTGTTCAAAGGTGTCAGTAAATACTTTTACATTTTAAAATATTAAAATATTTTTACAAGTTTAAATATTTAAACTTTTTTTGTCAAAGAATCCTGAAAAAAAAAGAAAAATTGTACCCAAACTTTTGAATGGTAATGTAAGTTACCGAATGTAATCTCTAAAACATCATTTTAGCTTTAAATCATTCATTCATATTTATCGCATACCTCGCTCAGCAGCTAATATAAACATCAAATTCACCATTACACCATAATATCAAATATTAAAGCATGATATCAATTTCCCCATATGTAATTGACACTGAAAAACAGGAACAGCTAATCAAAACAGTCGTTACACACTAAATCCGGTTACCATATTTGAATTTAATGATCCAGATGTGTTAATGGAAGAACCGTGTGGTGTGTTATGGCTGGGAAACGGATGATCTTTCTCATTTCCTTCTCATCCATCAACAGCTGAGGTGGCACAAAGCCTGAATAGTCCACACTTAATCTATGGATCCTCCATTTACAAGTTTTTATATGAGAAGTGGTGTTCTCACACAGCCAGTGACAGCAGGTGGAACCTGATGTCACTGAACTATGTCAAATTAATTTTCAGGATAAATTATTAGACTGAAATGAGTGGGTAAGTTGTAAAGAAAACAGTTGGCAATGTTTAGTCTTCATGAAGGATCCCGTCTCATGATATTTGCCATGGTCTAAATTGTTTAACGTTATTGGTTATGGACATAGTAGATGATATGAAATGCTAGAGGACATGCAGTATAATTCTGTATAAGATGAGCACAGCACAAAAAATATGCCCTCTAATTCTGTCTTCTCGCAGGGTTTGAATTGAGGCATGTACAGTTAATTTAATTAATCGTTCCCTCGTTGTTTCTCTCCAGTGTGTTCTTCCTCTCCTTAAGAGCTCTAGTCCTTTGTGATGATGGATGTCCTGGGGAGTGAGAGGTCATAAGTTTCTCTTTAATGTATAGTCACACTCTTCCCTGTTACTGTAGGTAAATCAAAAATCTGCTTTGTAAATGGGACTGAAATATAAAAAAAAATAATAATAAAAATTCAAAACACTTCAAAAAACAACAAAATACAACTGAATAGAATTACTAAGTTTTAGGAAGGGTCAATAATTAACCAGATCAATAATTAACCAGTTTGCTCAAGGCAAAAAAGACACTAAAAATAACAAAAATGCACCAGACATTTAAAGTATGGGGTAAAAATTTCCCCATATTTCTTAAATAAACATACATATTTATTAAATATATTCATAAATGAATTTATTTACATTTTAAAATAATTTGTAATATATGCAGCCTTGGTGAGCATAAACAAACATGCCCCTAAATGTCTCAGGGGACAAATATTGCTCCTTAATAAAAAAAAATTTTTCTGACCTGGTTTTAGACCAAGTACCTGGGTTCAAAATAACAAGTCAGGTGACTCACGCTTCTATTTGTTGTCCCAGTCTTCAAGGACTTTTCTTCCTGTAACACCTTAAAAAAAAGAAAAGGAAAAAAAAAAAGGAAGGCAAAAAAGTGGGAATAAATTGACAAAGAGCCAATATTGTCACAGACATAGCCATCTTGAGGGCACTGATTGTAATGGCTTCTAAAACACATGCTGGGATAATGAGGGTGGATTGGCTCACTGTCTCTACCCAGCATGAATGCTCTCTGGGTGGACTAGATGTGTGGAAATAACTGGTGCTGGAGGAGCCTATCCCTCAAACAAGAAGCTGGGGAATTTCAATAATGAAAAGTAATTAAATATTAATTCTAAACAGCCACAAGAAACGACTTGAAAGCCCACTGTGGCATTTGAGGAATGTTGATTGAAATATTCACAGCATTACATTCATTCAAACAGCTGGAAATAACAAAAGCAGATTTGTAATGCATATTCTGCTATTTAAGTGAAATTGTTGAGTACTTTTACACAGTAAGCCACCTGTCCAGTCTAGAGTAAAGTGAAATAAATTTGAAACATTAGTTTAAATATCAAATGTGTGAGCAGTGAAACAGTCCCTTTTGCATGTGTTCATGTCTTCTCAATGAGGAATGAATCACCATTTAATATATCAGAATAACAGTGACTCTTAAAAATAAAATAAAAGGGAAACTTCAAGGGTAATCTAACACCCTATGACTATTTTTAAAAATCCCAGAGCATTTCTTGGAAAAGAAATGGAGGACTTTAAGAGTTTCTGCTGTTGTCAGCATATTTTTTCCTAACTAACAGCATTGTTGATCTGTGAAGTTTCCATTGTGTAACTTTGGTCACCCAGATGTGTCGAATGGCCCTTCAGGAAAAGATAAGGCCAATAAGCTTGTGTTTGGCCGTTTTATTTTTGGCAAGTGTCAGCTACGTCGACTACATGTCCACTTCACTTAATCTAGATAGCATTCCTCAAACTGTGATATGGTCCTCCTGAGGTCACCAGGCTTATGAACTCCTCACTAAAGGTCAAAATATCATGCTTTACCACAGGAAGCTCTGCTCCTTATTTAAGCCTTGATTTGATGACACATTACACAATACCATGTTGACAACTGATGCTCAGAGTTCACCTTTTCTGTAGGGATAGACGATACCACTTATTTTTTTCGACCTGATACCAAGGACTATCAGAGCCATTATTTTTGATACTTGAAATGATGTTTTTGTGATTTCTGACAATAAAATGATCAATAATGATAGCTTATATATACTACCAGCCAAAAGTATGGTATAAATAAAAAAGTCTCTAATGCTGACCAAGGCTGTAATCAGTATTATGTTATTTTTTATTTCATTAAAAATACTGTAAATTTCTGTAAACAGAAATATGACCATTTTAAATAACTATTTTCTATTTTAATATATTTTAAAATGTCATTTATTCCTGTGATGGCAAAGCTAAAGTTTCAGCAGCCATTACTCCAGTTACATAGTGCTCTGATGATATAAAACATGACTGATGTTTAGACTTTTTAATGGGATGATAGTTTGCAAAAGCAATGAGGACGAGGACAGATACATAACAGAGTAACGCTGTAACTCTCTACCATGTAGTACCTATGTTTATCCTATAGTTTTTTCCCCAAAACATTCCAATATGACTCCAGACATTAGAGAAAAAACTGAAAGAAAAGGAGGGGGGTGATGAGAACAACATAAGAGAGAACATATTTCCTCTACCCCTTCCTGTACTTTTTCATTTATAGTGCATGCCAGTTTGCATGTTTTGCATGAGAGCACAGTTATGCATTTGTGATCTGATCAGACATGTGACCTTTCCAGGGCAGAGATGCAGATAACATCTAGGGCCTATTCTTTGACCTTGCGCTGTCTTCAGCAATCAAACATGGTGTGGTTATTCTTTGACCTTGCGCTGTCTTCAGCAATCAAACATGGTGTAACTGTCACACCAGAATTCAGAAGAGATCAATATTAGTTTCCATTTCATAGAGACATCAGAGGGGAGAGATATTTGCAGAGGGGAGAGCTAGGGATGAGAACTTATTTCTTAAACTTATGGCTTTTTAATCATAAACTTTGTCATAAAATGCAAGTTTTCCAAGGCACAGCCACGACTGAAGGGAATCTCCCAGGGATTTAAGTCTCACTGCATAGAAATGCAAGCTAGACCTCATTATATTAGACCTGGACATCCTCCAGTAGATGTGAACATTTAAGCTGACGTTCACACCCTCTCTGAATTTGTGAAAGGGACTCTGGCATTCACATACACTCTCGTCGTAAGAAAACTTAGTCTTTTCATTTACACAGATTGATATGGTCAGTGCTTCCTCAATATCATGTGACCTTAGGAAACATACTCAGACAGACAGCAAGCAGATCCTATCTCTCGTAGACACATACACACCCTGTCTGTCTCATTTTTCTCAACACTCATACCCAGGAGCAATATCCTCACAGTCATTGCTGTAGGAGACTGATCTCTGCTGCTCTGATGCACTGCATTATTCTGGGCATGTGTGTGTGAATAACTAACCAGTTTCATTCATCAATAGGAGTCTGTTTTGGCTCCAGCAGGGGAGGTGGTGATGGCTTGGGCAGTAGGGTTGTAGCGTCACTCACCACAAACTAGAGGGAACTATTTTTTTCTGTTTTCCTTCAGCTGAGTTGGCCATTGTAGGGCAAGCCAAACTAGGTCTCATGCCGACTCCCCAGGTAAGGGTCTCATTAGCTCAGCTGGAGACTATGGAAACAAAATGACTCAGCTCAGGTTTACACAATGGAAAAGACATATACCCACCCGACCAGAGACAGGTCAGGGTTACGGTCCCTCCCCAAAGGATTAGTAAAACAGTGGTTCTGCTTACAACATGCTCTTGGTCAAGGTTTAGCAGTGGGACAGAGCTTAACAACTTAACGGCATGCAGGGACCTCTAATAGGGTGATTTAAGGATAATGTAGCAATCTTACTATTTCAGCCATGGAGCCCCTGTTCACCTATCCTTCCCTTACGAAAAAGAAGTTTATTCAAGTGTGCTATTAGTATACTTCTTTTAAACTAAAAATAGGAAAGTATGCTTTTAGTTTACTTTTTATGTACTTCTCAGAAATGGGCTTTATGTGACTTACCTTGACTTAAAGTCTTTAATCTATACTTGTGCTCTTAGAATCTGTGTTTTCATTGTTTTATGGTAGAGGGCGCTAGTACACATCTTCTATACAGAATTTCCAAGAAAACACAAGTGAAGAAGAAAAAGAAACAACAGATACTAAATAATGTAACACCATCATCTGACATGAAACAGCATCAAAACTCTAACGTTATGGAATAAAATGTCGACCAATGAAGAGGTAATAATTATAGTCAAGCTTTGGGGTTTTTTGTTCAAAATGTTCTTTCTTTATTTTTTTATGAAACTTACCCACATTAAAGTGTTAAAAAAAGAATGCATGAAGCTAGAATAAAATTTCTTTGTTTACAAGCAGATACCCTGTTCTTTCTTTGGATGTTTTGTATGTTCAGATATTCATATAACAAAATATATACAAATGAAAACCTAAATAGGAAAGTATGATGTAAAGTTCACATAAAGAAAACTTATAGAGTATACTTGCAGTATAAAACTAATAAACTAGTAGTTTACTGAAACTATACTTCAAAGTGTACAGAGTAATGCAATCTATGTTTTTTTTTTTTTTTTTTTGTTATTTTTTTTTTTTTTTTTAGTTAATGTTAGATAAATAGAGGTAAACTAGTTGTGTACTCAATGTGTGCTACTGTTATACTTAAAGTATACTTAAAAGTATACTTTTATATACTAGAAAGTGGGCCAATTTAGTCCCAAGGAGTACTGAACAGTACACTTATAAGTATACTACTAATACACTGATATTTGTATACTTGCTACATAAAGTATACTTAAAATATATTTGAACTTTACTTAAGTATACTTAATAAAATAAACTTAAAGTATACTACTTTTTGGTAAGGGTTATGTCACCCCCCTTAATTCATATCAAAGAAACATGTGTTCAGGGGACACCTGGAGAACAGTAGGGCTTAGATAAAGCACATCTGTGGAATTCAACATCTTCGCCTGCTGGGAGAGACTTGGGATTAGCTACCTGCCAATTCCCTTTCTGTCAATCTTTACTGATACAAAAGAACCAGGGTTCCTTTTACCGCAAACTCAGTGTGCTTTCTATGTAGACTTGTTTATAAGACAGAACATTTGCTGGTGGTGTGGGTGGAAATCATCTGGGTTTAAGGTGTTGTAGTTATGCAATCTTCTCTGTAGCGATGGATCTAACTAAACCAAAAGTGAAGGACTCCATGGAATTCAACTTAGAATGCTGAGAGCTTCTTATCAAAAGAGTAAGGACATTTTGACATCTGAGAGTGTGGTTTCATAAACCCATGTGCAATGTGTTTTCAATCAAAAGCTCCCATTTCTCTCTCTCTTATTCAGCAAGTTGTTGTAGTGGAAGTGAGAATCTGTCTCCATCCTGCAATGTTTTTGTTCACTTGGTCTTATTTTTGCTTGCCTAAAGATTTGCCTCACATTGCATTTCTTAGATTTGTTGTTTTGAATATTTTTGGGATTCTACATACCTTTTGTTTATCTTTATATATTTGAACTAGTCTTGCATATACTTCTTAGCTTCTCTAGGCAGCATGCACATTCAGGTGTAGGATCCAATAAAAATAAAAATAAATCATAACTAGGTGATCTAATCTTCCCATCCCCTTCTCTTAGCCCTCCCTGCATTAATTCTGTAGCAGTCAGCATTGACTGCACCACAAGTGAGAGAGATGGAAGCAATTAAGGCCGTAGGAAAGCAAGGGAACATTTTAAAAGACCGAGCACTCAGCGGTGGGATCAAAGAAACCCTGTCTTTGTGCCTGCCAAACCATTGATCAACTGTTTGAGACTCTGTGACACATGTGAGATGGGAGGTGATGTGAACTTGAGCATGGATGAGAGGATAGATGGCTTTACTGTGGTGTGATCTGCTGTTTTGGTGGGGAACCATAAATGCCAGATGATATTACAGTTAATGGAAGAACCCAAAGACTTGAATTTGAATACCCGATGTATATGTTATTGGGGGACAAAGGCGTACCTAGCTCTAGTGGTTACCTGGAATGACATCAGTAAACCTGGCTGTTCACCAAGTTTATAAACTCCCTCATTCAGATTTCCCTAAGTCCCTGAGTTCTTATTGAAATGAGCTTTATGTCATGCATCATATCTTTCTCTCTCTCTAAAATGCTTGCCTGCATTGGCTACATCTTTTACAGTCTCCAATAATGCTCACGTCAGAATTGAGTACTCTGGGCCTTCCCAAAATCCCCAGCCTCAGCTCAGGGTCTATAGCCAGAACATGACAAGATGGGTTAGAGTGTGTATGCACTCCTCACAGATTCCAGCTTAGCAACCAGCTTGCTTACACACCAAACTTCCAGCTCACTCACACGTTCCGAGCTCCGGCCAAGAGTCTAAATATTCTGTTGGGAAAAAGGGAGGGTGGTGTGTGTGACTGTAGGGGGCTGGGAGGCTTTGATTGGTGGACAGCACTGAAAAAGGCAGGGGTCTGAGCAATGACGGCTCTCGTGGCTGTGTGAACCGCCCCAAGGGTAGCTATGCCAAATTGTTAATATAAGCCAGACCTCTGGCAAATGCTGGAGCAGGACTTTTCACAGCAGAGGAAAAGAATTGAGGGATACACATAGAGAAGAGGAGAATAGTAATATGGGTTTCCTCTTGTTTGCTCTTTGCCATGGCTATGTGGAAATCGCATGCTACAAAAGTTCATACGACGTGAGATCTCTACCCTAAAGTTTATTTCTTTACCTCCTCCAGAGTTTCTCCAGACAACGTCACTCTCTCTAGGCTCACCTACTGTGTCATGGCCGGGACATCTGGAAAGTTGACCTTTTGGAAGGGAAATATGAGGTTGGTGGGATGATAAGACTGATAAGATTGCAGCCAAGTCCAATCTCTCATGAAGTGAGACGTTACATGATGTTCTGCTGTCAGGCTCGTACTCTGGCTAGTACTTTCTGGATCCCTAGTTTGAGAGTTTTTTTAATCATATCTGCCAATGTGCAGAGGTGACTGCGTGGAAGTTAAAAAGAAGGGAAGTGTGTCTGCAGGACTGCCCAAAATGACTCATACTCGGAGGGCAAGGAATGGAATGACGTGAGAGACAAGCAGAGGATTTGTAAATATTTCAAGTTGTAAATCATATGATTCATAATAATTTGTTTGTGACTCATATTTCCCAACTATTATGGAGTCAGCTATCATAATAGATATAAAGCGCAACATTCAACTTTTGAACAGCTTCCTGTCAGAATGACTCCACTTACCATGGCCTCTTATCAGCAGATCTGGGATCATTTTCCCTTTCCACTATTGAAATCATGTCAGAACAGACTCTACATCACCTCCTCTGGGACCCTTTGTATTAGTTTTTTAGTGGGGGTATGACGCTAGGAATGATATAGATAAGCTGAGAACTGTGTTCTGTTTTGAACCTCTCACTCATTGCGGTCATCATTAAATGCTCTTGAATCAGCTGTCTAATAGCCTAAGGCCTCTGGAGAATATTTAGCTGGATCTTTTTGAAAACGCTGATGGCCATACAAGGTGGTGGCTTGGTTGGTTTAGTGTAAACAGTTAGATGTTAGTGTGTTTCCTTGATGAAGGACGATGAGCTGATTCACGTAAGAAAAGATGCCTCACATCCTGTAGTCACAAACGAAGATCTGTTTGCATGAGACTTTTCATATAAAGGTTATGTTTAGCAATAAAAATATACTATGGTGATCCACATAAAAGTGGATTACACACACACAGCATGCAGTGAGTTTACAGTAATTTAAAAATAAACACTCACAAAATTGAACATGTAAACAGTCGTACAACATAAAAACCTTTTTTATAGTCTCTCAATGTTTACATGGTAAAGAAGAATGCAATATCTAATACAAAAACAGTTCTCTCACCTAAGCAAATCATCTGAAGAGGGTTTTACTGCTTTAAAAACTGTTCTTGTTCTTGCTTAGTTTACATTAGCTGCTTATGGAACCCCTGTTACACAGATAAGGCTCTGTTGGCCCAAATGTACAGAGGAAGCCTGTCTCTTGTTTTTTGTTAAAGGCTTGTCCTGTTACAAATTTCCATACAAGGAAGGAATTAATGAAAAAATGAAAAATACCCCATGATTTACTCACCCTCAAGCCATCCTAGGTGTATATGACTTTCTTCTTTTCGCTTTCTGATTCTGATTCTTTCGGACGAATACAATTGTAATTATATAAAAAAATGTCCTGGCTCTTCCAAGCTTTACAATGGCAGTAAATGGGGGTAAAGATTTTGAAGCCCAAAAAACTGCAACCATCCATCATAAAAAGTACTCCACACAACTCTGGAGGGTTAATACAGGCCTTCTGACACGTTTGTGTAAGAATTAAAAGAATAAAAATTTTATAAACCGAAATCTCTAGCTTCCTCTATATGCTGTATGTTTGTTCATGTGAGAGTGGCATTCCAGCGGATGATGGCGTAGCGACATAGGTGTAGCAAAAGCTCCGGTGAGGAAATGCTAGTCTCGCGAGAACCAAGTTTTGTTTACAGCAAAGGAAAACCAGTCTCCTCTTGGCTTATATTGAAGTCCTCTGACATTTTTTCTTTACAAATCCTTTTTTTGTACTTCTAATTCGTAACTGGTGTTTTGTTTTTCTCTCTCCTCTATGCTTCCATGTTCGTCACTTCTCACTGGAGCTTACGCTTCGCCTACGTCCTACATCACCTGCAAACAACAGTTAGTGGAAGCTAGAGATTACGGTTTATAAAGTTTTAAATAAGGATATGTTTCTTAGACAAACGCATAGATTTGGTTCAGAAGGCCTTTATTAACCCCTCGGAGCTGTGTGGAACACTTTTCATGATGGATGGATGCAGTTTTTTGGGCTGCAAAATCTTAACCCCCATTCACTGCAATTAAAAAGTTTCGAAGAGCAAATAATTTTTTTTCATATAACTCCAATTGTATTTGTCTGAAAGAAGAAAGTGAAGGTGAGTAAATCATGGGGTAATTTTCATTTTTGGGTGAACTATCCCTTTACGGTTCAAAGATTTGAGAAGGCATAATCTCTTCTGAGTTTGGTGCTTATGTCTCCTTATTGATTTGATTCATTTGATTCTCACTGGCTACCAGCTGGTCTTTTTTATTTCAACTCTGATGTCAAATTAACTTAAAGGGAGCATTCAAGGTGACCCGGTGCTCTGTGAAAGCCTCTTATATTATGTATAGTATTATAGTATATTGTTACATAGTATTACACAAAATAATTATATGTATTAATATAATTTTATTTGATAATTATATGGTAATTTTAATTAATATAATAAACCGATTATGGATTACATACAAATATAAATGTTAACTAATAAATATATGCTTTTATAAATGTATATAAAAACTTTTATATAAAATAAAACTGTTTTGCAATTTCCTGGGGTGCATTTGGATGATTTGTGCTTAATGTTGAATTAAAATAGCAAACCATTGTTAGCCTCATTCTATGGGTGTTCTAGTGTAGCAGAAAACACCAACAGACAAAACTGGTAGAGTAGAGCAGCACATGCCACAGTGTTAAAGAAACATCACACATTGAGTCCATCAGAGTCTGTCTCTAAGCAGGAAACGCAACTGTCTCATCATTCTCCAGCTGCCTCTCAGTTGCTAAACACATTTATTAGAATGCTGTTTTGTTTTTACGTGGAATACCATGCATTTCCTCTGTCCATTCTGCCACAAACAATCCAGTCTGAATCCCAGACCTTCTTCTGGGAAAGATGAGGATGAGCAGATGAGACTCTCACAGTAGCAGATGTTTGCATGCATGCAAGTCCTGTGTGGTGTCAGACTCCCTGTGGCAATCCACTGAGAACCAAAGCCGTGTGTCATGAGAAATGGTCAGAAAACATGGAAATATGAGGCTGATATTGTAGTAGCTTTTAAACAAAGACTGAAGCACATTAATTTATGAACAGGCAGTCGTAAACAAGTTTCACCACCATGCTGTTCAAAATTGTACATCATGTACTGCACCATATTTTTCAACAGTACACCAATATGCAAGAGCTGTGATGCATCAGACTCTCCAAACAAAGCAAAAACAGAGCAACATTCCTTTACACAATAGCAGGAAGTGATGGATTGTTCCTGTATCAACACAGGAACAATACATCACTTCTTTATTTAAACAGGGAATTGTCTCAATTAACACCAGTGAAGTATGGAGTGCCGCAAGGAATTGTCTTAGGTCCTCTGCTATTTTCAATATACATGTTGCCCCTTGGTAATATTATTAGAAAATATGGGTTAAGTTTCCATTGTTATGTGGATGATACTCAACTATACAGTATATTTCAACAAGACCAGATGAATCTAAATTATTTAAGCTAACAGTATGTGTTAAAAATGTACAAATCATTTTCTCCTATTAAATTTGGATAAGACAGAGATTTATTGGACCAAAAAAACAATACACAGAATCTCTTAGATTACAATTTGCATCTAGACGGATGTACTGTTACATCCTCTACAGTCAAAAATTTGGGTCTTATATTAGACAGCAACTTGTCTTTTGAAAATAATATTTCACATTACAAAAATTTTTCCTTCTTAGAAACATTGCCAAAGCTACGAAACATGTTACCTGTTTCTGATGCGGAAAAGCTAGTTCATGCATTCATGACCTCTAGACTGGTCTATTGTAATGCACTGCTAGGTGGTTGTCCAGCATCCTCATTAAACAAGCTACAGGTAGTCCAAAATGCAGCTGCTAGAGTCCTTACCAGGCCAAAAAAATATGATCATATTACCCCAATTTTACAATCTCTACACTGGCTACCTATCAAGTTCTGTATCAGTTACAAAATATGTGACCCGTGCTAGCAAAATGTCAAGTTCTGTTTGAGTTATGAGTTGTGTTGCGCACAGGATAATTTTGAGGTTTTGGCAAAAATTTGTTGTTTATTTTTTTGTTTTAACAAAAATTTGTTATTTGATTGTTTTTTTCTCACCCTCGAGGCATCCTAGGCGTATCTGACTTTCTTCTTTCAGACGAATCCAATCGGAGTTCAATTAAAAATTGTCCTGGCTAAAAAAAAAAATTGTCCTGGCTATTCCAAACTCTATCATTGCAGTCAGCGAGTGTTGCAGTTGAACAGTCCACAAGTCATCAAATAAAGCGCGCGCATTCATAATAAACTTGCCTCACACCGCTCCGGGGTGATCACTTCCGTTATCTGTCATACGGGGAACAGCCACTGTTCCACCACTGTTTCTGAGAGGAGTACCTTTTCTCCGCTTGCTTCTCGTGCTGATTGTCATCTAAAGTGCCTGCATAAAGGCACTTCCGACTGCACGTGATCCCGATAAATCTACACATATACACAGAATTACAATATTTAAGTATTCACATAAACATAATCTGTTATGTCTTAAGAGAACATTCATGGAACTGTTGGGGAGAAACATCAAATGTGTAACATTATAGCCTTTCTGATAATGTTTGGGGTTCAGACATACTCTCTTAATGAATGTTTTTAACTAACTGCATGATTTTTACTGTGCATTTCTTCCATATGGACATCACCTTGACAGTCGCCACTGATAAGCTACTCCTAAATATAATGTAGAAACTTATTTTTTTTTGTGAAGCTGCTTTGCAATGATATGTATCGTGAAATGCACTATACAAATAAATGTGAATTTAATTGAATTGAATATAGTCCGGATTTAACACCATACATGGTGTGCACACAAAGTGTCCTCACCAGGAGACTTATATTAATGTTTAAATAATTTACATGATTATAAAAAACAGTGAACTCAATAATAGATTTAATATGTATTTATTATGATAAAATATTATATATATATATATATATATATATATATATATATATATATATATATATATACAGTACAGGTCAAAAGTTTGGAAACATTACTATTTTTAATGTTTTTGAAAGAAGTTTCTTCTGTTCATCAAGCCTGCATTTATTTGATCAAAAATACAGAAAAAAAATGTAATATTGTGATATATTATTACAATTTAAAATAATTGTTTTTAAAAATCTTTTATACTTTTAATTATCATTTATTTCTGTGATGCAAAGCTGAATTTTTAGGATCATTAGCACATGATCCTTTAGAAATCATTCTAATATGATGATTCATTATCAAAGTTGGAAACAGTTCTGCTGCTTAATATTTTTTCAGAACATGTGATACTTTTTTATGATACTTTGATGTTTAAAAAAAAAAAAAAAAAAAAAAAAAAGAAGCTATGTTTTTAAAATATAAATATTTTGTAATGACAACCACTACTGGTCAGTAATTTGGGGTCAGTAATTTTTTTTTTCTTTCTTTTTTTTAAATAAAATCAATACTTTTATTCAGCAAGGATGTGTTAAATTGATAAAAAAAGTGATAGTAAAGAAAATATATTATTAGAATATATATTATTAGAATTTTTTATTTTTTATTTTGAATAAATGCAGTTCTTTTTAACCTTTTTAACTCTTTTTTTATATTAGACAGCAGAACTGTTTCCAACACTCATAATAAATCAGAATATTAGAATGATTTCTAAATGATCATGTGATAGACTGCATGTTACATGTGACACTGAAGGCTGGAGTAATGATGTTGAAAATTCAGCTTTGCATCACGGGAATAAATTATTTTTTTAAAAGTATATTCAAATAGAAAACTATTATTTTAAGAGGAATAAGATACATTTGAAAATATATTCATATAGATATATATATTTTTAAAACATAAGACTCTTCTTTCAAAATTTTTTAATTTTTGACTGATAATGTACACACACACACACACACACAGACAATAACTGTTAGTTAGTCCTTGATATATGCATTATGCATTTTGATTATACAGTACACTATTTTGAACATCACAGACTGTTGACAGTCTTATAAATCTTAACTTATAGTCTTATAGTCTTATAAACTGCATGAGTATAGTGAATTTAGGTCATCCCAACAGGCAGAGTTGCCTTCAAAAATGGAAAATGAACTGGCATTATTAAGGGTCGAAATATCTCAAGGGACCCATGTAACTCCAATGGTCAGCATGCCTTGGACTTCTCCATTAAAAGAATCTCACCCCTTGCCCCAAGTTTGTTTGTGAAGACAACTGTGGTTTATTTTCATAGAAACACGACCCCTTGAAAGAAAAGAAGTGTAAACCATGCTCCATCAGCCCTGCCCTGAGTGTTTTAAAAGAGCCACTCCAGTGCTTCTTTGAGATGCACCCTAAATGGTGTCATATTCCAAACAACTGCTCTTAGAGGGGGGATGATGACCTACAAGCGACTGAGTTTAACTGTCTAACAGAATAAATGGTCCTATTCACCACGCAGATATGCAATATTGTAATCATAACTTTTTTTTGCCAACTATATACGTAAGGTACTCTGCTGAATGTCACCCTGTTTTGTTGTTAGCATAGTCTTATAAGGAAGACTCTGTCATATTCTGAAAGTCAGAGTTACAAGGCTGTTAGTCACTCCAGAGAACACCATGTTTCATTGCAGTTGGGCTACTATGATGCACTTAGACGGTTGCCTTTTTGTGTGAGTGCCAACAATCTTGCTCACCAAAAATGGCAGAACCATGGCTGCACATGATCCAAGGAACAATAAGATACAGAGCATTAAAGAATGCTTCAGAGCCAAACACAACACACAGAGGCTGTGACCTATCAGCGGGCTTCGGTTTTGATAATATTCAGTTTAAGACTGAAATATAATTTAATTTTATTGTTTTACCCTTGTCCCTGACCTGAGAATTTAGTCTTAAACTATGAATATCAAAATATCAAATATAAAAATATGAATTATTACATTTTTTTTTTTCCAATTATTACATATAAATTACAACGATCACACAGTTTTGGCAACATTTCCACCAACACAATTTTTTTGCCTCTAATAAAGTTTAGTGTCTAATAATTTGGTCAAATTATACAAAAATTGTGAAAATATCGCTTAATATGCACTGTGTTCATATGCTTAAAATGTTAGCTGTGAAATTCATTTTAATGCAGCCATTTTATTAAAACAATGCTTAAAATGCCATTTCTGCAGTTTTAAACTGCCACAATTGGATTTTCATTTTGAGGACTCTGAATGGGAATTAATTGATTGTGGAAGGATTTATGGATTACAGCTTGCCATTCTTTTGAGCATAATACTTCTAACTTTAGAAGCCCATGGATGTGGAATGACCGCAGCGGTGATCTGTGTTTATTTATGTGTGAATGAGTATGTATGTTGGGGGTTTGGCATCCCCCTAAAAGCCTGATTTACTGCCTGTCTGTTCTGTTCTCAGGACCTATGGACACACATACTCACCCACACAAACACACTTACCCATACTTCCTATTTTTTTTCCCATTGGGCCTCATGCTAGCCTTCTGACTTGGTTTAACCCAATGAGAAAACACAGAAGGGGGTCAGAGAGCCCCCATTACTCTAAGAAACCAATGGATAGAGTAAATAATATTTGCATGGTTGGTGGAGTCCATGAGTGGAAACTGCTTCGGAAATTGTTGCAGTCATTGCAAGATATACCATTTCATATATATAAAAAATATATATTATAATACAAGTCAAGTATGTTTGTTTTGTTCCAAACCCATTCAGAGTAAGAATTGGAAAAATGGCAACTATGTCTTTAAGTGTTTGACGCAATTGCACAAATTCAAAGGAACTCATTAGCAAGTGACCAGAGATCGTTATGAGATTAACAGAGATTTTGTCTTGTATGTTCTCGTTTTTCGCTTAAAGAGAAAAAGAACCTTGAGCCTCAAAAAGCAAAAGCTCTGGTCCAAAACCTACTGAGCTGCATTTCGGGAGACTCAAAAACTCAAAAGTGATTCAAATAGAGTTTGCCATTAGCATGTTGTAAGCTAACAACACACAGCTCTAAGCATTAAAGTGTTA
The DNA here is from genome assembly GCF_018340385.1 of Cyprinus carpio. NCBI lineage: Eukaryota > Metazoa > Chordata > Actinopteri > Cypriniformes > Cyprinidae > Cyprinus > Cyprinus carpio. The sequence continues at coordinate 17,095,182 of NC_056594.1, read as the reverse complement.
GTTTTTACAATAATCAAAATTATGTCATTAATGACTCACCCTCATGTCGTTCCAAACCCGTGAGACTTCCGTTCATCTACGGAACACAGTATAAGATATTTTCGATTTAGTCCGAGAGCTTTCTGTCCCTCCATTGAGAATGTATGTACGGTATACTGTCCACGTCCAGAAAGGTAATAAAAACATATTCAAAGTAGTCCATGTGACATCAGAGGGTCCGTTAGAATTTTTTGAAGCATCGAAAATACATTTTGGTCCAAAAATATCAAAAACTACGACTTTTATTCAGCATTGACTTCTCTCCCGGGTCTGTTATGAGCGCGTTCACAGCACATCCGGTTCACGAACGAATCACTCGATGTAACCGGATCTTCTTGAACCAGTTCACCAAATCGAACTGAATCATTTGAAACGGTTCGCGTCTACATTAAGCATTAATCCACAAATGACTTAAGCTGTTAACTTTTTTAACATGGCTGACACTCCCTCTGAGTTCAAATAAACCAATATCCCGGAGTAATTCATTTACTCAAACAGTACACTGACTGAACCGAGCCAGATAACGAACGAAACATTGACTCGTTCTCGAGTCAAGAACCGTTTCTGTCGGACGCGTCCGGTTCGAGAACCGAGGAGCTGATGATACTGCGCATGCGTGAAGCAGGCTGACACACAGCGCGTCTGAACCGAGCTGGTTCTTTTGGTGATTGATTCTGAACTGATTCTGTGCTAATGTTATGAGCGCGGGTAAACCGAAGGCTTGAATCAAGGGCAATCATCGCCAATGAAGTCATTACGTCGAGCGCAAAAGAACTGGTGAACCGTTTTCGGCAACCGGTTTATTGAATCAAACTGTCCGAAAGAACCGGTTCGCGGAGAAGAACAGAACTTCCCATCACTACCGGTGATCCGAAAACCGATGCAACCGGTTTTTGACTCGAGAACGAGTCAATGTTTCGTTCGTTATCTGGCTCGGTTCAGTCAGTGTACTGTTTGAGTAAATGAATTACTCCGGGATATTGGTTTATTTTGACTCAGAGGGAGTGTCAGCCACATTAAAAAAAGTTAACATCTTAAGTCATTTGTGGATTAATGCTTATTGTTGACGCGAAGCGTTTCAAACGATTCAGTTCGATTTGGTGAACTGGTTCAAGAAGATCCGGTTACATCGAGTGATTCGTTCGCGCGAACCCGGATGTGCTGTGAACGCGCTTATAACAGACCCGGGAGAGAAGTCAATGCTGAATAAAGTCGTAGTTTTTGATATTTTTGGACCAAAATGTATTTTCGATGCTTCAAAAAATTCTAACGGACCCTCTGATGTCACATGGACTACTTTGAAGATGTTTTTATTACCTTTTCTGGACGTGGACAGTATACCGTACATACATTCTCAATGGAGGGACAGAAAGCTCTCGGACTAAATCTAAAATATCTTATACTGTGTTTCGAAGATGAACGGAGGTCTCACGGGTTTGGAACGACATGAGGGTGAGTCATTAATAACATAATTTTGATTTTTTTTGGGTGAACTATCCCTAGCTAACAACACGCAGCTATTAGCAGATAAAAAGTCAACTTTAATTAGATTTAAGCATTAAATGTTATATTTAAGGTTTGATTTATTTGCTTTTATTATATAAAATAAGAATAAAATAAGTACACTACTGGGATCAGTGATTTTTATTTTTATTTTTTTTTTATGTAAAAAAGGTTGGATTAAAAACACTACAACTTAATTGTTTTCTGTTTTAACATATTTCAGAATGTCTTTTATTTGCGTGATGGCAAAGCTGATTTTTCAGCAGCCATTACTCCAATCTTCAGTATCACAATTATTATTATTATAAGATGAAAACAGTTGTGCTGCTTAATATTTTTGATGCTGCTTAGTTATTTGAAGATTAGAAAGTTCAAAAGAACAGCATTTATTTTAAAATAGAAATCACTTGTAACATTATTCATGTTTTTACTTTCACTCTTTATCAGTTTAATGTATCCTTTCTAAATAAAAGCATTAATTTGTTTAAAAAAAATTATATATCACTCACTTCGTAATCCACCTTGAATTGCACTGTTGTGCAGTACATTTTGGGATTGCCTTCATTATAATCTATGATTGTTTTAAATCAGCATGTATACTTTGCGATATAGGTAATCTCAAATGCATTGCGCAATGTATAACTGAACTTGCCTTTTGAAAACACGGGGAGCGCACCCATGATGCGGTTTATGTAGGCAGCTTGTTAGGATTGGGAACAGAGCTCAAGACACGTGAGTTTATGTTAAACTGACGTTAACTTAAATGTTTGCTCTAAACGTGCTCACGCTCTCACCTCTGCTGTCTTGTGGATTTTAGGTGACCCTGAAGGCCTTCACATAGACCTTTTTACACTCTCTGTCAACATACCCGCTCTGTCGCTGACTCTGACCAATGTTCTATTCCTCTTCTGTGAAATGATGTCACACATTTTATGTGATTCCTAAACATGCGTGTAAAAGTGGGTGAGCTTCTTAAAATAATGGCAAAATCTTAATTCTACTGAAATGGAAAAAGCTTTAAATGAAGTTGTCTCTAAATTTTGGACATTTCCATCTACTAAGTTGAAATAAATCAGAAACAGCATTTGAATGGATGACAACTGATCCTTTGCAAATACAACATATGTGTGTTGTAAATGGCATGTTGGGGTGTTTATGTGGCTTATTAGTTGTCTGGCGAACGCTGAGCTTGGGTTCAGTGCAGAATACTACGCCTCATGTCTCAGTGTGGGATCCTAGCGGATGTGCATTAAACACAAGCACACGTCGTGAACCATTTTGTGGCTCTTAAAGAAGGTTTCGAAACAATACACACTTTAAAGTAATTTTAAAGCGGTTTCCTGTGGTGCCACTGTTACAGCCTATGTTTGGAAATGAAAGTAGTGCAGTGAAACTTTAGACACAACAGATGAGTGTTAGAGTACTTTAAGACATGGGGTCAAACATAAATAATACTGTGTTTTCTAAATTTATACTATCTGAACTTGACCCCAACTCCAGAGATAAACGTCACCAAAGGGACTTTATTTTTCACTGAATGAAGAATATTCTCTAATATTTACTATGCCAGGGTGTTGCTATTGCAGTTGCTTGGGTGTTCTGTTCTGGGTTCCAGGTGGTTGCTTACTAGCCCAACTCAAAAGAGGCGGCCAACAAAATCCCTAAATGTATCAATGCTTGTCTATAGGGTATTTTTTAAAGCCATTTTATTATCTGCCAGGCTCTACATTTGATCACTATGATTAATAGCACACCTCTTCTCAATATATCGCATGATTTAAGATATAATTTATGTAGCACAAAAAAATGTATGCTATAAAGTTTAGTAATCCTGTTTTGGGATTTGTTAAAATATTGACTCTTGTAACAAAATATCTCTAGAATTATAAAGATAAGTCAATTTCGCCCTGCTTCTCAAGTAAAATGGAAAGATCCCTTTCCTTAAACTTGCATCTGTCTGCTAACTCACACAATGTAACAAGTAGTCTGAAGCTATCAGCAACATCAGCTTCCCAAACTTCCTCCCTTTCAAAGCTTTAAAAGAAAACGTTAAAGAAGCACAAAATGAGGGAAAGAAATACCTCAGAGTCTTTACGTGAGAAAGGCAATAAGTGGAATAGCAGGAAATGTAGGCAGGTCTTTACATTAGAGGCATTTCCTGTTAAAGTGATGCATAGCAATTTTCTGAAGTTAGGTGAAGGGATGTGTGACAGAGAGGGAGAAGGAAAAAGAGAGCACTCTTGATTGTGTATTTAGAGCTTGATAAGAGACTGAGAGATTAAGGCATACATTTAACACAAATGTGAACATAACTTCACTCTCTCGCAAAACAAAGAAACAGCCTTTTCTTGTTTTAAAATCAAATAACTACCACATAAGACTAATCGAGTATGGAAGTAAAAGCATCTCAGTTTCTTGTTCTTGCTTTTGAAGTTCAAACATCTGAGAACAAGGGATTTACTGTCTTTTTCACATTTAATAAAGAATCAAACTATACATTTTATGAAATGTTCAGGGTTTCATTCAAGTCATGAGGAAGCTGTCACTAATCAGAAAATATTTGACATCTACCATTTTGTAAATTAAAAAAAAAATCGAATTATACAGTAATGCATTTACAATATTAATACAGTTCCCCAGCTGTTTGAAGTTCAGCATGAGACACTCCCACTATATTTGTTGTGCTCACTATTTATTGCCATGGCAGCATTTGTCACAATTCAAGTAGGAAAGTCCCCCACCTACAAATCTGTACAAGTAAAAGTTTAACCAAATATACAAGGTATTTACAAGCCACATTGTATGTTTTTGAAGTGGAGTATGAAATCAATCTGGCTTTTTTTCTGTTTATAACCTTACAAGATATATTAACCTAATGCTTATGGTTTTTGAACAGAAATGTTTACAGAAAGCTTCTTTGTGGGGTAACAATTCAGAGCGCAGTGTGTGATATCCTGTTAGATAAACTTTTAACGAGAAGTGTTTTTTTCAGCAATGTGACAAACCTCAAGAGATGTTCTGAGACACAGATGAAAGACTCATGTAGTGTCTAAGACTCCTTGAATGTTTTCTAGACTCCAGTCATCCATGACAAACCGCTTGACTCAGAGTGGAACAACCAATGACTGCAAATATCCACAAGTCACTTGCCTACCAAATAGTGAGCTATCACTTTCTGTACATACTTCACCCTTTATTTACACTGAAAACATAAAAGCAGTTCACTCAAAAATGAAAATTCGGTCATTATTTGCATTCATGTCATTCAAAACAGTTTTTTTCTTCTATGGAACACTATCTTCTATGCAATGAAATTGAATGGGGAATGGGGAAGTGAAAAAGACTTAAAAAGTTTTTTTTTTTTCTATTGAAGTTGTAAGATAGCTTTGTGTGAAGAATAGTCTAAAATGTAAGTTTAGGATAGTTACAGTAAATCCGCATAACAGGCTTGTGGTCACCATTCATTTTTGTATTATGTATTGAACATGACATTCTGCTATAAATACCTCATTTTGTATTCAACACAAAAGAAAGCAAGCCATACGGATTGCAAAAATTTAATTTTTTGGGTGAACTATGGCTTTAAAGGACCAGTTCAATTTCAGAATGAAAATTCTGGGAATGGGGAAGTGAAAAAGACTTGTTTCGAACCTGTATGAGTTTCTTTCTTCTGTTGAACACAAAATAAGTTATTCTGAAAAAATACAAAGTAATGAAAAAAGCGGCATACCAACCTTGCAGCACCGCTAGTTAAGACATATTTTGGCTACCCCCTCCACTTGTTAATGCCCCTTCATGTATGACAACATCCAAGCAATATCCTACAGACATAACAGGGTTTGCAGAGCCCATGAAAAACTGATCCACATACAGCCGCATTACCTAATCTTTTCCTGTTATTCATGCCATGGATTAAAAATGACTCCCTTACATTACCTATAAAGCTTTCCTTTTGTGTTTTGTGTGATTTGTGAAATGTACACCATTCATTCTCTTCAAGGTGCCAGAAGCTGAGGTGCACAGCAGATATAATGTGATTAGTGTCAAGAATTTACAGTCTCTTAGGTAATAGGAAGGAAAATCTGCTGGAGTATGGGGCTGACTTACAGCGGCAGACAGCACAGTCATGTAACTTTTTATCTCTCTAAACTGTATACACTTAAGTCTCTTAGAGGTCCTCAAAATGTTGACATTTATAGTGTCAGCGGGATACATGTTAATATATATTTGAATATGTAAGCATCACACTGCATTAGTATCTGTACATGTTTTATGGGGCGTATGATGGAAATCAAGTAGGCGTAAAAAAGGAGGTTTTTTTACGCCAAATTACAGGAGGTTTAACTTTAGGGTCATTTCATAAGAAAAAAATTAAATAAAATGTACTATGAAACCAGTACCTTTCATAATTAAACATTTCTTGCCCAGCTTATTATAAAATCTTATGGCTTCTAAAATATTAACATGATTGCCCATGTGTTAACAAGACTATTCCTAATACCTTGTGGGTTCGAGTCTAGGGCCGGCAATACCACGACTGAGGTGCCCTTGAGCAAGGCACTGAACCCCCAACTGCTCCCCGGGCACCGCAGTATAAATGGCTGCCCACTGCTCCAGGTGTGTGTTCACAGTGTGTGTGTTCACTGCTGTGTGTGTGCACTTTGGATGGGTTAAATGCAAAGCACGACTTCATACTTGGCTGTATGTCACGTCACTTTCTTTTTCTTTTTTTCACTTTCTTTCTTTTCTTTTTTTTCTTTTCTTCTTTTTTTCTTTACTTCTTTCTTATTTTTCTTTCACTTTCTTTTTTTTTTCTAACTGGCCCCATCCAGTCACATAAAGACTAGGCCTACAACTACCACAAGAATGTGAGATTACTTGATGGTGGTGTTAACCCAATTTATATTACTAAACTAAATAACAAAATGTAAATTCAGCACTAAAATGTTTCTTACACATTTGTAACATATTTAGACACATTAAAATGATAAATATGAACTATTATTATTGCTACACTTTTCTCTGTTAATAAAAGGACTTTGATATAGGCTATGGGCCTTCTAGTTTGCAAAAAGTTTGGGAAAATAGGTAGGCTAATTATTATTATTATTATTTTACATTTATTCGTGATCACAAACACTTAACACACTCAGAATGTACTTCGCGCACTCTAGTTTGATACAGTTCAAAGTAGTGATGAGAATCGTGACATTTTTTGCGAGCGGAAAGAATCATTTCAAACAACCGATTCAGTGGTTCTTTACGGCTTGACGCAATTACGTTACCACATGTTTCCTATCTAAATATTTAAGTACAGCGATATTTAATGAAACAATGCAAAAACGCGTGTTTTTCCGTTTAACTAAAATGGTGTTTATCGAAATCATGTCTGTTTTTAATGTGTGGTTTTGTGCCTAATGGGATAGGTTCGAACAAGATTTTCAGCTCATTGATTCAGTGAGTTGACTCGAGCATCGCTCTCGTGAATGAATCGTTAAGATTCATTTTGTGAACTGGTTCATTGAAATATCTGATTCAAATGGATCATCAGTTTACGAATCGAACATGGTTAGAATAAATTATTTTTAATTTTATTTTTTAAATATAACTTACGTGTTATTGCAGCAACTTCATTCTGTCTGAGTTTAAACGACAACTGTGAGCTCCCCTTTCTCTCCTTCACACCCTCCTTTCCCAAATAGAAGGCTTCTCAGGGCGAGTTCCCTGTAGCCATACAGCCAAATTTGGCTCCCCATTTCAATCCCTTGAGCAGAGGCTGAATCAACTAAAACAACATACCCTAAATCCAGTCGGTGGAGTGGCTTTTTACAGTTCAGAGACGCACGATTTCCCAGCTCCGTGTGTCTTGATGGCGTAAGCTCTATAAATGGAGATTGCTCAGTGTACGGGCTTGTGTATTATAAACAACATTTCTCCAAATTAAAACTGACTCCTAGTCTACTTAATACCTACACGCGGAATTTGTAGTATTGCTCCAAATACTTCAGCGATGGCTTTCCTAACAAGCTTTCAGCATTAGCGTCTATAATCTCGCTGCTGAGAAGGTTCATGTTGAAGCCAACAAGTTTGGAGATCGTTTTTTGGAGGATAGCGGACTTTAAAAACAGATCTTTCATTGTTTAAAGGGTTAATCATTCATTCAGCTATCTTTGACAACTACGCAAAGAGCCCTTCAAGTGGACAGATAAACTGTTGAATAGGTCACAAATGTTCAATTTTTTATTGATTAAACTAGATTTTTTTTATTTAATGCTTTTTTTCTTTTTAGATATTACTATACATGTAATAAATGTAAATATCAGGTTTCAGAATGTAAAATACATAAACCTAAATGGCTAAATTAATGTGTAGCTACTGCGTCTGTATAGTAAACTATTTGTCTTTTTTGTACGTTTATCTCGTTGCTTTATTCAATGCATTTCTTTTTATTTGATTTATGAATGTTGTAGCGCACTTTTTTCCCCACTTTGTGAATTGTGCTCTTAGCTCCACCTCTATGGGAGTTTGTCACGAGTGGAAGAACCGAACCTCCTCCTAATACCCCTTCAATTAAGCTGGAGGGAGGACGCAGAAAGAAGAGAAGGGGACAGATAGATAGACGGAGGCGCGGTACCAGAGAAATAACGATCAGACTGATACACTTCACTAAGGCATGAGATTTGCGTAAGGCAGCATCTTCAGGAGGATTCTGCTCAAGTGACACCTTTTGTTCTGAGAGAAGTTTAATAAAGAAGTGCATTGTGACATATCGATTACTATGGGCTCCAAAAAGCACCGTTCAAAGACTTCAGCGTCTTCGCGCAACCCGCGTTGCTCTCCAATGGGACTTTCACTGTTGATTCTTCTACCTTTGTCTGTTGCCTTCAACTTGGATGTAGAGAACCCAGCGGTGTATACCGGACCAAACGGTAGTTACTTCGGGTACTCGCTGGACTTTTACATGAGTGACTCAAGGTAGGTTTCCTTCTTTGATTTTGAGTATTGAAAGTAAAGAGACTTTGCGTGCATTTAAAGAAATGTACAACTAGACCAAGTTCACTAATCATTGCCAACGCAGAGTTGTTTAATTATACGAACTAGACAATTTAAAGGCTGTTTAATAACTTTTAAATGCCACATATTGGTGTTTTGTTCACCCTGCTATTGCTGTGCATCCTGCTGTGACTGTATAGATGTAATTTTTGCTCATATGCACTTTTGTCTTACAGTATTTAGAAATTATAATTCAGTAGTATGAAGGGTTATTGTCATTCAAATCCAAGAAAGGTACTATTTCATTTATCATTGTGATGAAAGAAGTTTTTCAACCAGCTGTCTCTGAATGTACTCCAGGGGTCCATAGGGAAGGGTCATAGATGGACATTTTTAACTATTAATTTTTAACTTTGTATCACAATGTATGTATTTTATATTGTATTAATGTTAGCTAATGTTCTTAAGTAGAAACTCCAATTCTCAGGGGATCCCCGAGTTGGCTGAGAGTCTGGGTTGGTGTTCTTTAAAGGCTGAAAGCCAAACTTGTTTAACCTAGTTCATTCATTGATTTAATGTGTTTCCCTTTCGCTCCGATAGACTCGTTGTGTATTAAAGTCTACTAGAGCTCAGAGTTAGCTCACACTTTCCAGTACATGGGGCAATGAAACCAGGGGTATCCCCCAACTGTTGTTTACAGTCCCAACCCAGTCTGTGCACTGCCATTTAGATCAAAGCATATCACCACAGTTGGGGAGCAACAGTCCTAAAAAGTGTGGTTTAGTGTTTGTTTTGTGCAAGTCTGAAGTGTGTTTGCAGGTTTAGATGTGATTGGATGGCAGTGCCTCTATCAGTGGCATCACTGGAGGTTTTTCAATAAATAGGACTTGACTAGAGGTAATGATGTCATAGTAAGATACAAGATAAGTCACAGTACTCACATTTAGAGTGTTAAAAATTGATTTGAAGGGACACTTCATTGCTTGGCTATTAGTTATAGGTATCCTAATTGTTATTTAAAAAATGAAAACTATCATTTAATAAAATGTTGGTGAAAACCTGTAAGACTTTATTCCATGGAACATAAAAGATATTGTGAAGAGTGTTTAAACTGTTTTTGTTAATACAATGAAAGCTTTAGGAGGCTGAAACAACATTGGACCCTGTTGCAATGTATGGAAAAAAAAAAAACCAGAGACATTTTTAGGAATAACTTCTTTTGTTATCCACAAAGGAAATAAAGTCATGCAGGTTTGGAACACTGTGTGTAAATTATGACAGAATTCTGAATTAACTATCCATTTAAGTACTTATTGATTAGTAATGTTACCCTAAGAGCCAATATGATTTTTATATATGTACCCCAAATACTTGTAGTCTGCCTTCGGAACAGCTTTGAATGGAGAATGTTATTGAATGGAGCAGCAGTTATCGTAAATGTAATCTAGTTTTGATTGCAAGTCCACATTATCACCTTTCACCTGTAGATATGATCTTTGTTGCCATATGAGGTGATAAATCCAAGGGGAAATCACAGAGTATGAGGCATGCCATTCAATCACAATGCTGATCTGTTGGGCTTCCCTGCCCTTTGGCTGCATTACTCTCTTTTCAAGCTGCAGACAGCTGTGCGGCACTGTATGATTGCAGTAATAATCAACTCACGCATGTCCTGACTAGAAAATACCACAATCAGCCATCTCCATCTGTGTTTGTCTGCTGGACTGTGTCTGGCCGTGCACAGCTGTAGAGGGGCTTTAGTCAGAGTGGGCTCATGCTGGATCCGGTTTCCTGGGGGTGTTATTTTCAGTGAGACATTTCTCCCGTTTTCGTCTCTTATTGTCTTTTTTTGCTCATTTTCTCTAAGGCAGACCCTCCAGCTATTGTTTAAGTCTGCCATAGTGTGTCTGGCGAAGATGAAATTTAGAAGCTGCAGATGATTTGGAGCATGACACATGGTTGAATGAGTCAGAGGAGTGCGTGTGTAAGAGTGTGTTTCTCCGTTCTGGGACTCATGTATGGCATTTAAATTCTTGACCATGTACTTCCAGTCTAATACTCTAGACTGTACGCCCCTCGACTCCTACACGGTATCTTGGCCACATTTTTATGAGCTGTGAAGTCATGGCAAGAGGCAGCTCTCTCAGTGATGACTTCATTTGAACTTTTCACTCCCAAGATGTCGTCGTGGAGGAGGATGGATGGGCCTCAAACTGGAGGCTGAGTGAAGGGGTGAAAGAATGTACTATATCAAGAGTTTTCTTCCCAGGTATTTGATAGCATGTGTATTTCTTAGTTTTCTGGTGCTGTAGGTCGACCAACAGCTGTCCCGTAAAGTCATCTATGAAATAATAAGTTATTTATTGCATTATATTTTAACTATTTAGTATATTTATTTGTTAAATTTCTGACAGTTACCCTATTGAATGTCTGTGCATGTATTTAATGGCAAAACCCCCTTAGAACCAGGTCTGGGCTATGTTTCCCAAAAGCAGGGGTCTCCAAACTCGGTCCAGGAGGGTCGGTGTCTTGCAGAGTTTAGCTCTAGTTTGCCTCAACACACCTGCCTGGAAGTTTCTAGTATGCCTATGACCTAAACTGCCCAAAAGCGTCGTGAGCCTAATTAGATTGTAGATACTACTGGTACCAATGTTTTCTACCCTTTATTTGGCTTACAATGCTTTTGAGAAATGCAGTCATGAGTGGGGTCTGTAGGACACAAATTTATTCAGGGCCTCCTTAAAACTGACTAGCTGACTAATCATTGAGACAATCCAAAATTTAAAAATATGTAGTTTTGGTCCTTTCAATTACGTCATGCCATATAGTTTTAAGTTAAAGGAGTTTAAAGGGATACTCCACCCCTCTAATGAAAATATTGTCATTAATCACTTACACCCATGTTGTTCCAAACCTGTAAAAGCTTCCTTCATCTTCGAAACACAATTTAAGATATTTTGGATGAAAACCGGGAGGCCTGTGACTGTCCCATAGACTGCCAAATAAATAACAGTGTCAAGGTCCAGGAAAGTATGAAAGACATCGTCAGAATAGTCCATCTGCCATCAGTGGTTCAAACGTAATGCTATGAAGTGACGAGAACACTTTTTGTGAGCGAAGAAAACAGATGTCTTTCATACTTTTCTGGACCTTGACACTGTTATTTATTTGGCAGTCTATGGGACAGTCACAAGCCTACCGGTTTTCATCCAAAATATCTTAAATTGTGTTCCAAAGATGAACAAAGCTTTTACGGGTTTGGAACGACATGGGGGTAAGTGATTAATGACAACATTTTCATTTTGGGGTGGAGTATCCATTTAAGATCCACTTGAGTGACTCCATATTATTGTGGGTTTCAAAAAGTAGTGATTTGATTTACGTATGTTTCAATGAAATCATAGTCAATGTGGTCCAAACTTTGTTTGAACAGTGGCAGCCAGCTATCTAAAAACTCGTTCTCTTAAAATGAAGAATCTGGTGTCAGGTATAAACTCTTTATCCTGCATGTTCTCCCTCATTCTTTCGCTCTCTAAATCTTACTTTTTCACAGAACATTCTGGCCTCATCCACTTCCTGTTAGTCTGGTCCCAAAGGGGCACATAGGTCTGAGGAGAACAGTACACCCTGGCACGCATTGATAGAATTAGCTAGTGTGCAGACCACCACAGAGAACTGCCCAAGGACAGAGTTCATGATCTTGGTGTCAGGGGGCTATACAGCTGTATACATGGAGGACAAATTTATGGTTCTTGAATGTTGAGAGAAGAACAGTGCAGTTCCTATGTAGGGGCCTCATCCGGATGGTCTGGTATATAAACTGAATTAGTCCTAAAGAACTGTGGTTGGATGTCCTACTTGACTTGAGAAGATTCTCCAGTCTTTTAGGTGATTTTCAACAAGTGTCTTCTTGTATGCTCTCATCAGAGACCCAAAACCTATTCTGCCTAAAAAAAAAAGGGTGATGTGTACCACATTCTACACACTCTTTCTTCTTTACCTTTGGATAAGAAGATGAAAGGGCAATGGTCAGGGTCTGGATGTAGGGTTGAATGTCAGAAAATGAAATGGCTTAATTTGAAAAGTTTGGATTGCAAAAACAATAGAAATTAAACACCATCTCTGTTCCTGCTGGGATTTGTGTAGCTCCGGATGACGAGTGTTGTTTTCAGAGAATAATGCTTTCCTGTGCATACATTTCTTTTGTGTTTATGATGTTCAAAAATATTTTTTTTTGGTGTTTGATGATTGTTGGCAACCATTTGAAGCTTGTGGTTGAATCCGAGGAACTGGACTGTCTGCATTAGCGGCCAAAGGCAACGAATTTGCAGCCACAATTGCAGGAATATTACTGTAAAAACAGGAAAAAAAACGTTCTCACCTGCCTCTGTCGGTTTTATTACCAAAAGATTCGCAAAGTTGAGGTTTACCAAGTTACGTTGCATGTCAAACCCTTATGCGCTCTTCTTATAATGACCTCCTGGGGCTAGATTCACAAAAATAAATTTGAAATTTTTTTGTCTGTCTATTAATCTCTAAGTAGCAAGCACCTCATGATCATTTTTTAATATTTTGTAGTAATACCTCTGTGGGTTTAAGATAAGTTGGAGGTTATCCAAACTTTTGGAAGTTATTTATAATGATTTTAAGAACATTCCCTTCATGAATCTGTCCCCTGGTCTTATGTCATGTGTTTGTACAGAGCAGTACTGCGTCATTGATGATTTGGCTCTGATATATTATGCAGTAAGTCCTCCTCAGCTCTGGTCATCATTCTTACAAAGTTTACTCTTTCTAAGAAGGTCATTGCTAGATCAAAATTTACCTCAGTTCTTGAGGTCAGTTTGCCTTTGCTAAATAAAGAGACTTGCTTTAGCTCTACCAGGGTTTCATTTGCTATTTATAATTTTCACTCTTCCTTAATGGATTAGGCTGTCTGATGTCTGTAGTCTTGCATCCTGCTGGAGATGGGTGTGCCAAGCTATTCTTCACCCAGGTTCTCCCTTCGACGACTAGTGTTTTCCATGAATTCTGTACAATAGAAGCCTTTGTGCATTGGTAGAAAGGTTTGCTGTTTTCAGTAGGGAAACCTTTCCATGTTACTTAAATCTCTATTTATTTATTCAAGTTTTTGGCTCTTTTGCTTCTTGATAAAACCTTGTTCAGCTCTTTTGGCTCAATGAGATTTGGTTCTAATGGTGGTGTCAATCAGATTGGCCTGTTTTAAAATTATAGTCCACTATTTGGGTGCAACCTTAGCTGATTGGGACTGTGGGTTAGATTGTCTTTACCGTTGACAAGTTGTCTGCTTTTTATGACCTCGTTGGACCTGGCAATCTCGCATAATAGGCTCTTGTGTGCAAGGGTGTACATGCACCCTGGTGGAAAAACAGGCATGTGTTCGATCACGGTAGAACAAATGGCCCAGTCAACTTTGCAGACGCTTTGCCCTTGGGCTTCACAATGGCCTGGGGTTGATGCATGGATTACTTCAGATCTCCATTGTTCCTGATGTACATTTTGAGAAGATCATTATCATCTGGATCTGTTCTGTTTTGGTTTATCAGGCCCCTGCTGGGCTGGCAGTGACAGTGAATGTCCAATCAGCCAGCATTTAGATGGCCTGTTTATTGCCTGCAGGATTACAAACAAAGGATGTGAGGCATAGCATGCAAAGGTGAGCGATAGATGCTAATTGTTTGCATCTAATGTTCCCTCTTAGTCTTTTCAAGTGTGAAGATGGGACTCCATGCTGAGAAAGCTCCCTCAGAGGTGTCGATGGCCAACAGTTGCAAAATACACTGGGATGTTTTCTGGCCTCTGTGAATGTGTGAATTATAGCTCTTTGGGGGCTGGGGTTACAATTTGGTATCAAGAGATTCTGCTATGTATTTGGTGAAAATCAGTATTTGAGAAGAGTAGCAATGACAATGACAACATGGTGAATGTAGTATGCCTGGATGACATTCATACTAAACGCATCTATATTATATCGAACATTAATTTTTAACAGTCTCAAATTAGCTACTTATTCAAGTACCTAATCAGAGAGTATGCAATTTTGGACACTGCCATGGTCTGATTTGCACCAAGTTGATGTAGTTTTTTTTTTAATTTATTTTTTTTTATAATTTTTTTTTTAACTTAATACTGACACCTAGTGGCATGGATGTATTATCAAATGCAAAGGTAATGTTTTTGCTTTCAAATATTGTTTCCGAAAGCCGTATTTGTAAGAATATTGGCACTTATTCCATAAGAAAATATTAGGGGTTTACTTAGATGAAAAGAATAGTAATTTGCTAGCCTTATGATCTCAACATGGTACCACTATCTGGGCAGAATGGGTTTTTGGATGCCAATTGCTCATGGATAAATATGATTTTACATTTATGTCAAAAGTATCTTTTTGTTTTCATTTAAGCATAATTAAGTGAAAAAAGTGCTCTTTAAATTGCATTTATAATAAAAATGCATCAAAATGAACACAACACTCACTTTTCATTTCTTTAAAATACACCTTTTAGCTCGTTGTTCTTATGTTACCACTTTAACTTCCCTCTGGTTTGATATTTAGTACATTAATTGGCATTGGCATGTAGCGCAGAGCTGGCTTTTTGCACATCAAGCCAAGTGCTCTAGATCTGGTTGACCTCTCAGCACCTGGTGTAGTGATGTTGATTTGAACCATATCCTTTGAGAGGAAATGTTTTTGTGCTGACGTTTAAAATCTGACTGTGTAAAATGGGATTGGGAAGTTTATCAGATCGAGTGCATGTGTGCAGTTTTAACGGTTATTCCAACTCTGGAGCAGACATTGCACAAGTGTGTTTTTTTTATTATTATTTTTATTAAGGCCATTATATTTTACTGTTGGAACTAGAGATGGTTGTTGCATCTTGCAATATTCCAATGCATTTTGCAAACTTGGGTTCAGTTTGACTGTAAATGAGTTGTTAATTTTCTTGCGTTGCATCATGCAAGGTTTCATTTTTGGTATTAATACAAGGAGATTTAATGATTTTAGCTTTCTCGTCTGCCTCCATTACTATGCAGTTCTCCTCAGGGCTCTTGGCACGCCAGCTGTTTGAGTGAGCTGTCATCCCACAGTGCCAGCTGACCCAGCGGTCACTGCTTTGCTCATCATCTTTGGGCTGCAGCTCCCAGACAGCAGAACAGAGCACGTGTGTATCAGGTCTAGTGAGCAGACTGGGACCACATACAGAGCTTCTTCAGCCCACTTTTATCCATCTCTTTATTAGCTGCTTCCATCGCAACTGCTTAGCTGCTTAATGATGCAGAGACAGACTGGCATCAGAGTTAATGCTTGCTGGCGTCGCACAAAGGAAAACACCCAAAAAGTGAACTGTCCAGGGCTTAAATTTCACTTTGGCTTTTTTTAGATTTCGAAAATGTTAGTTCACTGAGGTCATTGGATTTTTCTTGATGTCAGAGAGTTGCTACAGTGTACACTTTGTGTTGGATCCATTCCACATTTTCTGGGAGGATGTGGTGTGCTATCACTGTAACCATTTTTGCTAAAAACAACATTAAAATTTTGCTTGCCTCTGGATAGCTTAATAATTGTTCAACTTTGTTTGTGCAGTTTCAGAAATGTTCCTAAGGCCACAAACTGCAATCAGTTTTAAGCATTACGGTCGTGTTAATATGTCTGGTGGGCATGGGAAAACTGGGATAATCACAAATAACTAAAGTTGCTTACAGAAGTGACTGATGATAATGAATTGTTCTTGGCGAGCATACTGAAATCCAGTTAGCTTGATTGATTTTGTTGTTTTTTTGACACACAATGATAGGAAAAACACTACCATTCAAAAGTTTGGGCACTGTAAGATTTTTTTTCCCATGTTTTTAAAACAAGTCTCTTATGCTCACCAAGGCTGAATTTGTTTGATTAAAATACAGCAAGAACAGTAATATTGTAAAATATTCTATTTTAATGTATTTTAGGCAAAAAAGGCAAACATTTTACAATGCCATGTAATGGTGGCAGGCTGAGGTTTTGTGTGTTTTGTCTGATTGTGATTATTCTTCATTAGCAACCAGGGTGGTTTCTTGGCAAGCTTAAGCATTTATAAAAGCGTTCGAGTGACATAAGTTAAACAGCTGGATGATAATGAAGTGTGGAATGGGTGGGAGAATGTTTTAAGCCAGGGGTGCCCAACCCTGCTCCTGGCGAGACTGTCCTGCAAAGTTGGCTCCAACCCTAATCAAACACACCTGGCAACTAAATTAAATTAAGGTCTTCAGGCTCACTTAAAAATTAAAGGCAGGTGTGTTTGATTAGGGTTGAAGCTAAACAACGCAGGACAGTCGATCGCCAGGAGCAGGGTTGGGCACCCATGTTTTAAGCAGAAGGTGGTGGAAATTAAGGAATCTGCCATCTGATGGCCTTTAACTATTAGTGGCATTAGTTTTGCTCTATCAGCGTCTTTCACCCAAAGTTTTCTCACCACAACTTAAGTAGATGATATATGTGGTGCACCAATTCATTTTTATAGCTATAATTCTGGTCTGATTACCAAACCTCACAAGCAATGGGTTAACTGTTAAGACATCCTTTGCTTCAGTGGTGAGTATCTAGGAAGCTTAGCATTTTAGTGGTTACTTATTCAAGCTGGATTTTCAGACTAACTCAATTAGCTTAATTAGAGCCACACCGAGAATGATGTTTGCATCTTAGTGAGAGTCAGTTTGTTGCTTATGGGGCTGCATTGGATGGCCATGTTCGTGTGCATCACTTTCCTGGGGAACACATGGCACCAGGATGCACTGTGGGAAGAAGGCAAGCCGGCAGAGGCAGTGTGATGCTTTGGGCAATGTTCTGCTGGCAAACCTTGAGTCCTGCCATTCATGTGGATGTTACTTTGACTTGCACCACCTACCTAAGCATTGTTGCAGACCATGTACACCCTTTCATGGAAACTGTATTTTCTGGTGCCTGTGGCTTCTTTCAGCAGGATATTTTTCAGTGGGATAATGCAAAATGCCGTCTCTTTCGGTTTGATGATGAAAACTGCGAGTTTAAGGTGTTGAGTTGGCCTCCAAATTCCCCAGATCTCAATCCAATCGAGCATCTGTGGGACGTGCTGATCAAACAAGTCAGATCCATGGAGGTCCCACCTCACAATTTACTGGACTTAAAGGATCTGTTGCTAACATCTTGGTGCCAGATACAGGGGTCTAGTGGAGTCCATGCCTCAATGGGTCAGGGCTGTTTTGGTGGCAAAATGGGGACCAACACAATATTAGGAAGGTGGTCATAATGTTGATGTGGTATATATTCCTGGTTTTATTGTGAATTCTTTGGTGCTTCACGTCTGAAATGATTCTGAAGAATGCTTAAATTGTTTTTTTTTTTATACAATGAAAGTGAATAGGGTCCAAAACAAAACCAGACTCTATTGATTTTCATTGTATGGACAAAAAGCAAATTGAAAAGTTTCAAAATATATATTTGTTGTCTTCCGCAGAAGGAAGTCATACAGATTTAGGAAGACATGAGTGTAAGCAAATGAAGGCCCACTGTCGAAAAATCCATCCTCCAAAGACAGTGACCTCTGACCTTTGCAATAATTCTGATCACCAAATACTTACAGAGGCTAATAATAAGTTAAATCAAAATTTGTCCTCGATATAGCAGGATTGAAACAACATTCTGTTGTTCTCTTACAAGGCCAGACTGTTTTAATTAAAGTAAGCTTCACTTTGGCATTCCCTCGGCTGGAAGGCCTCCTGAAGTCTTTCTCATTTTATGTGGAGCCATTATACCAATGTTAGCCCAACATTTAAACATTTAGTGGAGAAAAGAAGGACATTTAAGAGTGATGAGATCCCCCCTTAAGATAAACCCCCATTATATAAACATATATATACGTTTCTTAGTTACAGTTCTTTCAGATCATTATCAAAACGGCATGATTTAGACTGTGTGTTTAGTGTTATGCAGAAGACACGGTTATTTCCTCTTGTTGATAAAAGCAATTTTAAAGTTTCCTGTTAAATATGGTTGATAGTGAATTTTGGATATTATAATTTTGCATCAAAGCGGCACATTTGAATATACATTTAGGACTTATTTGCTTAAACCGAAACCTTGTGGTGTAATTTTTTTATTTGGATGAATGAATATTTAAAACAATAACTTGGAATATTTAATGAGACTAAATTAGTGTAATTTATCATAACAGAAGTGCAATGATTGTAGCTGCACTGTAACTGTACACTTGTGAGCAGTCAACCAAAGCAGTAGTGTAAGTGTACAGCATTCCAGGAACTCGAGCAGAAGAGTGAAAGTGTTTGGGAAAGCTAGTGAATTTGCAGCTGTTAGACACATTTCACATGCATCATAGCAACATAACATTTCATCAGACTAGTGCACTTGAGTTCATTCATAGTGTGCTGGGGTTCAGATGAGGTGTACCAGCCTGTTCACATTTTAGTTTCAGACATTATCTGTAGGTGTTATCGCTGAGTGGGAATTTTGTAAGACGCCCTAATTCCCAGGAGAAAGCCATCAAGGGAATCTGGGATTGACATTACACCTCAGCTGGGGTTCTATAACACCTCTGGGACACTCCCTCTGTCCATACACACATATGGTGGAAAAATGGGGTACGCTGTCCAAGCCGGAAAAAGGCTTTGTTTTGGTTCCTCCCTTATCAAAACAAATGGAGTGTCTGCTCTTTTTTTTTGTCTGTGTGTGTGGTTTATGCTTCACTTGTTGTGGCCTAGAAATCTAGTGACCCCAACAAACATTTCCATGTTTAATGTCCTCCCTATTTATCCATTGATCTCTTGTTCAGGCCTTTTTTCTTTTCGTCTGGCATTCCTCCCAGTGTAGGATTTGGAAACTGTCCTATTAAATTATTCAGTTCCTTTACTGTCATTGTACAACAAAATGTGTTGCGTGACTTCCAAGGCATAGTAAAAACTATGCACAAAAAAAAAGACAGACAGAACCCCCCCCCCCATAGTTTCCAAATATGATGAATAGCCTTTTATTTTTATATTTTCAGTTTTAATCTTAACTCAAGTTAAAGTTTAAGAAATGTATTATGTTCTTTTGTCATTTATTAATTTAGCTTTTGTGAATTTTTATTTCAGTTTTAGTTGTTTAAATTTAGTATTTTAACTTAATGGCAATATTCATAATTTTTTAGTTTTTATTTAAAGTAGAATGTTTGCTTTACTTCCAATATAGATTTTTTTTTATTTTATTTTAGCTTTATTTCAATTTTCAAAATCATTATCATCTTTTAATGGATTTTTTTTTGACTAAGTGGCCACAAAATGCCATGTATTTCCATAGTACAGGGTGGTGCTTAAGCTATAAACTTAAATTCTTTGCCTCAAGACACACTATTTTTTGTAAATAACAGCTGAGAAAATCCAGCCCTCTTATTAAGGATGAGGTCAACTTTTTTCAACTCAAGTGGTCATCTGTTCCTACCTATAGGACTCTATCTCTGCAGTCCATCTAAAGTGTGCTTGAGTCTCCATGGCTGACCGAAGGGCTTGCTGAATACAGCCTTTGTAAGGAAGCCCTCTGTTACGCGTCACTGAGACCAGCCCAGGGGGCAGGAAAGGATGTTCTCTTCCTGTACCTTGACCCCCTCCCCAAAGATTCCTTCAGTGCCCTCTTACAAACACCTCCACACCCCCATCCCCCATCTCTCAATGGACCAGCCTTAATGACAGGAAAGATGATAGTAAGTTTACAGACAATGAGGTCATGGCGGCACTGCACCAATCCATGCTGGCTCTTGGAAAATTAAACACAGATTAGAAGAGCAGGGACTGTGGGAGTGGCCGTTTAACTGTTGGGCATTTTTCAGAGAGCTTGTTTCGAATGTCAAATCTCAGGAAACAATGTGCTGTTACCTTTCTAAATGATCATTCTTATAATTTTCTCCTGATAGATGATAAAACAGGAAAATAAATCCTGTATATTTACACTACCGTTCAAAAAATTAGGGTCGGTAAGATTTTTAAAAATCTTATCTCACAATTCCGCCTTTTTTTCTTCTCAGAATTGCAAGATGTGAACTCTCAATTGCGAGTTATAATGTCAGAATTGAAAGATAAACTGACATTTTTTTTTCTCGTAGTTGTGAGATTGCCACCCAATTCTGACTTTATATCTACAGTTGTGAGTTTACATCTCACAGTTCTTAGAAAAAAGTCAGAATTGTGAGTTAAAAAGTAGCAATTAACTTTTTATATATTTTATTCAGTCGGGGAGACAAGCTTCCATTAAAAAAAAAAAAAAAAAAAAAAACTGTAATATTATGATATAAATTTTTTAAAAATGTTTTTATGTCAGTGAAGCATCACATGATGCTTCAGAAATCCTTCTAATATGCTGATTTGGTTCTGAAGGAACCCTTTTTTATTATCAAAGATGAAAACGGTCGTGCTTAATATTTTTGTGGATTCCATAAATTCTTTAGAATTCTTTGAATAAAGTTCAAAAGAACAGCATTTATTTGAAATAGAATAATAGTACAGAATATCATACAGACAATTTCGATTTGAGCCTGTAAGAAGCCACCTATAGCAACCACATAGTGACATGCTAAACACCAATCAGAGCACCTTAGAAACCACATAGCAACGTTGTGGCACTCACATTTTCTTCAGAGAATGTGAAAATGTGGTTTTAAACAGCTGTTCCTGCTTGTTACTCTCATCCTGTCCAACCACAATTGTTTATTCCTCTCTGTTGAGAAGTTTGTTTGGTTTATGAAGTTTTGACATGTGAATACTTTGAGATCATGCTTTTAAATATGTGGCTATGTTTGTCTGTATATGTTTAAATATTTGGATGTGTTGTTTGTGATAACCCAGGGGGAAAAACAGCTGTAGAAGCAGCTAGCTTGACTTCAAGCAGTCTGGGCTCTTGTTTTCTCATTGACTTATTACCCAGTGGGCCTGGTGTGTGTGTGGTTGTGTGTTGGCGGTCACATGTTGCCAACCAAGTTACTAACCATTGCACATGGCCACGCTGTTACATAATTCAGCTCTGTATGGTTGATTATGAGACAGTCCATTTCCTCAAAGATCATAAGTTGCCTGCTGGTCTTTATTATATTTAAATCTTAATAAAAAATAAGGCTAATATCAAGCTTTTGAATTCTAGGAAAATTAAACTAAAAGTAACAATTCTACTAATGTATGAAAAAATATGTTTTAAATGTCTTGTCTGTTTCAGTTTAAATCTCATTTTGATTATAACTCAACATGCTACTGGCTTCCCAACATCTGCCCTCATCTGTCGTCTTCAACATAGAAGGATAGATGTTGCTTTTCAGCTCTGATGTTCAAATCCAGACTTTTTAACAAAACTTCCAGTAGACTTTTTGTGAATCGGAACACTGTTGTGCTTGTCCTGCTCTCTTATAAATATTCCTCATAGTCTTATTAGTATGCTAACAGCTTCCTTCATCTTTTTTTCTCTTTGAACAGTGTGAGTATTATAGTTGGAGCACCTAAAGCCAACACCAGCCAGCCCAACATCAGAGAAGGAGGATCGGTCTTCTACTGTCCATGGAGCCTCAGCCAATCACAATGCAGCAGCATAGAGTTTGATAGACAGGGTAAGTCTCACTGACCAGTTGATGTGGGTGGTCACAAAAAGATTAAACTCAAAAAGCTGTCCAGGGTGTGGTATTCTCTGGTCTAGTGCTTTGTTAATATTTTAAATAGAATGTTGTTTTTATATTTTATGTTTTCAGTTTTATTTTTTTTAAAGTTTTAGTAATTTGTTGTGTGTTTTTGTCACTTTTTATTTAGTTTTTGTTGTTTTGTGAATATGTCTATATACTGATTTAATGAATAAGAATGTACTCTGCTGATTGTGTACCAGCACTTAAATTAGAACCAGTATTTTGACTTCCAGTAGTTTCTACATCCTCCCCAAAACAATTGTAGTATTGATGTATATCCGCTCCTTCCATTATGTGGCTTCCACAAGCTAGCACCTTTTGGTTGCACAGCCTTTTGCCTTTCATTGTGTAGATTTTGCTCTGAGAGGTTGATGGAAAATGGTATTTAGACGAAGCGAAGGCAGACAAGTGCTCAAGCAGACTTCCTGATGTACATGCAGGCTCTGATTTTCTTAAATTAGATGTGTTTCTCAACAGGGAAGGCAAAACATGATAGCTAGCAACTGCTAAACAATGGCTGAAATGGGTAGATAGAGATTGTTTTATGTAGTTTTTGTCTATATTCTGATGCCAAAAAAAAAAAAAAAAAACAATATCTGGAATGGCATCACATTTCCTTAAAGATCATATCTTATTGGTCAGCCGAGAAAATAATCAACCTACAGGAACAAAAAACATCACTGGAAGAATTTCAAGTGGTGTTCACAACAGATATTCAATCTTGATATGAACAGAGACTGTGTAGCTTTGTGGCTGTCTTGTTAGTGCCTGCATGTTAACATTGCTAGCATTGTTGGTCCTTCATCTACTCGCCATGCCAGAATAATTTCTCTTATGGTGGTGATGTAAAACATAAAAAATGCATTTCATTAGGATTCAGATTTCTATGCACTACAACACACAGAAAAAAGACTAAGTAGAGACCGCAATGTATGCTTTATCAGTTGTGTATTGCCTCTTTTCTTGAAGCAGACGGAGTCTTAAGAACTGTTCCAAGTTGCTGAGTATGTAGAACACATGTCAGGGGACCATGAAGTGTTCACAATCTCAGTGAGATACTGTTGGCTTCCTTCCTGCGGAATCGAAGTCTCCTCTGAAAATCCAAGCTGTGATTTACTGTCTATTACTCAAACACAGGGAGATATAGACCACCAAAACTGTCACAAAACCTTTTACAGATCTATTTTGTAAAATTTTCTTTTGTTTTGAAACTCATGACGCACAGCTGCATGCTCTAGAAAACAGCCAGATCGCAGATTTAGCTACGTAGGGCTTTTTTAGCAAACATATTGTGTGCTTATGAGTCATGTAAATGTCATGCTCTTCTTTTTATTACGTTTGACTTCAATTAAAACATAATTTTATTTTGGTTTAACTCAATAGTCAAGCAGAAGATCTTAACTGAATTAAGCTAATACCCCGTGACGTGTGTGATGCATTACAGAGGTTGGTTTAACCTCAGAGGTTAATGCGTATCCAATGATCATTCAATTAGATGTCAATATATCCTGACCGATCCAAAATGGTTAATATTTTGACAAGTGGTTTTTTGGCTTTTACTTCAGTTTCATTTAGTGTCAGCAGTTCAGGACATAACCAAAAATAAAGGCATGAAAATAACCACCTTTTTAGCACAGTTGGTTTTTGAAGTATTTTTATTTTATTTATTTATTTGTTTTATTTGGGTTGGTTTTTGAAGTATTTTTTTTTCCTTTTTTTTTTTGTTTGTTTTTGTTTTTTTTTTTTTTTTTTGTTTGTTTTTTTTTTTGTGTGTGTTGTTTTTGGTTTTTTTTTTTTTTTTGTTTTTTTTTGTTTTGGTTTTTTTTTTTTGTTTTTTTTGTTTTGTTTGTTTTGTTGTTTTTTTTTTTTTTTGAAGCACATATCATTGTTCAAGAGCTTATTATAGGTCTTTCCAGTCTCAGAAATCAGGAGATAACCTGATATAGAGCATGGCAATAACCTTCTTTTAGCACCCGTAATTTAAGTATTTTTAAAAAATTATTATTATTGTATTTTATATTTTATTATTATTTTAATTGTATTTTTTTTTATTTTATATTTATTTTTTCATTTGAAAGCATATATAATAGTTTTAGACCTCATGTTAGGTCTTTCTAAGAAGTCAGGAGATGATCTGAAACAGAGCATGACATTATACAGTTTAGACATTATTAATTCATCTATTATGTTATCATTAAAAATCAGTTTCTTTAAAAATATGATTTATGATTATAACATTGCAGCTCAGTCTTATGTTGCCTCCATTTCTATTTTACATTGAGCCACAGCAAATATTTCAAATAAAGACCTCACCACTTAAATCTGGACTTGACCCTTTGGCCACTGATGCGCCATTGGTTCTCAAGTGGGCCGCAAGAGGGTCACATAGTACTTCCTCCTGCCTAACATCCCTCAGTCAGAGAGAGCATTAGCTAATCGTGTCTTCAGATCTGACCTCTTTCCTCTTCCTCTCTGATAAGAAAATAACAGAGAATGATGAGAGTGGGCGGGAAGCAGAGCACAGAGAGCATTGTCTCTTGTCTGTTCTCATTTCCCTGTCTCCTGGTGTCTCCCTGGGGACGCTTGATGTGATGACTGAATTTAGCCATGTGGCTTGTGCCTTCCGCTACCCCTCCCTTTCTCTTACACAGATCAAGATACTCCACTAATGGGGCTCTTCTCTCATCATTAAAAGAGAGAGGTGTGTGTGGGACCTCCTCACCTCCACAGTCCCATGAGATTGTCAGCTAGGTCGTCTTAGCCTGACTCCAGGAACTGAGAGCAATCATAGGATTAGGAATAGAGAGAATTTTGATTAAAATGGCTGTACATCACAGCAGAGGTGTCTCTTAAAGGTGCATTACTCCGGGCAAGAACATTTAGACATTTGATTTAACCAAGAACTCCTTTTATATGATGTTGTTGGATTTAACCTTGAGCGGTTGGATTATATAATTTGTTTGCAGCAAACAAAACTCTTGAATAACTTTCAAAGATTCAGCTGAATTTTCCACGAACCATGACTCAAATCCAGTTACTGATTCTTCCACAGAAGTGCTCATATTGCTTCCTGGGAACTTGATCTGTTTCCAGTTGGACTAATAAAAAAAAACTGTGCACCCATATTTTCAAAATGTGTTTTTGTAGAGTGTGTTTTTAATTTGTATTTTTGTATTGCTTCCTGGGAACTCATATATATTATTATATTTATATATATATATATATATATATATATATATATATATATATATATATATATATTTATATAAATATATATATATAGCCATAATAGTTTTATTACGTTTACTGTAGTTATAAATAGTTATATCAGCCATATATAATTCTTTTTTATTTTTTATATTATATAATTTTTTTTTTTTTATAAGATATGTATGTGTTTTTTTTCTCGTTTTTTTGTAGTGGCATTTTTTGCTTCATGCGGGCAAGTTGTTTAAAGTTTTATAATGTAGCATTTATATCAATTTAAATTAATTTGTTTTTTTATAATTAATTTTAGTTAGTTAATAAGTCATAATTTATTTAAGTGTAGTTTCAGTTTTATTTCGGTTAATTTCGTTTTTATTTGAGTTAATGAAAACATTTTTATAAATCATTATCATTAGGAGCTCATGTTAGGTTATCATTAAAAGTTTGTTTGTCTATGGAGAAAGTGAATAATTATGCTATATTTACATTTTAAATTTTGTCAGCAAATATTTCAAATAAAGACCTCACCATTTAAATCTGAAAACCAATGTTTTCAGTTTTGTTTCTGTTAAAGATAATAAAACTGCTCAGAAGTTGTGTTAATCCATTCATTCAGATTAGAGCTTGCCATTTTTTTTGTGTTAAATGTGTAAATAAATGCACAGATTTAATCTCCAAACACTCAACCATATCTTGCATCAGAGTCTTAAACAATCAGGACTGTTGTACTGACACAAAGGGAAATCTCATCCAGTTTTGGGTAGCTCTCCCTTAACCGTAGCCAGACAACACCATTCCCCCACCTTCCCCGCTGAGCTTTATCTTCCCAGCTGTACATTTCACTCGTGATGTGGAAAGTGAGATAATTGTTAGTTTTAACGGCCCACCTCCATCGACGTAGACTGATTCTCCTCCCACAAACTGTACCCCTCAACCATGTACTAGTTTTACATTAGACGGCATCTTCAATTTACTGTGTCTTACACACTTCAGTTGAGTTTTCTCCAATCCAGGGCTGCTGGTTTTCCTGCGTGACCCTTTAGGCCTCTTCACTTTGGCAGCAAGCGAGGGAAAGATGAGGAAGACAAGAAAGAGAAAACATCACCCTGGAGGTGACCATAAGGCATATATCCTCTAATGTTATTAGAGGCCTCTAATCCCCACTGCTTTCCTACTGGGGTACCAAACATCCTTGAGAGAAGGAAACAAAAGATGTCTGGGGAAAAGGAGGCGTGTGTGTCTGCCTGTGTTAAGGGGTGGTTTGGAAAAGAATAGGACAAGTATACAGAGATGACAGCTAGAGGGAGAACCATACAAGATAATAAAGGAATGAGTGGGAGATGGTGACTTAAACCGAGAAAATAATGAAGTGGAATTCCTGGAAAGGGATGGCAGACTTTCAGAAAGGGAAGAGTAAGGTGAAGGGTGCTGTGAGCTGAAGACGAAGAGCAAGAGAGAGTGTGTGTTTGTATCAGTAGGAGTGTATCTGACAGATAGCTTGAGCTCCTTTTTTGCTTGGATGAAGGTTCCTGTTTCCTCATTCAGAATGAAACAGTCATATTAGATGGTAAAATAGGGTCTTACCAATTGGGTGAATCACACAAAGAAATGTTATAGTTATATTTCCCCCTAAAATCGAAAATATTGCATAACGATTTTACATGGACTATTTCAAGACCGCTATTTTTTTTTTTGTATTATGAGAAAATATAATTTCCTATTCTTCTTCTTTTGATTTGGGGCTACAGTATGATCTAGACATTTCTTGACAGTTTTTGTAATATTAACCCACATAACTTGAGCTCCTGTTTTGTTTGGATGAGGCTCCCTGGCACAGTTTCTTCATTCCGAATGAGACCAGGCCCAGCTGAGAATCGTGTTACTGCTAGTTGTACCTTTCACTTATTTCTCCTCTTCCTCAGTTTCTCTTTCCCCCTTCTCCTTTCATCACACCACAGAACCCTGTTGCATCATGCTTGTAATTATAGTGCAACTGGAGAAATGTCTGTGGCAAAGTTCAGTTTGGCAGTCAGAAAGGGGAACATTTTGGACAAAATTTTTGGCCAAGTGACTTCTCTGGCAGTTGAACCTGATCTTTGATGGTTTTGGTCTGGTGGTCTATTTGTTTATTCCCAACCTCTCTCATTGGCAAGCATGTCACCTTTGTTTTGATTTATGAATCCAGTTTCAGCCCATATGTGACCATCTGTTTTTCCCCTTCTTGTGCCGGCACTTCATGATATGACCTTTAACCTCAATGGACACCTGAGCCTGCATTGTACAGTCTGTTCTTTTTTCCACCTTGGTCTTTTCATTTTATTAGGGGTCTAAATGTGCTTAAAATCACATTTAACTAATTTGATGTGACATTTCAGTGCTACAGAATATTCACTCGGAAATAATGTTGGGCATGATGTGATTTTGGTTGTGAAATGCACTGATATTTATTATTCTCTTTTTTTTTTTTTTTTTTTCTGTCCACACGATTTTGGAAAATGTTTCAAAGGAACTGTAATAAGTTGATAAAACATTATTACAAATATCTATCTATCTGTCTGTCTGTCTATCTTTATTTTATTTTTTAGGCTTTACATTCTAGCGTAATGTTTCAATTTTTTATTTTTATTTTTTTTTTTATAGGAAATCTAAATATGACGCTGAATGATACAGTGCATCAGGGAGAGTTCAAATCCCATCAGTGGTTTGGAGCAACAGTACGAGTGCATGAAGATAGTGTGCTGGTAAGATCTTCTTACTCATATCTTAGGCTGTGTGGATAATAGACTGTATAACAGTCAGACATAAACCCTCCTTCAAATCATGACAAACCATTATTTCTTCTTGAACATTTGTGCTTGAACACAGTGTGGTTGGTGATTTAGTTCTAAGTTCATGTTCTTAAATTATCTGTGTGAGTCTCAAATGATGAATAATCGGATCAGATCCAGCTCTGTTCATTTGTTTTATTCTTCTATTCATTCCTTTGTATTCTTTCTCAATTTGAACTTTATGACTCTTTTGGCTTGTGGATAATGCTTGATCTGTAATATCAGACGTCTAGATGATGTCCCTTGTGGATTATCAAACTGTGACCTGAATTTATCATCATGGTTACTTTATCATCAGGGTCTTCTTTGTACACAGCTAGCATGAAGGTGACCTTTAACCTCTTGCATTATCCTTTCCATAGGCTTGTGCCCCGCTCTACTCATGGAGAGCCAAGCAAGACATACCTCTTGCTGACACTACTGGCTCATGTTTTTTGTCCGTCAAAAACTTCACCGATTTTGTGGAATATGCTCCGTGCCGCACTGGTAGGCTTGCAGTCACTGATGATTTGTTTAATTTTAGTTGTTTTAAAGTCAAAGTAACATACAGTAACTTCCCATCCATTGCAGAATTCCATGAAGAAAAAGGACAAGGCTACTGTCAAGGTGGATTCAGTGCTGATTTTACACAGGTGAGATGATATTAGAACTGAATAGAACACAAAGCATTGCTTATCTGCTGTTTCCTTCTGGTCTCACCTAGATACTGTTGCTATGTTATAGAAAGGAAAGGTGGTGCTTGGAGGACCTGGCAGTTACTTCTGGCAAGGTTTGACTTTCAAAATAAAAATACTAGTTTTAGATGTGAGTAGAAGAGAGTCTTTAAAGGGGTCATATGATGCGATTTAAATTTTTCCTTTCTCTTTGGAGTGTTACAAGCTCTTGGTGCATGAAGAAGATCTGTAAAGCTGCAAAGACTAAAGTCTCAAATCCAAAGAGGTATTCTTTATCAAAGTTAAGACTCTGTCACACCCCCCTAAAACGGCTCATTCAAACACGCCCCCACATCTCTACATCACTATGTGGAAATATTTGAGTAATGCCGCCCAAATGTTCACGCAAAGAAAGAAGGCGTGGTTTCAGTGTTGAAGCAGCCATGTCAGGGAGATGCTGTGTGTTTCTAGGTGAAAGCAAAAGCACTTTATTTGGCCTTCCGAAGGTAGATGCATTTAGGGATCTTTAAGATTACTTACAACAGAACAGCAACACATTTTAAGGACGACTGTTTTGAGAGGAGGTAATTCAGACTTTGCTACGACAATCTGGCGCTTCTGAATCAAACACATTTTAAGGACTATTAGTTTAAGTATTTGCTATTGACTGTTCAAATGCAGAGTTCTGCGCATTATGTATGTGTGTGTGTGTGTGTGTGAGAGAGAGAGAGAGAGAGAGAGAGACAGGGTCACACAGTGGAGTCAGCTGTCTTAACCGTCCGTGTCATGTGTACTGCAAATACATAGGAGCTTCATCACTGTGTCTGTCACGTGACTCTGTTCCCATTTGAGCTTGAACTGATAAAAAACTGATAAAACTAAGGACATTATTAACTGTCTTGACATTTATTTTGAAAGATGAAGCTCGTGATTAGGTAAAGGGGCGTTACATTTCCGACGAGAGCTTGTGGTGTTCGGCCAATCACAATGCACTGGGTCAGCTGGCCAATCAGAGCAGCCTGTGCTTTTCAGAAGGAGGGGCTTTGTAGAAAACAACGTGTTTGAGAAAGGCGGGGCATAGAGGAACTACAATAATGTACAGTATTTGAAAAATAATGTGCTTTTTGAACATTAAAGCATGTCAACATATTCTGTTACTTTAAATACAAAAAAATAATGATCTTTAAAAAAGCATCATATGACCCCTTTAAGAGCTAATTTCTGTTAAAAAGTAAAAAATAAATAAATAAAAAAACCTTTATTTAGCAACAATGCATTAAATTGATCAAAAGTGAGAGACATATCAAATGTTACAAAACATAATTTCTATTAAAGACTGTGTATATATGTTGTTCTTTTGAACTTCTTATTCATCAAGGAATCCTGGAAAAAAATGCGCCATGGTTTCCACAAAAATATAAAATATAACTGTTTTCAACATTGGCAATAATAAGAATATAATGATTTCTGAAGGATTGTTTGGCACTAAAGACTGGAGTATGTTTGCTGAAAATTCAGCTCTGCCTACATAGGAATAAATGACATTTTAAAATATATTAAAACAGAATTTTTTCTATTGTATTTTAATTGGATAAATGTAGCCTTGATGAGAATAAGATACTTAAAAAAAAAAAAAATCGTACATACTTTTGAACAGTAGTGTGTGTACCTTTCGTAAACAAGGCAGTTTCTTCACTTGACAAGATTTCCATCAAAATGTGGATATTTGCATTTATTATATGCATCAACATTGATATTTAGACCAAATGCAATTAAAAGGTCTGTTTCTTCTTACCATTTCTAGGCCAAGTGATCACTGCGGTTAAACAAGAAATAGTCAAGGCCTATTACCCAGGATACTTCTTGACATCAGTGAAGGGCCAGATGCAGACCAAACAGATAAAAGAGATCGCAATTGATGACAACTACATGGGTATGTCTTTCCATCCCCCTTATTAGCTGTCAAGTTGAAAATACTTCGATTTTTTTCTGTTGGTCACCACCCATGGTTTCCATATGTTTAACAGGTTACTCAGTGGCTGTCGGCGAGTTCAGTGGTGATGATGATGAAGGTGAGTGTTGTGACCCTAAAATATAAAACCTCAACATTATAGTGTTCATTTAGGTTACAGTTTAACTTGATTATTTTGATGTCCTTTTCATTATACTCATTAAAAACAGAGATAGAATGACTGTGACGGTGAATCATCTGCTGTTGGAATAGCCATAAACGGATGTATTAAATCCATGCGCTGTTTGTAGGACCTTTCAAAGGAAGTGTTATGATTATACCCTCTTTATGAATCCCTTCCACCTGAACAAATTTGAAAATAGAGCTCTTAGAGTAGCTCTGATCGCTAGAATTCTCAGAGATCTTGAGGAACTCACACATTTCCATGTTTCCACTCCTAAATCTTTCTGTTTTTCCTCTCTTTTTTTGCCTCACCTGCTTTCAGACTTTGTGACTGGAGTTCCCAGGGGAGTCGGACTGCATGGACAGGTGAGAGAAACCAGTCACACTATAAACCAAGACATTTAGCCAGAGGTCTTTTTAATCAAGATGCGGGTTAAGTCAGATTTTTAGTGCATTAAATGTGACCAAATCCACAAGTATGACTTTTAGTTTGGAATTGGGAATCAACCAGAGATTTTTATGATGATACTTGATGGAATGAAAACTCGAGTCTGTTGTCTTTTTATCAGGTTTCCATTCTCAATGGTTCTCTGGATACACTGAAAACCTTCACTGGTGAGCAGGTAAGTTTGATGGCATTCATTGTATTGCAAGTAGAACACGCAGCAACATAGAAATGCACACAAAACATCTTAGCATCATGGTGACAAGTTTTGCATGCCCATGCACTACTCATATTTTCAAATCTTGTTTCCAAGTTGCTCTATTGGCTTTTGTGGTGTAATAATATATTTTGCTGCAGCTATTTTAGGACGTGACATTTTAGCAGAAGTTATGTGATTCTTATTACTGATATTACCCTGATATTCTTCAGACCCTTGCACACTGATGACATAAGCAAAAATCATTTCCTTTACAAGTCCCTTTAAACCAAGTTGGAGTGCTCTGTGGTAAATAGTAAAGGACACATTATGTGAGGCAAGAGCGCACAGGCAATTTTTCTAAACGAGCGCCACAGTTTTGCAAGTGGAAATTGTTGGAGGCCTTTTACTGCTCTGATTGCCTCAGCTGAGTAAATACAATCAAAAAGCATTTGAGTGTGCCCACCTCAGGGGGCTAGAGAGCGAGCCACATCTGAATCATCAAAGAGTTCTTTTCATGCACTCAAACCATAACCAAACAGAGTAAATGTCAACGAGTGCCTTCAGGCGTAAAGTTACTGTCCATGTGACATTCATAAGAGTCTGCATGTTGTTTGTATGTACAGTGTAAAACTGAGAAGCTTGTATTTACACATGATTCAGATCTATTACAGTTTTTAATTTTCCTAAATTTTTCAGATGGGTTCCTACTATGGCTATGTGGTGGCTGCTACTGACATAAACAATGATGGGTAGGTAACCATAACCAGGATTTAGACAAGAATGTGTCACAAGAATGTGTTTAGTGTTTAAGTTTGTGGTTCATATCACCTTCAGGATGACGGACCTGCTAGTTGGGGCTCCCATGTTCATGGTTCGTGACTCTGATGGGAGGTTAGAGGAGTTGGGTCGAGTCTACGTGTACATGCAGAACGGACCTCTGGATCTTACACCTCAGATACCTCACCTCACGGGCACACAGATGTTTGCCCGGTTTGGCAGCTCCATTACCCCTCTGGGAGACCTCAACCAAGATGGTTACAACGGTGAGAGATCTGCCCAGATTTTTGCATTTATCTGTCAGTCTTCAGACAATTGTATTAGTTATCAGCCGATACTGGATTTTTTGTTTATTTTAATAAAAAATAATTTTTTTAATAAATAAAAAAAATTATATACTGTAGACTTTTAGTATCTGACTTTTATCGGTTAACACCTATTACATGAAAGTAAGTCTATTTTATTTTAAGTAAGTCAATTTTATTATCATTGCACCTCTTATTCTACAATATTCTCTTAACAGACGTGGCCATCAGTTGTCCGTTTGGTGGGGAAAACAAACAAGGACTGGTGCTCATCTATAATGGACATGCTGGAGGACTCAGGGAAAAGCCCTCTCAGGTGATCGCTGGCCAGTGGGCCTCTACGTCAGCTCTACCTGCCAGCTTTGGTTACGCACTTCGTGGAGGCAAAGATCTGGATAACAATGGCTACCCAGGTGAGAAAACTTAGTCTCTTTAGCTACCTTAAACCACTGCCATTACAGTTGAAATCTAGTCTGATAACATGTTTTTTTTTTTTTTTTTTTTTCATGCAGATCTTATTGTTGGTGCATTTGGTGCAGACGCTGCAGTTCTTTACAGGTCAGTCACAGACATGAAGACTAGAGTAATGGCTGCTGAAAATTCAGCTTTGTCATAGGGCTGGGAGATATATCGCATGCAATTGTCACGCGCAATTCGTGAGTAAAGCCGGTTCCCTGATTAGCGCTAAATCGCCATCACCTGCTTTCAAATGGAGCGGCATTTAATAGACAGAGCCGTAGATCACTGACATGGTACGCAATATCGCGTTCATTATCGCAGATAAATCGCCTTTGATAATGAACTCGATATTGCGTAGCTTGTCAGTGAACTACGCCTCTGTCTATTAAATGCCGCTCCATTTGAAAGCAGGTGATGGCGATTTAGCGCTAATCAGGGAACCGGCTTTACTGACGAAATGCACGTGACAATTGCATGCGATATATCGCCCAGCCCTACTTTGTCATAACAGGAATTAATTTAAAATTGCAATAATGTTTCACAGTATTAGTGTTTTGATCTATTAAATGCAGCCTTGGTGAGCATAAGAGAATTTATTCAAAAACATTTTTAAAAAATCTTAGTGATCCCAGTGTATCTTACTTAATTTTTAATCATAAAGCTATTGAAAATGCCTTTGAGTGCAGACTAAATACTTTTGGATGTTATGTCATTTCCAGATCTCGTCCTATTGTGAACACTAGTGCCACCTTGACTGTCTATCCAACTATGATTAATCCTGAGGAGAAAGTTTGCACCATAAGCCGTGGGAACGAAACCCTGCATGTGTCCTGGTATGTCTGCCATCTTGTATCTGCCAGAATTTATTGCATTCCTGGTTCAAAGCAGTAAATATATTTTATTAGACTGTTTATCCAAATCCTAAACATGTAATAATATAAGAAAAGATCCTGATCTTTCACATTTAACATAATTAAACGGCATTGAAGTACACTTATGTAGGAATTTAAAAAATCTAATTTAGTAAATTAAGCTACTTCATTACATACACAGTCAGGCTTTGTATGTCAGGCTGGACATATGGAAGGGTGTAGTTATGCTGTCAGTGAAGGCTTTTCCCAATGGTTTGGACATGCTCTGTTGGTTGAGAGTGAGCCATGAAGGTGGCGAAAAGCATGAAATGCCCTTTTCCCACCTCCATGACGTGCATTATTGAAATATGCATCTGTGGAGGGAAAGGAAACTCCGCTGGACTGGTCTCTCTCTGACGTGAAATGTCTGTGTCACCGCCTGTTCTCTTTTTTTTTTTTTTACAGGGAAAGTTTGTATATGCATGTGTTGATTACAAGTAGTTGCCTAGACACAGAGGCTTTTGGGAGAAATTAAAGAGTGTGAGAGAGAGAAAGGGGTTTAGTGGTGGCTTTGAATGAGATATTGTTTAGTGGTGGAACACAGCTGGGAAACATCAGGACGCACTAAGCTGCACATGCATGTGAGCTCACACACACACACACACACACACACACACACACACACACACACACACACACACACACACAGATGGATACTGAGGCTTACACACACACATGGGAACACACTGTTTATTGCACGTCAAATGTAGCCTGGATTGTGATTTTTCTTTTTTTTTTTCTTTCACTCTTCCCCTTCTGTATCTTATTTCTTTTTTTTTTAAATCCTTCCTTTTCTTTTGTTATTTTTTCATCTTTTTTGGAAACTTGTTCACCTTTTCTAAAATGTTTTCATTGTTTCTTTTAAACTGTCTTTCAAACTTTTCAAATATTCTTGATCAGCACTTTTTCTATTTTCTTGCTTCCTTTAGTTGGACCCTCATTTATTTTCCACAAAATATTAATCAGAACAACCATTTTCAACATAATAAGAAGAAATGTTTCTAAAATACCAAATCAGCATATTAGAAGGATTTCTGAAGGATCATATGACACTGAAGACTGGAGTAATGACTCGAGATTACATTTTAAAATATATTCAAAATTGTAATAAGATTCCATAATATTGCTATTCTTACTATATTTTTGATCAAAGAAATGCAGCCTTGGTGAAGTAAGAGATGTCTTTTTCCGAAACTTTTGAACACTGCTGTATATTACATCAGTTTCCAGCACAGACATAATCCATAACTGTGTTGTGTGATCCGTTATACAGGAGTCATCCTTCCTTCAAGCTGTCAAGCGTTATAGCCTGAGGAAACAATAATAGCAAATATTTCATAGCCAAAGAGATGCAACCAATGTGTTTTTAATGCGTCATTGTAATAAATCCACTTGATCTCTCATCTCATTTGTCTGCTCTGTTTCTTACAGTGTCAACCTGAGCTTTTGCCTCTCAGCCAATGGGAAGCACCTACCAAATCATCTCGGTAAGCCACATCTGCTCTTGTTTACCCACCTATTGATCCAATGTCATCTAAAATAGTATTCCTTTTTAAATAAGCAACCACCCAGAACACTAGTCATGCCCTAACAATAACCTACAACTACCGTGCAATGTGGCTAACAGTTATTCTAGGACTTATTTTTAATTAATTTCCCTCACAACCTAAAATAAATGTTTTTTGGCATCTAACAGAGCCTTCATGTTTCCCATTCCATCCATAAGCTTTTTTTGTCCATACATAACCTTTACAATGTATTTATTCAGTAATGAGTCCCCTCTATTCCCCCCTGGGCTAATGATACCACCACATGCCCTGCATTTAGAGGCCTAGACTATGTGCAAAGAATAACACCTAGTGCACACGCTCAGATAACTGAGCACAGGTGCACAACACACATCTGAACGGCATGCAAATTCTTTCATGCCCTCACGCCTTTCCATCAAAAGCATTATGGCTTTTTTATAGTCATTCTCTTCAGCTGTTTGATAATAATAAAAACTAAATGTTTGGAAGAAGTCTTCACTGTTGCCAAAGCACAAAGTTCTGATCTAATCAGGATTTTATGTTCTACTCAATAGTAAATGTTTGGAAGAAGTCTTCACTGTTGCCAAAGCACAAAGTTCTGATCTACTCAATAGGCTTCACTCTGATGATGGGTGTTTGTGTTGTAGTGTTTTGTGTTGTATGTTAGGATGGGCAGTATGGGGCCGTACGGAGAGCTCAGTTTTTAGAGACCCAGCTTCCCGCCCTGCAGAGGACTCTGACTGTGCCAAAGGGAACCTTTGAGATCTAGTGCTGTTTCAGCTTTACCTACAAAACTTTTGACATTAAGGGTGCACTAAATAGCAGGGTTGTATGCGTATGACTGGACTTGAGCCGATGATGACTTGCGACTCGACTTTGACTGCAATGACTTGACTTCGGACTGCGATGCAAAGAATTAGGGCTTTCGTGAGACTTGCAAAACAATGACTTGGTCGCACCTCTGCTAAATAGTATATACAGTGTATAAATGTGTGACTTGGGTTATGTCTTAAAGAGCAGGTCATTGTATTTTAAAGTGTCCTTAGATGTGTTTAGTGCCCTACAAGGTTCAGCTAAGATCAGTCTGAATTTTCTCAGCATATAGGGGGCCGTATTACGTCATTTGAGAGATTCGTCCAAGCAAGTTAGAGCAACCCCCAGCTTCCCAAGCTACTCTGCAGAGGACTGGTCACTGTGCAAACCTGTTGGGATTGGCAAAGTCTGCAGTGAGCCAGTTAGCCATCGCTACCATTGCAAAGCACCTTTACATAAACAGTAATATAATCAATCCGTTCTTATAATACCATAAAATGCAAAAACACTTATTGCAAAGCGGGCCCATAGCTAAAGTTAAGCTGCTAAACTGTGCACTAGGTGGATACGTTAGCCGAGTGTTAACGTGACTAACTGATTAAACAATACAGTTTGTACCAAAATATGTCTACTGTAATGTTTGAAGAACGACAGACAAAAACTCACAGGAGCACCAGTCGAAATCACATCTCTTGGTAACTGCCAGTGCAGCACAATAAACAGCAGTTTCACAATTATTATAAAGTCTGTGTGCTACACTACATTCTTTATTATTAAATAAAGTAATTAGAACAACGAGGTTCCCTGCGAATTTTTAGACTTCAGTAAGACAGTAATATTGTGCTTTACCTGGAAAACACATTATATGTACTTTGAAAGATAGAAAGCATACTTAAAAATTAACATACGTAATAGTTATTTCTGGGGCTACAACTACACAGAAACAATTTGCAACTTTAAAATACTGATCAGACAACACAACGACAAACAATTCACATATCTCAATACAGTTGTCAGACCTAGAAGCTAAACGGTGCTTACACAACAAACCCAACTGCTACATAAAATGTAAAAGCATCAATTATTAATACCTTGCATACACTTACAGGTTTGTGATACGGAGGAGGACGCTGATGCAAATACACTTGGAACTGAACCTTTCCTTCAATATCAGCCGCTCGCGAATCCAAGTTTGATTGCATTTAAGTTCGTAAAGCAATCGTCTTCAAAATGGCGTGAACAAAGCACAAGGCTCGAACTATACTTCTGTGGTACAGTTGTATATATGAATTGTACGCCACTTAGTCTTCAAATGCTCATCCTTGGGCAGATGAAAAAAGTTTGCTTTTGAGTCGCACTTCAGAACACAGCGTCTCTCGTCCGTCGCCATGATGTTTCTAGTTTTTCACTGGCGTCTTGGAGCGCAATTAGTGGGTGTATCGTATTCAAATAACTTGCAAGTTGACGTCATCTAGTCAGAGAAAAAGCTTCGGTCTTCTAACGATTCAATCAGAGTCGACTCTTACTTTTGAAAGACAATAACTTATATACGGTGCACTGTCATATTTTTCAAACTTTGCAGGATGTTTTTGTTCACTTAGATCTATGTTACACACTACATGAAAGGTAAATTTCAAAAATTCCATGAGGTGCTCTTGAAATGGTGTAACGTTATGTCTTAATATGGCATTTGGAAGATATTCATTGTTCAATGTGCGTTTTATGAGGAATTAAGTTTTTGTTGGGTTAGAATTTGGAGTATGTTGGTGGAAAAATGACCTGCATCATTTAAGTGAGTTAGTTTTCCATTTCGTAGTAAGTGTTAAAAGTGAAGATAAGTAAGATAAGTGTGGCAATAGACGCCAAAAATGCAGCAAGGGATTAAGAGTATCATTTCGTCCTGCTTTCTGACCTTTCTCACAAACTCCCGCTCTGTTTTCCTCTCTGTTGGAGTGTAGGATGAGAAGGACTTCAGGGATAAGCTGTCACCTATCTTCATTGCACTCAACTTCAGCCTGAACCCTCAAGCCGCGGCAGACAGATATGGTTTGCGGCCCATCCTCAACTACCAAACAGCAGAGCTCATCGAACAGAAAGTACATACATCTAATGCTGCAGATATCTCACAATGCTTTATTTAAACAAACTGAGGTTTTGCATGGAGCGGTAGGTTCTTCTGCTGCTTTATGAAGAGATTTTCAAAACATACATCTGGGATGTTCTCCAAATTGTCTGGAAAGCCATTTGAGAGATGAAGGAAATGTGTAGCGTGTACGGCAAACGACGTACGGTGTACGACTCCTCTGTAGAGGTGTTTGTTAGTATAGAGGGTTAATAGATTTCTGTTTTTTTTCTGGCGGGTTCTCATGGGCCATATGCCATCTGTTTAGCTTTAACTTTTTGGGTGGTAGTTTTCTCTCAGTAGTTATTAAGACCGTGCTGAACACATGGGCCGCACTGACCATATGCAGAATCATTCTAATCAGAGGTCTTGGAAACATTACAGATGGAACGATCTTCTAAACTTTCGCTTATTTAAGCCAAAAAACTAAGTGGAAGCCCTTTTATTCATGATAAATGAGAGTGTTCTTTATAAAGGAAGGGAAAATCATTTAAAAGTCCATTTTTTTTTTAAATTCTAATTTAAAAGTCATTTAAAAAACACATGTGCCAAGTTTTTAGAAATGTACTTTTTGTATTCACACTGGTTTTATATTGTTTAAAACAAAAACATACTGTTTTAAATAACAAAAAAGTAATAATCATAATAATAAATTATTCTTATCATTGTTATTATTATTATTTAAGTAACTTATATTCTTATAGAGTATAGCTATTTAAAAATATCAACAATAATCTTTGAACAATTAAAAATTAAATAATTACTATTAACAATGTTTTTTATATTATTTAAATGTAATTATATAATATCGTATAAATATATAAATACGTGTTTAAGTCATAATAATAATAATAATAATAATAACAACACAATATATATTATATAATACACAATATATTTCATATAAGTACAAATATTACATAAATATACACAATATTTAAAGCAAATTATAACAATAATAAAAAATAATTGTATTATTATTTCAATTATTTTCCAATAAAAAAATAAGAATAGTTTTACTTTCACAGACCTTTCTTTTTTAAGAATTAGTGGAATAAATTAATAAATGTGGGGCAAAAAAAAAAACACATGGTCTTTATTTTCAAGGGACTGTAGATGTAGATGTTTTGGAGCTCCTTTGATAAATGTTGTGAGTGATCCCTCCTGACACCCTCCCAATTGTTGACCCAATCATGCTGTTTTCAGACCTTGACACTTCCGTAAACACTTTATGGTGGTTTTGCTGGGGATCAACTTGGACATATGCACATGTGACCCTCTCTTTTATCTCCGCTTGGGCTTCTAATTGTTTGGTTGCTCCAGTGATCCCAAACAACCCTCTTACAGAGCTATGGAAAGGGCTGGCTGCCCTTATCGATTGTAATTAGAGCTCAGCAACTGCTGATTACAGGGAAGCCACTTTGCCCTTTCTAATCTCCCTATTCTATTTTCTTATCCTCATCGTCATGTTGCGTTATCCTCGCACATGTTGGAAATACAGTGTCAGGTGGTAGCAATTGCCGCGGCACCACTTTCCCTGTTTCTTTATGTTTTAGAGTCTTTCATAAATTGTATAAAGATTATCTCTCATTAATGTGTGTGCTTTATGTGATGTGTGTTTTTTTTTTTTTTTTTATATTATGTGAGATATATATATATATATATATATATAGTTATAGTTGAGTTGGGTGGTGTTGCGTGCAGCTAGCATGCGGTTCAGGGTCGGCAGCCTCTGATGTGGATGTTGGTGGCAGATAGAACAGCCATATGGGTACAACCATAGCTCTTTATCCCTTCAAGTGAGCTCTATATGTTTTTGAAGCCTGTACACATCTGCTCTTTAAACCAGAATTAATTCAGTAGTGTTTACTAATCTGAAACTTTGCCTTTTTTAGGCTGAGGAGTGTTTACCCATGTAAATGGTAATGTTTATATTAATTTTGTACGATGGTGTATTAGGTGTCAGTATTCACATGTTCATGCACTAATACTTGACCTAACTGAATGCACTGTTTATAAAGCAGCCGGCCGATGCTGTCTGCTGTTTACAAATATCTTACGAGTGCTTTGCTAGGATTTTTAGAAAAAGCTGTTTCGTAGGAGTTTGTGTAGTTTCATAGTGTAAGTAGGGTTGATATTTCATAGGAATTTGTAAGTGTGTAAAGGTTTATTGGATTTTTTTTTTTCTGTGTGAAGTGCCTTGAGATGTTTAGTTGGGATGCTGGTTCTGGGAACTGTGTCTAAAAATATGCTTATCAGGGCGATGGCGCCTGCAGCTGGTATCCTTCATCATAGGGTATCATGTCAAATCTCTAAAGCTTTTCTTTTCAATACATTTAAGCCTACCACCAATTTATAAAAAATCATTTTAATTCAAAAATTAAAAACATTATTGTCATGCACTGCATTTTTAAAGTATTATGGAAAAAATTAATAGATCTGGAAAAAAATAAGTCTTTGCATTTGCATATAACTGTAGATCTGTCTGGCTTAATTTTGCTAATTGATGACTATAATCTCTCAGTAATTTACCTTAATGTTTTTCTGGCTTGTGTTCTAGGCCCAGATTTTATTGGACTGCGGTGAGGACAACATCTGCGTCCCTGACCTGAAACTCTCTGTGCATGGGTAAGATGATTAGCAAGGAATGCAAAGAAGAAATAAAAGCCTGGGGTTTAGTGTGCTTGTTGCAAAGTTTTCAGCAAAGTCACGTATGAAGTTAAACTATTTTAGGTACGAAAAAATGAGTAATGGCTATTCCAGCTACTGTTTAGATTAGATATTTGGATAAATATACGTGATGAGTCACAGCTTTTACAAAGTCTGGACAGAGTGTTCCCAGATGAGATTAGTGACACACACACACACACACACACACACTTGATGAGTCACACACACACACACATGTGTGTGTATATATAATGTGGAAAAAAAGGGGGGGGGGGTATGTATGAGGTGGTTGTTTTTGTTGGCTGGAAAAAAAAACTGCATTGATGAAGCAGATAATTTTGGAAAATGTGGGGGTTGGAAAACTGTGGCCCCCTTTTCCCTGCAGTTACAATTGCAATTCCCTGCAGTTGATTTGTACAATCTGTGAGATATTCTCTCTCTTTTATACACAGATTTGTTGTATTCTTTGACTGCAAAAATATGCCTTACCAAAAACCATACAGATTTGTTGCATTTTTCTTAGGTCACAAATTTATGAAACTATGGAGGGCATTAATTATCTCCACTGAGTCTTTGGATTTTTTCGTCATCCAACAAACAGAGGGAATAGTATGTCTTGGAAATTCACTGGAGGGGTTATTCTATAGGAGAGAATGTGAGAATACATCTAGACAACTATACAGGGACGCCTCGGACAGCATGGCTATTCTTTAGTACAGCTGTCAACATCTGCTTCCCAGGTCCAGGTTTCAGTCAAATTCACTTTTATATTAAATAATTTCCAAGTGATTATTAGAACTTACCAGTGTTGATTTGTTGGAAATATCGTGGTATTTATTTTGAGTAACCATTGAATGCAAATCATGACCTCCTTGCGACATGAACCCAACCTCATATGTGCCATCTGGAGGGGGTTTGTTATGAAAGTGCAGCTAGTACTGGCTTCCACATAGGTTCGAGTCCCCCACCAGCCGAGTGCCAGCGTTTGAATTCTGTGCATGCCGCTTCCCCAGCATGGCTTTACGTGGCCAGGCGGTAATTGGAAGCGTCTGTGTGGCCCTCACATGGAATTTCTCATTGTGTCTGAGATGTAGAGAGAAAAGAAAGCGGGGAGGGAACATGAAGGAATAGAAAAAAGGCAACCATACGTAATGTTTCACAGTCTTTGTCGTTGCATGTTGAACTTTATAGCTACAATGGAAATTAGGGGTTTTTAATAGGAAGTGTGTGTACAATGCAGGAGGAAGCGCTTCCTGTTGGAAAGATTTGAGTGACATTTTACTGCTAGGTCAATGTCCTGTGTGCTTAATACTTTAGAGCTAGTATAAAAACTACTACACAGGTTTTAAAAGGCCAGTTAGTGGTGTTTGTTGATGCATTGACTTAAACAGTGTTTGTGTCAAAGTAGAATTTGTAAATTTGCTCTTGACCCTATATAAAGTAAATTAGCCACCAATGGAAGAGTTTTATGTTTTGTTCACTTTTTGGTTCCGCAGGGACAGGAAGGAGGTGTACATGGGCGATGACAACTCTCTGACACTGACTTTAAACGCAAAGAACGACGGAGGCGGAGCGTACGAAGCCGAATTGTATGTGGTCTTGCCACCAGAGGCCGACTACAGCGGAATAGCCCGGAATAACGAGGTGAGATATGGAGACCCTCCCTCCAGGTGCTGCCTATTACACCATTAACTCCTACATGTGTTCAGCATTTCAGCTGAGAAAGACCTTGTTCTGTTACTTTGATACTCAAGAGAAGACGTGTTTTTTTTCATTAATGGAGACATGTGATGAGAAATTCTGTAGTGAGGCTAAACTTGTCAGCGTTCGGTATATTAATGTAGTAGTTTTGGGGTCCATGGAAATTTAAAAGAAATAAACATCAATTTGTGTTTAAATTATATTAGATTTTACAAAATATTTGTATTACTATAAACAATTAGAATAATATTTTTGCTTGATTATATTTTTGTATTATTTTTGTTATTTCCATGATCGATCGTCGTTTAAATTAACGATCAATTAATCGATTAATCGTTAACCATATTGCTGCAAAATGCGTCTATTGCAGGCACGCAGTCACCGGCATGACAGGATGTGGAAAAGCCACACACACACAAAACGCTTTCTCACTTGAATTAAAGGGGTTTTAGTCTGAATTAAATGCTAGTAGCAGGACTGTAAAATGAACAGATGTGATTATGATCATTTGATAAAATGAAGAGAGCAGCGCGCGCCATATAGCCTACGTTTGAGGTCATTTTAGTTTGTTGACTGTTTCCCTGCACGGAGACCGCTGAACGCGCCTCTTTAAATGGTTTTGTGGTGCTCGTTGTTGTATTTTAAAACACAATTGCAATGTTTTCAACTGAAATTATGGTATTTAAAATAAAATTATCCCAAACGTAACTGTGGCGCGCGTGTGGCTGCGCTGCACATTAAGTGAACCTCTTCCATCGGCGCTGCTGCACCAAAACACAATGTTGCTAACATTAATTTGATCCTGCTGGATTCTGTCCTAGAAAATGTCAAGATTTTAAATTTTTGCATTCCGTTAGGCCTATTTGTTTTTTAAAAATCCGGCATAGCTACAGTGCATCAGATCGTGACAGTGCATGTGTATACGAGGAC
Source organism: Cyprinus carpio (assembly GCF_018340385.1). NCBI lineage: Eukaryota > Metazoa > Chordata > Actinopteri > Cypriniformes > Cyprinidae > Cyprinus > Cyprinus carpio. The sequence goes on along the minus strand of NC_056594.1, from coordinate 17,051,276 downwards.
GAGCAAGCGCGGATTGGAGGTTATTGCTCATGTCTCATTCGGCACAAATCCAAATGTTTCCATATTCGCAATGCATTTTAATGTAAAACTATTATTTATAATGTAAACTAGGCATGTACTTTACACACATTCGCATATAGACGGAAAATATCCTCTTCATATGAGCAAAAACGTCATTGGCATAACAGCAGAGTGAGCCGGTATACTACGGTCTATTAAACTGAACAGTGTAACCTTTTAAATGTTTTAGTTGACTATTTTATTTTGATAATGAACAGACTGCTGCGATGTAAGTTTGAATCGCTAGAATATACGTGTGCAGCAGGCTTCGGCGCGATCGAAAACAGCTGAGACATAAACGGAAAAAACAAAACGTCTTTTCAAGCAGCCGGTAAAAAAACAAAACAAAACCTTTTCCGCAAATGTGTTTTCCTTTCATTTGTGCGCACACAATAAAAACAGAAGGTTTCTGCTCTTGTAAAATAAAGCAAACAAACAGAATGCTTGTCATCCTTTTTCTTTTTTTTTCCCCCGTGAGCTTATGGAGCACCGCCACACTTCGGTTTTAAATCCGTTATCTTAATTAAGTCAGATATATTTAGCATATTTAAAATAAAAAAAAAAAAAAAAAAAAAAATTATGAAGACAAATTGTTATTTTTTGTTGTTGGCCTATTACTTAGGCTGCATAGGCTATACATTTTCCTTAAAGCATCCCATTTTGTCCCAGGGCTTGAGAACCTCTGCCCTACTTACTGTAGGTCCATGCAGAAACTTGTGAACGATGCTTGTTGTGGCGTCACCGTTTAGTGACATCAGTGAACGCTCCTGTAATTGTCTGTGTAGGTCACACAGCGCCTATTAATCGCTGTTTTGAATCCAGCAATTATTTATTTACAAATTATAAGCTCTGGCTATGACAAGTGTGGTATAAAAGCTTTGTTTATTAGAGGAATAATAGGAAAATGTTAGATCGCGAGCATGCTTCTGGATGCCGCTCGAGCCATAGCCTTTATACGCGGCTTTGTTCTGGTTTGCCGGTTGGGTCACGAATTTCCACAAATTCAGTAACATATAGGCATTGTTTCTTTTCCTAAATCTTCACAGTCTAACCCTCTAATTTCGCAGGTTTATTTTATTATATTTCACTTTTAATAACTGTTTTCGCATCTCTTACTTTGGTAAACATGAAGGGAAATTAAATATTTCATGAATTAAGAATTCGTTCGATTTATTTTGTTTCCTTATTTCACTTAAATCATGAGCTACTTAGGGAACAAAATTAATGAAAAATGGACAATTGCCACAAATCAATAAGTCACAGGAACGAATTAACAAGTTGTAGGAATGAATAACGTTACTATCTGTCCTGTCACTGTGTCCCGCAGCCCTGCAAAGCGCATGATATGAAACTATTATCTGATGAAATGACTTAGTTACTACATTTCTATTGCTTTTTATGTTGAATAGCTTTTTTGTTGTTTCTATTTTAATGTACTTTAAAGTTTAAATCACATTAAAAGCTTAATTTGTACATTGTGAATGAATGCTGATGCTTTTATATACCGTCACCGTCACTCACAGCCGCTCGCACGTGTTCTGCGCATGAGCCGCGCGCAGCCCAACATTAAATCGGTTAACCGACCATCGACAGCCTTAATCGATTGCATCGCTTATCGACAATTAATCGATCATCGATTAATCGTTGACATCCCTTCGATTGCATCGCTTTTTTACAATTTATTTGTATTAGTTTAATCGTTTAGAATAATATTTTTGCTTTTATTTGACTTATAATATATTTTCCTTATACAATCTAAATCAGTCTTTATATAAGAAAATCTATAGAATACTTTATATTTTAAGAAGAAGGTCCCTTGCAAGAGGATCTTGGGAATCACAAAGGATTAACTTTTCTTTTAATGAATTGCTTATTTTGAACCATAACACTGTGTAAGGAACATTTAGATCAAAAATGTAGCATTCAGCAATAGTACCACAACTGGTCTGAGCAGGTCAAGACATGAGTCAGGGGTATGAGTTATCATTCTGTGTGTGTGTGTTTCCTGAAATTTACTGGTCTGTTTATCTGTTTCTCTGGACAGAGCCTGGCCCAACTGACCTGCAGTTATGAGACGGAAAATCAGACCCGCTACCTCAGCTGTGACCTGGGAAACCCCATGAAATCAGGCACCAGCGTAAGCACCTAACACTCTCCACACACACTTTTATCATGTGCAGTTAAATCTTACTGCTTTTCTAGCATTTTTGAGAATTTAAAAAATTATGATTATGATCCAATTATGATTATGATTTGAAGAGTAATGGAAATGAGTAGAATCTTATGAAGTCATGGAAAGTACATTTCTATCGTGAGTCTCTATCTGCTGATCTATTGATCTACTGTTATAGTATATGTAGTTATAGTTTTGCTCAACTCTTACATTTTTCATTGACTAGAAATTGCTTTTTGTGTGTGCAGTCTCTATAAAACAAGTTATGATTATCCAGTTATCCTTTCCCAGTATTCACCAATGCCTGGAAAAATGTTAGTCAGCTCGTAGTGTTGTCTGGGGGTTTTTTTGAGGGCTGTTTTGGATTTTGGACAAGCAGGAAGTCCCCATCAGTGATGCAGGAAGTGACAGTCATTTTGGCTGTACCCCTTTAGAGAGTGGAGTTCCCCTCTCTAAAATGCCACTGTGTGGAGGTGGAGGGACCTTTGGCTGCAGAGATGGAATATAATTGGGTGCCTGTTCAAACTGTTCCGTCTATGTCTTTCCAGACCCTGTTTCTTTCTTTAGTCAATGCAATGCCGCTCTCATTAGTTCAGGGCAGGTTATCTAGGTGTTTTATTCAGCAATTTTATTATTAACGCTATTTTAGCTCATTATTTTTGGATTCCAGGACCACCAAAGATGTTCCTCGTAACAACTGGCCTGTATATGTAATTGTATCTCATGCAATGAGAAATTCAGAAGTCACACCCACCCCCACGCACACATGCATGGACACCCACACCCGAATTCTCACACACGGAGTTGAGGGAAAATGAGAGCTGCTCGTATGGAGTCTTATTGCTAGAGTTTGTGTGCATGTGGTGGGAGCATAAAACCACAAATATAAAAGGGAGGCTGGAACTCCCATGCAGCCTGGGGTTGCGTAGGGGACTTTAGCATTTTAGGGCATTAACAAAGTGGAGTGCTTTTGACAGTGCACCTAAACATGACTGAGATGAATGAGAGAGGATACATTTTAGTGTTTCCACTTGTGTTTTTTGGATGGAATACAGGAAAGGAACATTCCACCAACCTCAACATCCATTCCGTTGCTATGGTAGTGCATTATGGGGGATTTGTGTGTTGCAGAGAGTTCTCTTGTGTAATTCTTGGAAAGCTGAAATTCAGTATTGTGGCATTGCTAATATTGTTGACTCCTTTATGAGAAATTGCTTGCATTTCTGTCATTTTGGGGGTGTTTGTCATTTTGCATTTATTTTAAATAATTTGTTTTATTTTCAGTTATGGGCTGGACTGCGATTCACAGTACCACGTCTCAAGGACACACACAAATTTGTGCAGTTTGACCTTCAGATACGTAGGTATGAAACTTGAAACCAATGCACACAGCTTAAATTTGTTTTTGTGTTTTGTTTTTTTTTTTGTTTTGTTCTACTTAAGTGTCTTTAAAAATAAACATTCACACTATCTATAGACAATTAAACTATACTGTAGCAAACATTAATAACTGTTTAGTACTTTTGCATAGAAAACGTCATTGTTTGAATTGGGATTTTTTTTCCTTTATTTATAAATAAGAAATATATAAAGAAATATATAAAAAGGAAATCTTATATAAAGAAAAAATATATATGATTGCCTATACAAAATTGAATTATTTATTTATTTAAATATGTATTTCATATTGGCCATCATATACATTTTTAATTATAAGAGAGACTATTATGATCCCTGATATTTCATGCACGTGCCTTTAAAGAGGCTTTAGTATGCTCTTTAATAAGCTCTCCATCTCTCCATCTGCAGTAAGAATGAGAATAACTCCCAGAGTGAAGTGGTCCCTTACAAGTTGGAGGTGGTGGTCCGATCAGATGTTATTCTGCAGGGGTGAGTTCACATGGAGAACCCATTTATAAGCACTTCACAAGACCACAGCTCTTCTGGAACTCTCACTAGGAAGCTCGTCCTGTTCCTTCGCTTTTTCATTTTCCTGTCTCTCTTTATCTCTCATTTTACAGTGTCTCCCGACCAGACAAGATCTTCTTTCCTCCACCGAACTGGAAGTTGACCAAGAATGTGATGGTTGAACAGGATGTCGGACCCTCCGTCCAGCACACTTACGAGGTGAAGACCTTGTTTTGAGTTGTTCAGTTGGACTTGAAGTCAGAGAGGACTGTCACTGATAGGAATCCATAGTTAAAGCTATCTATTCCTGTGGTGTAATTATGGGATGTATGGTTTTGCCTAGCAACTAGCAGTTACATTTGCAGTGTTTTAAATGTTAGCCCTGTCTGCTTTTTTAAGCTAGAGACATTTTCATGAACTGCTTGTTAAAAAAAAAAAAAATTATTTAATTCATATTTAATCTCTTTACAAGCAAAAGTAAAATAGACTGTCAATGCAACACCATAGACAGTCAAGAGTTGTTTCTTCATTGAAAACGTGTTTGTATGCAATTTGTAATTGTACAATCAGAGACCTTTTTAACTTATTTTAATTTAATTTAATTTTATGAAATGAACACACAGGTCACTGAGTCCATTTCATGTCAGTCAGTTCCTCTAATTGCTGCTTGCAGTTTGGTTTTTTTAATATGACACATACATTCTGCTAGGGTTTTGCTGATGACTCACGTAAAACTTGCACATGGAGAGGTTGTCATGGAGAATTTCCAAAAGCTACACAGAGGTCCTGAAATAGCACAAGGCATCAAGCCATGCTTTTATGATGACCAGAAAGTACAGAAACACCTGTGGAGTTGCTTTAGCAGCACAACTTAATCTTGTGGTTGTGATGGCATATTATGTAATCGTGAAAATGACAAAGCAGCAACCTTGTTTTTAAACTGAAGAGGTTGAGAGGATTATGACATAACATAAACTTGACTCATATCTCTCTTTCTCTGTCCATTTCTCTTTCTCAGTTGGTGAACAACGGGCCGAGCCGCATCAGTCACACTCTACTGCAGCTCAAATGCCCCATGAGGCTTCAAAGCAACAGGTTCATTTACCCGGTGGAGGTCACGACGGAGGGCCCTGTTAACTGCACCACCCACAACATAGTCAACCCCTTGAACCTCAAGGTAAGAAGCTGTGGGTTAACTGCAGGGCAGAGATTTAAACAGCGTATGAACTGACAAAATTAAGACTTGGGTGCTTTCTGTCATTATGGTCTCAACTTTGATCTGTCAGGCTTTTCTTTTAAAGCACCATTTATGGGTGAACTTGCCTGGGTCATATTTCACCCATAATGAAATATGAAACATCCATCCATTCATCCATCCATCCATCCATCCATCCATCCATCCATCCATCCATCCATCCAACCATCCATCCATCCATCCATCCATCCATCCATCCATCCATCCATCCATCCATCCATCCATCCATCCATCTCATTCATCCATCCATCCATCCATCCATCCATCATATATATAATTTTTTAAGTGTTTTTATTCCATGTTTTTATTTGTAGTATTTGTATTAGCAGTATTTTGCTAATGCTAATTTTCATTCAAATAAAGTCATTGTATTAAACTGTAAAAATTATTACATTATTTATATAAATTATTACATTATTAAATTATTTATTATTACATTATTTATATAAATATATATATTATGTATTCTTATAGGGATGTGAAACTATAGTAATTTCTGCTGTTAAAGGGATACTCCACCCCAAAATGAAATTTTCATTTTGGGGTGGAGTATCCCTTTAAGACATTAGAGATGGGCACACATAAGACATTAGAGAGTCACACGCAGTCATCTGAGGAGAGAACAGATGTGCATCAGAACATCATGAACATCATTAAAAGCAGCAGAGCTTGTGGATGACAAGCTAAATTTAAACTTAAGGGACATGCGCTGTCAGTAACACCCAGTTTGTCCCGTACAGTTACATACATATGCCCAACACATGCACACACCACCCATCCATCCATATTACCTAATATGTACTTTCTTAGAGCCCACCCTGTCACTCATATAGTCCCACCCAAGGGCCTTAAACCAGCCTTTGATCATCTCATCTATCTCTGCTTCCCTTCGTGCTTCACGTCCCATTGCTGTCTATGTAAACACAGCCATCAGCTCAATCAGAGCTCTTTTTGAAAGACCCCCCTACAGTATCTTTCTCTGTCTCACTCTAGGGTTATACAAATGATAAGAAAAAAGTGTGGGTCATGTGTTATAAAAGAATAATGAATCTTATAAAATCTATTGATTATTCTGTAAGTCACAGTGGTTTGTATACCTCCGTCTCTCTCTTTTGGGCCATCTGATGGACACCCTCACCAAATCTGGATGATTCGTAACACAAAACTGCTATTGCATCTGGGATTGTGCAGAATTTCTCCCCCAAGTGGTTGTTTGTTCAGTTTCTCATGCCGTTTAGGGCGTGTTTCTTGGTTTTGAGGAGTGTATGGCTCTGCACAATGGAGAAGTTGAGTAAAATTCGGACATCTGTTGCAAAATGCCCCTTGTGTCCCACATGATGTATCCTTCCTGTTGAGCTCACGGCTGAATGTCTGTGTTGAGTCAGAGGGCGTCAGTACAGACTGAACTGTGATGTCAGAGTCCACAATGTCCAAAAGGGTGGTGAGTTTCCACTTCATGTCCTCTTCCCTTTTCTTCTCTCTCTCTCTGTAGCTCCAGCAGTCTTCTACCGAGCAGCCTCCTGTACGAGAACACCACATTGAGAAGAGGGAAACGCACAAGGGCGAGCTGTCTCAGCTGACCAATCTGGTGAGATTTCTTTAAAGTGAAGAAAGAAAGAAAGTCAAAACACACAACGAAACATTTGCTCTGTTCTGGGATTTAATAAGCTGCCTACATAGGGACAAATGAAATAAAACCTCATAAGTGAGTGATTTAGGCAGCAAAGTGAAAAACCCTGCTAAAACATTTTAAACTAGCATAAACTGGTCTGTTGGCTGGTTTTAGAGTGGTTTTGGTCACTTTTCAGATGGTCAGACTGTTAACACCAACTCGGCCATGCTGAGAGACCGTCTTAAAGCAGCCTAGGTCAATGCTTTTGCTTTCACTCACAAGAAGGTGAAAGTGTTCTTCCAAGAAAGTTTTGAATTATGTTTCAAAAACCGGTGATGTAAATAATATGGGAGGAAAAGCTATATATCATTGCTTTTGCACTTTTTTACAAAAGTTTTGTGTTCCCCTGAGAAACTTTTGTGAGCAAATACAAAACTGGTAACAGAAATTATATTAAACTATATTTCAAGCTTTTGTGAGCAAACAAAGCTTCTTGTGGGAACGCAAAAGTTTCAGAATGAATGAAAAGTTTCTCAGGGGGATTGAAAAAGTTGAATTAAATTGAGTTATAATCCAAAATGGTGGTAAAAATTTGACATAAATGCATTCTGGGATTACATTCACCTTGAAAGACACACACAATGCTGCCTTTGAATTTGGCCAAAACTGAATAATTATGATTTGTACCTTTTGGAACAGGCTTTGCATCCAGAATGCCTTGCCTGCTGATGATGCATTAAAAACGGTCTAGATAGGCTGCTCACTAGGTTTTGGAACGCATTTACTGAGTCCTGGAAGGTCAACATGAGTCATTTGCTTTGGGTAAAATGCAAATGTTGAACAAACACATCTAATTCAGCATTCTCACGACCTCTGATGGAATAAGACCTTTCGTTCACTAGTGTAGTAACTCAGAAGGTCAAGTCATACAGGGTCAAAGATCTGCTGTGACTGATTGGCTGCCATTAAAGATGTTTTGCTTGGTTGGTTTAGGTGTATATGTGTGTGTGTGTGTGTGTGTATGTTTATTTTTGTGTGCTTGCATATGTGCGTGACCATGTGATAGAACATTAATGACCTCATTACTCTCCAAAGTGATGGGTCTGCTGAAATGTCCTTGCTCTACCCTCTAATTTCCCGTTCTTCTCTGCGTCATTAACCGCTTCAGCTAGCACTTCTCTCAGACAGCAGCTGATTGTGTCGTCCAGCTGTAGGTAGCTTGCTCTGTACCTGACCAAATGAAAGAGGGCTTTGTCGCCTATTGTGTTCAGTCGTCCACATTTATCATCTCTTGCCTGATGACGTGTTCCTAGAGGCCCATTTATTTCCTTGGCCTGCTCCCTTGTGCTTATTTTTATGAGGGAGAACAGGAGTCTTTGTTCACACGACTTAGTGAACAGTGAAGATGTGTTATAGGATGCCAACTTAGGTTTGGATAAGATGATAAAAAGCTGGTATACTACAAGATAAAAATTTACTTGATGCAAAATTAATCAAGTATATTATATTATATTATATTATATTATATTATATTATATTATATTATATTATATTATATTATATTATATTATATTATATTATATTATTGGCAAATAGTTTTTTTGTTTTAACCATTCAGATATCATTCAGTAATATTTAATGAATATTTAATGAGCACATAATGTTTAATGAGTATTTACATTAAAACATGTATTATAAATAAATCCAATTTTTAATTTTATATTTAAATTAGACTATTTTAGTTTCCATATCTAATTAAATTGATAAGAAACCAAAAACACAAGTTAAAGTAGTGTCTGCTGTAATGTTTCAAGTAACTTTTGTGAAAATAACATGAAAATATGGGTGAAATGTTCTATCATTCAACGTAACATATTTATGTAAAAATTAGAAAAAAACAGACTTATTCTGACATGTAATTTTGGTTCTAAGTATGCCTGACAAGATTGTTTGATATATGTACTTTTGTTACACTGAATGACATTTTAGTGGGTGTCTTCTGTAAATCATGGTAAAAAATGTATGATAGTCATTATTTTTTTGCTTATAAAAAATACATAAATATATTTTTTCTTAAAATTTAAACAAAAACATTTAGTTGTGTGTATGTGTGTGTGTGTGTGTGTGTGTGTGTGTGTGTATATATATATATATATATATATATATATATATATATATATATATATATATATATATATATATATATATATATATATATATATATTAATTGTGTGTGTTTGTTTTTTTTTTTGTTAATTGTGATTGTTCATTTGACAGCACTAATATAAATGTGTGTGTGTGTGTGCAAATTCCAAATGTTGAAGTGGTCTCCTAATGAAACGAATGTACAGGGATCCGATGATGTATGTGGTAATGTACAGCTTGTAAAAAACCAGTGAGCTAAATGTTATTGCGTCAGATGGTCGGAATTTGGCTTTAGGCAACTGTAGGCAAGATTTTACAGTCCTGTGACTCTACCAGTGATCTCCCACTAATTTGAAGCAGTTGATGCCCAAGACGTTAACATTAGGTCTTTTGTCATCGCCGTTGGCTCATGACGTGAATGTCTGTCTCATGGCCCCATCTCTCCATCCGGATCTTCACATTCATAATTATTTTGGGGTTTTTAATTAACGCTTGTGTCCCACATGACAAGCAGGCATGCTGTTATGCTGATTTTATTCATTTCTGCCTGGAAATTTAATTCACATGCTCTGTGTTTGTTTAAAGAATTGTAACATTTCAGTGTTATTTATTTAAATGACTGCTGTTATGAAGGGTTTGTAATGAGTTATGGGAGGTGCTGACATGCAGTGTGATGAAATACTTCTGTAAATTTCATTAGGTTGATTCTTTAAACTGATCATTATTAACTCTCTCTCTGTTTTCTGTTTTTTTGATGTCTTAGTCTTGCTCCAGTGTGGATTGCTGGACTCTAAAGTGTAACGTTGGCCTGCTGGAGAGAGGGACTAGTGCCATACTGCATGTTCGCTCACGAATCTGGGCAGAAACATTCATGGAGGTGAGCAGAAAACCTTGGTGCCAGCAGTCCAAAGCTGTCGTCTCTAGATTATTACTAGTACTGTAATAAATGCAAAGCGTGGCTTGTACAAGCTTTCATACAGCCAAAATTCAGATTCCAAAGTCTTAAATAAAAAAGCTTGCTGACCTGTCTGTCTCATGATTACACTGATTAATTATAAAAAAGCGTGGCTGTGTGTGGCGTGGTCACTACTAAGTGAGCTAACAGAGTTTGTAAATGTCCGTTCATGTACAGTATGTTAAAGAGAGTCAGATGATATCTCCAAACAGGAGCTCTTTTGAGAGACGCCTTACATGCTCTCTGCAGTTCTAGCCAATACAAAGCTTATAAGTGAGTGCATTGAAAATACATTAGGAGAAATTCTGAGAGCTCAGCAGACTGGAATGTCAGAGGGGTTTTGTGAGTAGCAAAGCCGGACTGAAACACTGGGATTCAGTGGAACAATACTGCCCCCATCTGGATGCATGTGAGATTGTTACATAGAAAGCCTATTCAGTTCAGAACTACCAGTCACATTCTAATGCACAGCCAGTTTTACATGTTATTTATTAAACTTCTTTTGATCCTTCTTTCTGTTATTGATGTTCTAGATGTGTTTTTTATGCTTTATTTGCAGAATCCTTATAAAACCTTTATTTTGGAGTGCCTTGCTAGTTACAAAGTGGAAAAGATGCCATATGCCATTTTGCCAAAAGTGACTCCTAGTGGTGCTAAAAAGGTAAGCCTCATACTTTACTCATCTAATCTAATTCATGTTCATCACTAGACATAATCTAGTTGGTTTGTATTAGTTAATTCATCCACTGATCTTCATCTTCTGTCTGTTACCTGTAGATGGTCACTCCTGTGGTCTGGAATAAGCCAGACAGTACGTATGCTGTTCCTCTGTGGATCATCATTCTGGCTATTCTGGCCGGTCTTCTACTGCTCGCACTGCTGATCTACGTCCTCTACAAGGTCAGTGTCTCCAGTTTTGATTTCTAGTCAGGCTTGATAATCTAGTTGGGCTAGCTAATCATGAAGCTAGTCATGAAACAAGTTTGCAACCATCAGTAATGTAACTAGTAGCTAATCATAACTTAGTAGCTTGTTACTAATTGTCTCCTTCTCTTCTTGGTTCCTGTAGCTCGGCTTCTTCAAGAGAACGCCGTACGGCACAGCCATGGAAAAAGCCCAGCTCAAACCTCAGGCTGCATCTGAGGCCTAAACATTCAGAAAACACGTCCCGAAGAATGTTCTTAACCAGAGGCCATCCAAAGAGAGGTTACTTGCTGTTTAAAAAAACCCCAAAAACAAAGAAAGACTAAACTGCAGTAAAGGAATACGGAGGAAAGATCACTGGATCTTCACTGTACTGCACTAGATCACGAGACCCTGAGGACTTAAAGCCAAATGAATGTTTATTTTATGTTATCGTTTTTCCTTGATGTGGGTTTCGATTTTTAACCACCACCTATAGCCTACCACTCACAAACAGATCTTAACCAAAGCTCAGGATCACTTGTCTTGCCGGGCAACCTGCTAAAGGAAAAAATGGCAGCAAATCTACGGATTTTGCCCAAGACCGACACAATCTGCACTAATATTAAGAGTTTTAACATTTTCACTGAGTTTTTTCTACTTAGTCCGCAGCTGCTCATGTGTTTCAGATGGATAAACAGCATCTGCAGTATAGCATTTTACATTTTTAGCATGTAGGTTTACACCAAAACAAATCTTATATGCAGTATTTCACAACCAACCAAAGATATTGATACAGGTTTTGCTCATTTATTGTGCTTTGAGAGTGAGAATGAGGTAGTTGGATACCTCACCGTGGACCATCATCTCCACTTTCCTGCTGTCCTTTTCCTTTTTCTTTTTATGAAGATTTTTTTGTTTTGTGGTTTCTAGTAGAATGGGTTTTCACTTCAGATGAGATGTTTTTGCTTTGTGTCTTTCGAGGAAACCAAGCCAGGTTGGTTTCGCTCTCAGGTGATGCCGCGGAAAGGATCGAGTGACTCATTTCTGCGGAAAACATTGTCAGGATCCTTCGCGGAAGGCGATCGTTCTTCCCTACTGAATGTCAGCCATTTCTGTCCTGTTATCTTAGTAGTAACAAGTGACAACGTTGCCTTAAAAGTCATCTGGGACTCAACTGGATCCGCGCCGAGTCTATGAAACCTCGCCGATGCCTTGAAGCAGAGCTGTGCTTTGCCGTTACGCTTACAGACTATTGGGTCAAAGAGCGGAAGGGTCATCCCTCCGAATTTCTGTGGGTGAACAGAGAACCACTGTGGGTTTGGAAGAAGATTTCCGCAAAGTCTGTTTGTCAGTGTAAAATGAACTGACTCGCAGACTGAAAGCAAACCTCTTCCAAGGCAGCAGGCCTCATCCAGGGACTGAATGTTTGAAATACACCTGTATACTTCTTGTTTTGTATGTGTGTCTTTGTGATCATCTGCTTGTGTGCATTTGGATGTGAAGATATGAGTTTTTTTTGGTTTTATGGATTGCCACAGTCAGTGTAGAAATGCCTCCGTACATCATGGTGCTGAAGTGGCCGAATCAGACAGGAAGTAACTACAATCACCCATCGTGAAACTCCTGTTTAACCGAGCCACCTAGAAAGGGAAAGCAGCTGGAACTGTGGGATGTGTAGGAAATCTGTATGGAAGTGCAATATTGTTTTTTTTTTTTTTTTTTTTTGTCATGTGCATATTAATACTTTATTTTAGTGAAGTTCTCAGAAATAAGGATTGTTTGAAGACAACACCCAGTTTGAGGGTTGAAATTAGCCCAGATGTTTAAATAATTTAAAAAGCAGTGTAATGCTGTAGTCTAAAAAATACAGAAACATGACTCAATTGCCAAAAAGGTCCAATAATCTTTTGTCAAATTGAAATATGTCATTTAAGACATGATTTGTCTGTCTGTCATGGTTTACTAATTAAATGTGGTTATTTGAATTGGTACAAAATCAAATAACTGACACAGACTCCACTTGAATCCTTAGTAATGTATTGTACAAATAATTCATTCCTCCAAAAGTTCGATTTTAGTTTTGAGATTTTTGTATTTTAAGCGGGAGGAAACCCATGGGTGTGTCTTCATTATTATTATTTTTATTTTAACTGCCCCAAATCCCCGTTTATGATTTTGTTTCAAGTTGTAAATATGTTTGGTGAGGAGATTATTTTAATTTTCAGCTGATACTGATCTGACGTATTTCATCGCCCCATATTGGGGAGAATCAGAGGGATGTTCAAGTAATTATTTGTATTTACAGTTTGCATTTTAAAATAAATCTTTCAGTTTTTTTTTTTTTTTTTTTTTTACAAGTTATGGTTGAATTGTTTTTCCTTTTTCGATCATTTAGCATGCTTAGGAAAAATAATTTGGAGAAAAAATTGGAATGAGAGATACTAAGTGGATAAATAATTTTAAACCAAAAAAAAAAAAAAAAAAAAAAAAAAAAAAAAAAAAAAAAAAAAAATTCGCACCACAGATGTTCAATAATTTATTTATATAAAAATAAACACTTCATTAATACAAAAAAAAAAAAAATGCATAAGGTATATACTTTTATATATAAATTCTAAAAAACTGTGCTCTTTTCATCATATTTAACTGGTTTAGCTTAGTAGTATTTGGCTTTTATATACAGCAGCTAGTAACAATGTTGTTCTCCAGTGCTTGCTCACAATGAAATTCAAAGGTTATATTCAAAACAGGCCAGAATACTGTTAAATAAGGTGCTGATAGACCATTGATTTATTAAAAATCACTGCATTTATGTGCATTAATTTTCAATAATTCAATGAACTAGAGTCAACTGTCAGTCAAAATGTCTATATAATGTTTATTTACGGACACACTGTTCAGGTTTTTGTCCCTAAAACAACTTCTTTACACCACATCATGCTTCTAAAAACAGCCCAAGCCAATGTTGCTTGTACAGACAGAACGTGGCGAAGAGATACAGAGCTGTAATCAAAATCAACATTGTTATGGTATACATTTTTAACAGTTAATGCCAGCAGCACTGAAGTGAAATTCTTTGCTCATGGTGTAGTGTGTCAGATACGGCACATATTAGTCACAGCAGACGGATCAGAACACTTCTGATAAGGCATCAAAATGAAATTGTCCCTTGTCAGCATTTTCCCAGCCAGTGCTCGGCTTTGCACAGTCCACGCAGCACTGACTGATGACAGTTGTGAGAATTTACACCAATTAATCACACACAGGGTGATCATGGATTCCATCAGTCGCTTTTGTTCTCCAATATGGAGCAGGATGGGCTGAAGAAAGGCAGTCTTGCGGCGGCTCAGCGCTCTATGGCTCTGGAGAGCTGCGTCAGTTTCTTCTGATTGTCGATCACTTTGAGGTTCTGGATGTAATGTCTTATTTTGGCTGCACTGCGCATGGTCAAGGACTGGTCTGAATCTACAAGATTCGAGCGAGTGAAACATCAATGCTGAATTGCAACGACACACTCATGCTGATTTATTCCACGTTTTCGCATTATATATCGTATTGAAGAAAAAGAAAGAATAACATACATGTTGATAATCGAATAGCTTGGGAATCCGAGAACATTCTTTCTGTCAAGCCTTTCTGTGGAGACGAAGGCACTGCAAAAGCACAAAAAAGCAGAATATCTCTTAATTGCCGAATTCAATTTGTCTAAACTCAACGAAGGACAAGAAAATGAAATTCTACAGCGTTAACACTTTGGTTTCCTGTGATCCACACCACTAAGGGAAGCCATACCGTAAGGTTGACTTCGACACTGTCGAACTGTCTTCACTGTTCTGGCAATCATGCGCTGAAAGTAGGGTAAAAAGCACATATTAAATGTGTTGTCTATGGTGTAGAGTTTCAATTTAATGCGACATTTAAAATCACACTCGCACCATTTTCTCAAAGTTGACCAGTTTGTCAGTGTAGTTCTTGTTTCCCTCATGGATAAATGTCATATCTACACAGACAAATAAATAAGTGATAGATTAAGCTGATTAAACTTATATCCACCAAATCATGACATAAATAGTAAATAATGTCAACTGGATTCAGTAGTAAACTGTACCTTTAAGCAGTAGAGGCATGAAGGGAATGTATGGAGGGCTGAGTTTGGCTACAGCTAGTCTGTAGGCCCTGTGGTTACGGGATGGATCCTACAACAAAGAGATGATTACTTCTCATACAGTACCTAGACATAACAAATCCCCGTAAAAAGCAACCAGATATTTGCTCTTACCATCAGTCTTTCATATGCACAGTAGATCCTCTTGGTTTTGTTTGGAAGTCTCTGTCAAGTCAAGTCAAATTTATTTATATACACAGCAGCTTTACAGAAAATCATGATGTTAAATCAATAGTTAACCCAAAATGTAGCATTAATCTAGATTATAGACTGGTATTTTGACAAGAAGTGACGGTTTAAAGTTAAAATGCCTTAATGATAGTTTTGTTGTTGTCAAACTTTAATTGATGAACTGGAGTCGTGTGGATTATTGTGATGTTTCTATCAGCTTTTTGGACTCTGGACAACTGCAGAGGATCCATTAGTGAGCAAGTGATATAATGTTAAATTTAATCAAATCTGTTCTGATGAAGAAACAAACTCATCTACATTGCGATGGCCTTAGTGTGAGTAATTTTAAAGCAAATTTAAATTCTTGGGTGAATTATTTCTTTAATGTTTATAATATCTTCATGCCTTATAGTCACATTTAGCAGATTAGAGCTGGCTGATAATATAGTTTACATTTTGCGATGATACAAGCAATCAAGCAGATGGGATTTGCTACTGTATATATGGATAAAGTTGGACATACTTATATATGTAGCTTTATATAAAGAGCTGACCGATAATATAGCTATATTTTGTGACAAAGTTAATGTAAGGTCATTTGATGTGTGTTAGAGGTCTTGAAAGGAGTTTGATTCTGGTATTTTACATAGAAATAAAACAAGAATAAAGAATATATAGTTGTCCTTACCTCCCATGTTTTATTGAGCCTCTGCACAGCACTGTTACTGAGTCCAAACATCACTGCGAAAAATGAGTTCAGGTTCTTCTGCTCTTTAAAACTGAAATACATCAAATCAGATGCCCATAAGTGGTCAAAAATGGACATGATTTTACATGATTTAACAAGTTTTTTTACATTCAAATAATTTATTCAGACTTTACAATGCAGGTTGGGTCATTTTCTATGTTAACACAACAGATTATTGTTAAAAAATTATTACATCCTGCTGCAATAATGGACAAAAAAAAATCCAGCCACAATTTATACTGAAGTTGTAAATAAAATAAGATTATTGGAATATTTTTTACAAGAAAAAAAAAAATTCTACTTAAAGTATAATTTTTTCAGTATAAACTAACTTTTCTTAGCGTATATTTGTAACATTTATTGGGCTATTTTGTACACATTCTACTGTGTAAGTGTCTACATAGCTGTAAAGCTGCAAAACAAAGTTTGTTTAAAGATTATGTGATTAAAAAGATTATTAGTTAGTGGGTTGGGTGGTTACGGTGAGTCATGCTGATATTGTGAAGGTGAACTTAAGCAAAAGTGTGACGTAAAGTAAGACTAGTGTAAAAGCATTAGTGATTAAACCACTGACAGATGTGGAATCTCCTCCACTATAAAGTACTGTATGTATGTTGTATTGTATGGCTTGTGCACTGATTTTGTACTCACACAACAGCCATCTTGATGAACTTCTTGAGCAGAATGGCTCTCTTGACCAGGTCCTCACAGAGACACAGCTCCGTCACCACCCAGTACTGAATCTCGTTGAAGCGACGCACAAACCGCTCGAGGTTAGCTGTCGTGGCTCCTACAAACTTTTCCCGTCCGAAAACATAGTAGACCAGCTCCACCTGTAGAACAGTAAACTAACTTTAGCCATGTCCATATAGTAGTTTTTGAATATATGGATATGTTGTTGATAAACATTCCATATGTATAAGCGGAAAGCTGAGACGTGGCTTGGCAACAACTGTTTATTCAGATTATTATTAATATTTATTTTTCATTTAACTTTTATTTTGTCTTTGCTGTTACAGTGAATTTACTGTGTTGTGCTTAATTTTATATTATATACAAAATATAAATGTATATATAGTGAAGTGAAAGCTTAACTAATTTGTAACTTAATAATACCTTTAATACCTTTATTTAGCAGGAACACATTAAACTAATTAAAATTGACATTAAAGATGCTTAGATTTGGAGAAGTTTAGCATTACATCACTTGCTCATCAGTGTATCCTCTGCAGTGAATGGGTGCCGTCAGAATGCGAGTCCAAACAGCTGAGAAAAACGTCACAATAATCCACGAGTAATCCACACTTTAGCCACTATTTTAGTCTTTAGTCTCTTATCAGATGTTTGGACTCTCATTCTGACGGCACCCATTCAATGCAGAGGATCCATTGGTGAGTAAGTAATGTAATGCTAAATTCCTCCAAATCTGTTGCTATAATAAAAAAAAAAAAAAAAAAATTATCTTAATCTTGAATGGACTGAGCATGAGTAAACTGTCAAAAAACTTTGATTTTTGGGTGAATTATTCCTTCAAGATAGCAAATCATCCTCCCATTTAAATATAATCTTTAGTTGGTTTGTCTGGTTTGGCTGTTACCTCGTGCATGGCCATGAAGAGCTCCCAATCGTAGCTGGTGTGCTGGCTGGCCATGTCCTTGGAGCACATCTGCTCCAGAGAGTCCATGGTGCTCTTCTCTGGCCCCAGCTGCTCTTTCACGGGTGTCTGCCAGGGTTAAAACACACACATACACCAGAGGAGACTCTTAAATCTGAACCATAATATTTGACCATTCTGTTAATTAACTAACTGCAGAATGTAACCTTTTACATTTGAAACTATATGACTGCAGTTTGAAATTTTCTCTTATTCAATAATTACATGATATTTTAATCAAACTGAATAAAAAATAAATCAGTAAATTAAAAATAAACAAATTTTTGCTGTGAAAAGATCATTATTTAAACTGTTCTAAGAAAAAACAATTATGACTAATATTGCAAAGTATTTCAATGGGCAGAACAATAAATATGTCACAGTTATGTATATTTACAGCGGACTTGTACGGCTAGAATCCCTGCCATTGAGGATCTTTTACTATGAAACAGCAATAATTCTGTTGCCATCTCTCACCAGTTGTTCAACTTGGCTGGCAGAGCAGAGGAAAAGCTTCTCATTCACTCCTAAAGAGGCAGAGACCGCCGTGGACTCCAACTTCAGCTGAACCCTGTCTGCAAAAGGCAAGCAGAAGAATCTTTGATCACATAAAACATCTGATCAGGTAGGACATAATCTAATATTAAAGCTGTAACAGTTCTGGCTCAATAAAAAGATCTTCAGAGGAAATTCTGAACCCAAATACTCTGAATCTCATAGCTTACCTCCTTTGGAATTCATCTTGACTAGCACATAGTCTCTCTCAGGATCCACTAATGTAGTCAAGATGTCCCTCACTGAAGCATCGACCGGCAGCATCACAGTGACAGCCTTATGATCCAGTTTAAAGATCTCATACAAGACTGCAAACGGACAATTGGACTATTTTAAATTCAATTAGCTACATTCCATGGTGACTATTTTGATTAATTTGAGCAATTTCACAGGGATATTATCCTTGTTTTATCTGCTCTTGGTTTAATTTCTTTGTGACACTGGTTGTTATTAAAACAAACCTTTATCTTGAGCTTTAATCGACCATAATTTCCCCACCGGCTCTTCATAAGCAGAAAACCAATCAAACGTTTGGTTCAGCTGAAACAAACAGATGACCATATTGGATATTAGAGCTTGCAGGGCTTCAAAAGGCAGTTTTCAACATGTGTATACAGACTGGGTGTCTGAAAGAAATGGACTGCATCGATGGTCTCGGTTATGATGAATTTTCTCTGTCTGCAAAAAAGTGCACTTCTTATTCCAGGAAAGTGAGGAAACCATTTTAAAACCATTTTTTAAAGATGCTGTCTCTCAGAAAAAAACGAAAAAAATTCCTACCAGAATGATTTGCATTACTGCACTACAGTGTTTTCTACAGAGTTCTGTTCTGTTTTTGTATGTATATATGTGTGTGTGTGTGTGTATGTGTGTGTGTGTATATATATATATATATATAATATATACACACATATATATACACATATATATATATATATATATATATACATATATATACCTATATTTATATACTGTATGTAAATGATTTTAAGTGACTGTCTACGCAGGTTTACATTACACCAGTAGGTGGCGGGCTAGCAGCAAATCGTAATGATTAAACTGAATCATTCGAAAACGAAGATTCATTCAGGAACAAAACAAGTGAGTGGGTGAATCATTCGTTCAACCGATTCTTTCCAAATCACTTTATTCAAGAACAAAACACCACTGTGGTGGGTTGCTGAAAGATGCATTTTCAGTTTATATAAAGGAGAATTCATTTATTAACGATAAAACATCAATAACTTTTGTGGAATGATGCAAAATTTGCAAAAAACGTTTGACTGGGTTTTATGTGACAATGGATAAGACTGACCTACTTTTAGTGTACATTTCAATGCTTAAAGCATGTATGACTCTCAGAATGGGATTTACTTTTCTTTAGTTCTCTTAGTTTGTCTAAAGACCTCAGAGATGTTGACTTTTCCAGCGGCGAGTCTGTTTATCATGCTTTGTCATAAAGTAAGTAGGATTTATTGGTTGGTCGCTGCAAGGTTCCCATTAGACTAAGAAAGAATAAGGGCCTCTTACCTTCGTCAGAGTGTGACATCCATTCTCGGTTCTGTAAGGAGTATAATAGGGAGCAGCTATGAATGTAGGATTATGTAAAGAGGGTTGATTGCTTGTATATCAGTCTCAAGAGAAAAGGTGTGGACTTTATAAATGCAGGTCAAATAAAGATCACTTATGGTATTTATTACTTTATGACTGGAAATGCTTCAAAGTGTGAAGTGCAGTAACTGTGCAAACACTGGCAAAGTAACTTTAAAAGTTCCTTGACTTGACTTTGAAGTACAGCTGAGCAATATCCATCAGTCACAAAGCATAGTATAAGAGACCTGATTTTGGTCATTATGACCAAATATTTATGTGTAAGTGTTTGTATGTGTACAAATGTACATCGTCAAGTGTGTAACTTACATTTTTGTCTTTTTCCTGTCCCTCAGCTGTTCTCTGAGCATGCTGGAAAGTCTCGAGTCAGCCATCACCGCTTCCCTAAATTTCTATCACAAAAATAGTGATATTTTAAATAATCTTACTTTGCATTAAATTTTAAGACAACAGCATTGACAATGCAATTAACGAAAAATACATAGAGTATTCAAAGACTAAAATATAGTAGGGTTGCACTTAAATGTATTAATTGGAATCTGATTGAATTATACATGTTAGGTTATAATGATATTACATATAATTATATAATAACATTACAATATTAATATAATATATAATTTTATTTTTTATTATTAGCATTAGACTATGCAAAATGAATATTTTTACATTTACAAAAGTCAGTTTATTCTGTCTTTAAGGCTTAAAGTGTCCCACTTTCACCTCTAAAGTGCCTTTAAAGTACTGGGTTTTTACATAATAAACATTTTAAATGTTTTATGACTGAAGAAGTACTACAGCATTTAATTTTTACCTCTAGGAATTCAGAAGCCACAGGATTGTCCCTCAGTAGCGGACCGTACAGAGCCACCCAGTGAGCCACCAGTTTCACAACCTTCTGCTTGGTGTTGAGAGCATATGCTGCCTTCTCCAGGTCTGTACCTTCTGATGGCTCCACTTGGTAGGTGCAAACGCAGGTTAAGGATCAAAAAACACTCACTCAATGTTTCAGATAGAGCTTTGAGCTCTTCAGCATAAAGACTGGTAACAAAACAAGTAAAACAGAGAGAAATATCGATATAAAGTAAAAAATCAGTAGTTCCTGTAGCGGCAGGATATTGATGCTGGAGGGCTGCACAGAGCTGACTGCAGGGCATGAAGACTGGATGTGTTAAAAGGAAGTCAGTCACACTGGGATCTGCAGATGTACAAAACAGACTCATAAACGTCATTAACAAGGACTTGTTTTCTTTGCTGAGCTGTGTTGAGAATCCCAGAACAATCTGAATCATCTGACTGCTGGTTTTTAACACCAAATGAGCAGGAATGTTTTGATACATTCTTATGCAGTGGTAATGTACATAACTGATCGGTTTTAAACAAATACTAGATTCCTAACTTTTTCATAATAAAGATTTAGGTAACATTTTAGAATAAGGTTCCATTAGTTAATGTTAGTTGATGTATTAATTAACATGAACAAACACTGAACAATACATTTATTACTGTATTTATTAATCTTTGTTAATGTTAGTTCATGCTAATTCACAGTGCATTAACTAATATTAACAAGCACAACTTTTGATTTGAATAATGCATTAAAATGAACATTAACTAAGATCAATAAATGCTGTAGGAGGATTGTTCTTGCGTAGTTCATGTCAACTAACATTAACTAATGGAACCTTATTCTAAAGTGTTACCAAGATTTCTTTAAATAGTTCAAAATGTTCAGCCATACCTATAAAATCAGTGCCATTGTTTTCCAGTTTAATCATCTCCAGCATGTGTTCTAGGATCTTCTCTGGTGTTCCTGACATTACTGTGTACCTGAGAGAGGTGGATAATTCATATTCATAATTAAGTATCGTTCATAATTGGTTGAATACACTTGAAATCAAATAACAGTGATGACTAATGATTTAGCTTGCATTTCATTGCACTTTTGTAGGTAAAGTTCCTAGGATGAATCACTTAAACTTTCACTGCAGACATTGAACGGCTTTAGCTATTCTGGATATGTATTATTCAGGGCTCGTTTCACTTGGTGATTTTATATCTATGATTTATGAAGCTGGATTTGAATTGGCTGATTTAATTTACTCAATATGTGGGGTAAAATGGGCTTAACACTGTGAGGAGATATTCTCATAAATTAAGTCAGTGCAATTCAAATGACTAAGTAATTGCTTTTATTAACTCTAAAAAGCCTGCTGTATTATATTTACATAATCAAGAACTTTTTTTTAAAACCTGCTGTACACAATCTACTACATGCCTTCTGTGGTAAGCATTTAAATATCGTACTAAGACATATTATTGAAAGATATCGAGTGACAACGGATATTTATATGCATACATATTATTGAAAGATATCGAGTGACAAAAAACGGTAAAAAGTTCTGTTTGGTTATGCTTGTTATGGTGCAGAAAAAATGAGGTGTCAATTTAGCAGATATTTATATGCATTTTATGTAAGTATGCTGCTTGCTGATCCTCCCTGATAGGTGGATAGGTGAACCAGAACCACCTGACCGTGTTCCTCCAGGCGGACAGTGTTGGCCTCGACATCCTGCAATTAAACTCAGGTTAAAGACCACCATAGATATACCCATCCATGCAGATCCTAAGCTATGCACACAACCTACCTTAAGGATACGTATAAAGTCCTGCTTGTCCACCCGCAGGAAGTGGCAGTTGTCCTCTCTCAGGATGATGGTGGCAGAACGAGGGGCGTCGTTCACCAAGGCCAGCTGCCCAAAGTCATCTCCCTCATGAAGCGTGGTCACCAAGCCCTGTGTGACGCACATACACAAGATCAAGTATGAATTATACCTTCAAACAATGTAAGTATATCTAAATTTAAACTCAGTGACTTCTAAAGGTCGCTCACATGAAGTTAAATTGCTTTACCTTGCCGTGTGTGATAACATTAACAGAGCCTCTCCATATGATATACCAGGAAGTTCCTTTGTCCCCCTGACTGAATACTGAAATAAACACAAACACATTACATTGTTTTCTTATAGTCCCTCCTCTCTAACCACCTGCTCTATAGTGAATAAATTCCAGTTAAAATCAAGTAAATAAAATCAAGACTCGTCCAATATTTTTTCTTTTTGAATATCCTGTTTCACCCAGCAATACATTCCATTATAGAAGAAAAATCGGTTTCATGTTTCATTTTGACATTAATAATAATAAATTAAAAAGGGCATGTCCAAGTCCATTGGATCCATTTAAAATCATAATGCAGCATTAATATGTCTGAAAAAAAGATGTACGAGTCTGAATAAACTAAACTAATAAGAGCTTATGAAATCTGACAGATTTTTAAAAGTGACTAAACTACCCAATTAGATATTCATCAGTGTCTCTTCCTATTCGTGCTATTCACTCTGCATGACTGACTGCTGCATTGATGCCAGACGTGCTGTAAGTGCTTTCATTTCTTTTCCCTTTGTCTCTCAGTTTGCTGATATTAGGATGTCAATCATTCAGTTCATCACGTAACAAGGGAATTACACAATAAAATGATTTCATCATCTCATTCGCATGCTGTCTGTCTTTGGTGTCTAAGCAGGACGTTTGCTGCTCATTTTAACTCTGGCTAAGCGCAAATTCAATATTTAGCATGGTTCTTTCTTCCTGCCCGCCACTAATGAAATGTCATCATTGCTTTCACACTCACAGACTGTTCCCGCCTTGGCATGGCTTTCAAAAACCAGCACTGCTGCCAGCTCCTTCCGAACCTATGGGAAAGAAATGAGGGCTGAATGAAGATTTGTGGCGTAAACAAACATGACGGCTGTCAGCGACTGTTGACTTACAGATGTAGACAAGTGGGCCACAGCTTTGACGTGCAGAAGTTCTTCGTAAATAACTTCCAGATCCTCTGGAGTTCTCTGGTTTGGGCTAAAACATGGACACAGATTATTACACACAAAAACCTTATTTTGTTTATAACAGATTAAACATGAAGTGTGTGAGTTTTTTTGATGTGTGAAATTCTGTCCCAGCTTATATCTTCAGACAACTATAACGGTCACAAATATAGTGCTTGTCATGTTAGACTTGATATGATATTGATTTTAAAAGAGTCTGACATTAGCGTGTTTCTGAGCGAATGGCGATACATTAAATGCATATTGGGTAGTACATTTTTAATTAAACCAAACTATTTTAATGATACATTTTTTAGCTCTGAATGAAATTGAAGTTTATATTCAGCATGCTCCTTCATCTGGTGACTCTAGCAGCACTTCACCTTTAAGTGCTAGTACATACAGTATAAACTGTGTTTATGCTTGTTATTTTTCAGACTGTTTTGGCACAGTTTTTGGTGTCTTACCATTTACGCAGTATCATAGTCAGAAGAGCATCTGGACCCATCTGGACCAGGAGTGATAAACTCTCTTGGAGTTCGTCGTCTTTGGAGTCTTTCTCGTTAGTTGTGTGATTAAGCTCAAACTCTGCCTCCATAAAGCGGTAAAACTGTGTGTCTTTGTCATGGAAGTTTAACTCCTGTTTTACTGCACATTTTGACAGAAACATTGGTTGTCAGTTAGTCAATACAGTATCTTCAGATATATAATACTAATAAAAATAATTAAATAATACCATGGGTTTTTTTTTTTTGGCCATGGCAAAACTATTTTCTTTTAGGCATGTACCATTGTAGTAAATAATGATTTAACACGAATGATGTAATCCCTCAGTATCACAGTATTATACTACATCACTATACTATAGAACTTTTTTGTAGAGGGAAAGCATGCAAGAAATGAAGATAATCTTGTGTTGATATCTAAAGAAGATGTTGTTAATACTCACCATGACTCAGAATGCCCTCATCCACTAAAACTTGCCACATTCCGACTGCCTGACTCCGGGACTGGAAGCAATCATTGAGTTTCATTAGCCAATCCACAAGTTCCTTCCCACTGCAGCACTGTCTGTGGGACAAACCAGAGAACCATTTTGCTGTCAAAAAGCAGACTGAATTTAAAGTGTTTTACATGTATCTGCATGTCTTTATGGTTGAATGACGTACGTTGATTTATTTGTATCTCCAAAGCATTCTAAGTGACTTCCTGGGAATGATTAGATGCATTTGCATCAAAGTCAGAAATATAACACGCTTTGCACAAGCACATGACAGACAGAGTGAAATATTGACCTGTAGGTCTTAAGATGGTGTTTTCTGTCTCTTATCAGGCCTGGGTTACGCTCCATCAGAGTGCTGTACACCACCCGCGCAGCCTTCAGGATCCGGTCGGATAAAAACTGACGGAGAGAAACAGAACAAAAAGTAATGAACATTTTTGCTGTCATTATTTTGTAAATATTTTCTAAGCTGGTCTTATTCTAATATTTGAAATGGCTTTGAATGCTGTTTAAATATGCCAGGAAATTAAAATTGATGACATTTTTCTTCTTAAAGGTTGAAAATGTTTAAAAAATGTTTTGACTGTCTTTTAAAAACTATTTATATTGAATGTGTAGAAAGTTTTGGCAAAATTCATTTTTAGTTTATGGTTAATTTTAATTATGTTTACACTTTGCATTTATTCATTTTGCAGACGCTTTTATCTAAAGCGACTTCAAAATGAGGAATACAACAAGCTACAACTTAGAATAGTATAAGCTAGAAGCATAGAATTTTTATTAGATTTTTTTAAAAGCAGGATGCAGTTAAGTGCTCTTAGAAGAGATGAGTTGATAGCTGTCTGTTGAACATTGTTTGGGATTCAGCATTCTGGATGAGTGTGGGAAGATCATTCCATCAGCATTCAGCAACGAGCGTTGAATGAAAATGTTCTGGAAAGTGATGAGTAATATCAACACAGTCAGCTAAACGGTCCCATCAAATCCTGATTGATATATCCCAACCTAATTATCTACCTCTGAATATGCCACATTATGTAAGTTAAATTCTGTGCAGTGATGTGTTGTTTGATATTTGTCAACCTAATTATCTACCTCTGAATATGTCTTATTATGTTTTATTATTTTGGTTTAATTTATTGCAGTTGGTTGAGTTTGTAAAAGTATCAGCTTGTGTTTACGTTGGTTGAGAAAATGCCACATTTTTTCCAACACCTCCTCCGCTGAGCTGAATTTACCAAACTGAAGATCGCTACTGTTCAAACTCCTCCCCCATATGTAAGCTGTTTCTCTGCTCGTCTGTTTTCCTTCTATCAGCTTGATCTGTTTTCATCCATCCCTCCCTTCCAGGACTTCTGTTTTCATTCCATGTCTCCTCCTTTCCCACTCGTCCCCCCGCAGATGGCGCGTCCCGCTCCAGCTCCCAAACAGACTGAGAAAACTGGAGTGTAAGAACTCAACCTTACTGACTGAGGCTAGTTTATTGAACTACTGAAGCATGTCACCGTTGTTGCTACGCAGCCTTCGTTTTTTCTGCATGACTGCCAAAACCAACTCACTGATCACTTGGTGATAAAACTGGTTCCGCACATTGACACACTTAAAAAGCAAACGTCTGTTGAAGTGGAGGCAAAGATAGGATGACATGGACAAGTTGGTAAAAGCAAGTATTGCATTAAAAGCTAGATATTTAAGATTTTCCTGCTGAAAAGGGCAGCTTAGACTGGCATCAGGGCTGGTTTGCACTAAAGAAAGGAGGTTGCTAGTTAAAAATATATTTAGAAACATAAAACGCTCCTTTTTTTATTGACGACACTATGTAAGTGATTGAAGTGGTTTTAGTAGAGATCACACACACCAAAATACACCTCATTTTTACATTTATGCTTCAGAACATCAAAAGCTGCGAGTTCAAAGGCAAACGCCTCAAGCTTTTGCATGAGCCCATAACAGCACAGCAACCAAAGTAAACTGATAACTATTTGTGCATTTACTGAAGAAAATAAGAGTGGTGCTGGCCACAAAACTTGCTGTCATGATGCTAGGGTGTTGTGAGTGGTTGTCGGCCCATTGCTATGTGGTTGCTAAGATGTTCTGTGTAGTTTTTTAGCCTGTTGCTTGCCTATTGGTCCAAATTAAAACTACATGCACTACCAGTCAAAACTTTGGGGTTGATAAGATTTTATGTTTTTGAAAGAAGTATCGTAAAGGCTGCATTAATTTGATCAAAAATACATTAATAAGAGTAATATATTGAAATGAATTACAAATAAAGCTGAATTTTCAGCAACATTACTCCAGTCTTCAGTGTCATATGATCCTTCAGAAATCATTTTAATATACTGATTCAATGCTCAAGAAACATTTCTTAATGTTGCTGTTTAATATTTTTGTAATTAAGTTTTTTCACGATTCTTTGATGAAAAGTTTAAAAGAACAGCATTTTTTAATTATAACAAAATCTGTTACTTTTGATCAATTTAATTTATCCTTGTTGAATAAAAGTATCAATTTTCTTAATTTACCGTTTCTCAAAACATTTGAACTGTAGTTTATTTTTTATGTGCCATAAGACAGTATATGGCAGTATGAAATATATAGACCGTATACTATCATAAAATGATTTCATGACCCCACCATCCATCTTGTGCGACAGCATTTTTTTATGTGTTAACATCTAGCTTAATTCAGTACTTTATAATCTGTAGTTAATATATTTAGATTCATCTTTTGTACACTCAATATCCTATTATTCTATTACAACCTATATTTCAATATTCTATTAAAACAACTGCAATATTGCAGAGTATTTGGGATGGATAAAATGTGGATTAGGACACATGCTCTTGCTCCACCCTAGCTGTCTCATTCTTTAGTCTTGTGATTTTATGGAAAATCTCATCCTTTATTTGTTTGTTCTGTTCCTCCGCAGAACAGTTTGTCCCAGGATGAGGTCTTGAACTTGAATTGCCTTCATCTCTCACACTTTATTTGTTGTGGTTGTTGCTGAGGGCGGTGGCGTGTGCCTCTTCTTGGAGGCCCCTGGCCTGGTCTGTCAGTCACGGTGATGTAATTGGCTTCTGACCCATGAGGGATCGGCTGACCTGTCTTTTCAGTCCAAAGAGAGGCCAATTCTGCAGTGCTGTTCTTACAGGACCACTTCATTAAATGCTACACAAGGACAGTATTGGACAGAACGTGCTTATTCTCCAGTCCAAATTATCCAGAGGCAATTTCAGAGTTACAATTACTCTTAACTCATTTGGTAATAAGTACCCAAGTAGATTAGCCAACTAAGCAGCACAGCCCTTAATGTGGTCAACTTACATCTAGCCCGTATTTTCTGAGACTTAGACGCTGCAGAACTCTCCATCTAGCTCACTTTACACAGCTTATCCCCAGACACTGTGTCTGCAGACCCTGAGCATGTAAATCTCTCCCCTGTCATCTCTGCTTCATGATTCTGTCCCTGGAGATGAGGGTATTAATGGGAACAGTAGCTGGCAGCCTATTCCCAGCATTCTACAGTCACCAGGGTAATAATTACTTCACTGTGGATCACTGACTGTGACACAGGGTAATAATTACTTCACTGTGGATCACTGAAGGATACATAATTACTTCACTGTGGATCACTGTCTTCAGTCATTCTCCATTTTACCCAGATATCAACCTTATCATTCAGTTTACATATTAATGATATTTGTAAATGCCTTGAAAATGGCATTGGTCATTTTAGTGGATACACTACCATTCAAAGGTTTGGGGTTGGTAAGCTTTGTAAAATGTTTTTGAAAGAAGCTACTTATGCTCACCAAGGCTGCATTTATTTGATCAAAAATACACTGTAATAAAAAAGCCCTGTAATATTGTGAAATAGTATTGTAATTTTAAATAACCATTTTCTATTTAAATATCACTTAAAAAGTAATTTGTTTCTGTAATGCAAAGCTGAATTTTCAGCAGCCATAACTCCAGTTATGTGTATAACATGATCCTTCAGAAATCATTCTTATATATAGTATTAATGCTAGAGAAATATTTCTTATTTTCACATTTGAAAAGAGTTGTGCTGCTTAATATGTTAAAAAATTTCTATAATGAATAAAAAAAGTTCAAAAGAACAGCATTTATTTGAAACAGAAATATTTTGCAACAAAGTGTTTACTTGTCACTTTTTGATCAATTTGCTGCCTCCTTGCTAAATGAAAGAATTAATTTCTTTTAAAAAAATTGTACTGATACCAAAACCTTTGAACAGTAGTGTATATGTTCATTGCGGTAATTTTGGACATGTTCCACTGTTTGGCAACTTGAAAGTTTCAAATGAGTATTAATTTCGAAGGTATCTATTATTCATCTTATATCCCCTTTTTTTGGCTTAAAAAAAATTTGCTTGCTATATTTACATGTATGCTTGCTTTTCTGATTCTCTCATGTGTGTCTAAGGATCACAGGAAAGCTCCAACCAAACTACCAGGTCATAGAAACACTGCTTATGTGACGTCTCCACATAACTTAGGGTTTGTCTGGAGGGAGAGGGAGGCATTGTTCAAGAGTAGGTCAGATTGCTATACAAACAGTCACCAAAAAAATGAAGAAAGGCAGGATGGTAGCTATACTATAGCTATACTAATATACTGTAGATATGTGATTATAAATTGGCTAGGATAAATAATGCTTTTTTCAAAATGGTGAGAATGATTTGCATTAGTAAATTATAAGATTCTATTTATAAAATATTTAAATAATTTTTTTTAAGTATTTTGTCATTTAAGCTATTGTTACAAATTGTAAACCTATTAAAATTATTCTGATTATAGGAAAGTTTAGTTAAATAAAATAAAATAAAAATAACCTGACAAAAATATGTATAAAACAAAAATTGAAAAAACTTTTTTAGATTTTTTTTTGTGTGTGATCACTACTATGCACCACCTGAACTACTGAAAAACAACCTTATTGTTCGTCCCTGTTTGTATGAATATGAAAAGCTACTCAACAAAACAATAGAGCCTCACCCTGAGATTTGCAAGCGTCTAACACAATACCTCAACTACAGAGACTTGTTGGGGATGTGGTTGTGCTTCCTTTGTATACAAGTGTTAGTCCAAAGCTGAATTTTCAGCAGCCATAACTCCAGTTATGTGTATAACATGATCCTTCAGAAATCATTCTTGTATTCTTTTTTTTCCATCTGTGGGCGATGGTAACAGCAGAGGCAGTCGTGATGGTGCGACCTTGGTGAGCCGAGGGAGAGGCTTCATTCCGTACAATACAAAGCGAACTCACAATAGAGGTGGGCAGGAATCATATTAGGAACACTGGGGCCACTCAGGATGCATTATGGTTATGAACTTATAAAGGATATTATTGTTAACTAAAGTATTAAAACCTGTTTTGTAAATTGAAGTAAAGCTGAAATAAAGTATAAATATTAGTTGAAAACTTTGTTTTAGTTATTTGCCAAGGCAAAATTTGTCATTTTTATTTAGTTTAAGTTGAAGCACTAAAATTACTAATCAATAAATAAAAACTAAAACTGAACTTAAACAAAAACTGAAATAAAATAAATGTAACCTATAGTAATATAATAATTATAATGATAATAAAAATGACAAAAGCACAGGACTGAGTAACCCTAACAGATTTACTAAAAATGTAACTTAAAATTAAAACTTAAAATCTAAAAATAAAATCTAAATTTAAAATATAAACTTTAATACATATTAAAAAATACTGAAAATAACACTGGAACATATATAGGCTGGTGTAAAACTGCCATCTTGCTAGGGTGGATGTCAAGTGTTCAGAATGTTTTTATCTCGTTGCTATATAGTTGCTAGGATGTCTGGATGGTTGCTATGGTGTTGCAGTGTGGTTTCTAAGGTGTTCTTGAATATTGCTCAGAGGCCGAAATCAAAAGAACCCCACCATCAAGTCTCTGTTACATTCTAATCTTAAGATATGGCTGGATAGGGCTTTAGAAAAACCTTATTTAGAAAACTCTACCTATTGCCTTAACTATGAGTTATAATAATAGTGATGCTTGCCTTAAAAACCACAACTAATAATAGAAAAGATCAGAGTGTTTAGATGAAAACAGCTTTCCTTGTTCTCTTTCTGCTCAGAGGAACACACTCCAGGAATCACTGTGCCCACAAAAAACACTCCAGGAGCTGAGAGCATTCCACAGATGAAACGTCCTTCCAGAGCCCTGATAAACCACATTTAAATCCTTGGCGATATTTCCTTTTCTCCCATCAGGCACTGACCAATTCTCAAATATGCAAGCGCAGATGTCTGCTTAAAACCATCTACTGAAAAACAAAAAGCTTCAGGTTTTCTGAGATTCCCCTTTTTTTGTTGAAAGCAAAATCGCATAAGAAAAGAACAGAAAAGTGAGTGGGCAAAGGAAATAGGTATTTTTGGTCAGTGTTGGGAAAAGTTATTTGTAACGCATTACAATATTACTTAAATTAAAAAAAAATTGCTCGGATTTGTCAAAAATCGGCTAATTTAATTGGTACTCAATTATCTGAGCTGTTACTTTGTCTAATTTGTTTCTATTATATATATATATATATATATATATATATATATATATATATATAATATATATATATATATATATATATATATATATATATATATATATATATATATATATATATATAAACAAGTGTCAAAAGTTTGGAAACATTACTATTTTTAATGTTTTTGAAAGAAGTCTCTTCTGCTCATCAAGCCTGCATTTATTTGATCAAAAATACAGAAAAAAACAGTAATATTGTGAAATATTATTTATTCCTGTGATGCAAAGCTGAATTTTCAGCATCATTACTCCAGCCTTCAGTGTCACATGTAACATCCAGTCTATCACATGATCATTTAAAAATCATTCTAATATTCTGATTTATTATGAGTGTTGGAAACAGTTCTGCTGTCTAATATATTTGATGAATAAAAGGTTAAAAAGAACTGCATTTATTCAAAATAAAAATAAAAATTCTAATAATATATATATTCTAATAATATATTTTCTTTACTATCACTTTTTATAGTTTTGATGTATCCTTGCTGATTAAAAGTATTGATTTTATTTTAAAAAAAAAAAGAAAGAAAAAAAAAATTACTGACCCCAAATTACTGACCAGTAGTGTATATTGTTATTACAAAATATTTATATTTTAAAAAACATAGCTTCTTTTTTTTTTTTTTTTTTTTTTTTTACTTTTTATTCATCAAAGTATCCTAAAAAAGTATCACATGTTCTGAAAAAAAATATTAAGCAGCAGAACTTTTTCCAACTTTAATAATGAATCATCATATTAGAATTATTTCTAAAGGATCATGTGATAATGATCCTAAAAATTCAGCTTTGCATCACAGAAATAAATGATAATTTAAAGTATAATAAATTTAAAAACATTTTAAAAATTATTTTAAATTGTAATAATATATCAAAATATTAAATTTTTTTTATGTATTTTTGATCAAATTAATGCAGGCTTGATGAGCAGAAGAGACTTCTTTCAAAAACATAAAAAATTGTAATGTTTCCAAACTTTTGACCTGTACTGTATATATATGTATATATATATATATATTTTTTAAAAAATATAAAATTTTGTATATATATACACACACACACATCTATATGGAATTTTAGGAAAAACATCTAAGACAAAGTTGGTATTACATGATGCTGATACAGAACTAGTTTGATTTGGTTTGTTTGATTTACTTTGAATTTAGGGTGTACAACAACATGTTTACAGTGGCTTCCTCCCTCAGGGGCTGATACTGAAGGAACATGTGTCATATGAGCAGAGAAAGTTGCACCGCAATGCTAGAACTGTCTGTGGTCATGAAATAGCTGCTAAAGAGTGATGAAATGTACAGTATATGCAATCATACTATTTCACTTTCAGAAAACAAACCATTGCGTATGCATAACAATTGCACAAAACATCACAAATTAGTGATCAAAAGACAGACACTGCATTTGCAATCCACTTGAAATGATACTTGGATGGAATGACAGACCTGTGTTTTGAACATTATGATGTGTAATTATGGTTGTTTGTCAAAAACAACAACAAAATGTGTTTAAAATCAATCTTTTTTTAAGGTTTATTGCAGCTTTACCCGTTCTGGAGAAATCTTGGCAAAACTACTCAACAAGATGCCTTATATTATATTTCACATCTTGTGTTTTTTTGTGCCATATTTAGAATTTCATCAACTGTTCTATGTCCTTAACATTATTGTACAGAGCGCCACCCTTTATAATCTCTGTGCGCATGATATTATAAACACATAGAGGTCAGAGGTGTCTAGATAAAAGCATGCTTTCTGTTGAAGAGATGCCACACATCACTATGAACAGCTTCACTGGAGCTCATTTAAAAGGGTAGATCCCCTAAAAATTCATATTCTGTTATCATTTACTTTCTTTCATCTGTCTAAGTTCATCATTAAAGATGTTCATATGGCTTGAGGAACTTAAATTTAGTTACTTATCGTTTGACTTCAGAAGATTTGAATTCTAGTGAATGAGTTGCATGATTTGATGTTATGGTACTTATCTACTTTTCGAAGCTTCAGTCTTCATTCATTTTAAATGCATGAAAAACAACCAATACATTCTCATTTTGTGTTACAAAGAGGAAAGCCGATTTGGAATGATATGAGGGTGAATAAACAATGTCAGTCATTTCATTTTTGGGTGCACTGTCCCTTTAAGGCTTGTCAACAAAACCCAGGCCACTGTTCAAAGACCTTCATACCTGTTTGATGGTGTCTTGTGTGTCCTCGGCTTCTGGCAGAGGTGTCTGTGAGGAGAAAAATAGAGAGAAAGAGTTTAAAGTCCATGTAAAGCAATATTAAATATGTGTTCTGAGTTTGTATAACCACAGGAAAATGTGTTATTAACCACACAGACAAGTTTGAAAGATAAAAAAGCCAAGTAAATAAAATAAGGTATCAAAATCTTAAAAAATAATCAGTATTATCAGCACTGTCAGGGCTGAATATTCCACAGGCAAGGACCAGTCACTAAATCTAGTTTTAAAGTATAATAGTTATAGAGATTAAACAATCAATCCTGCGACTGGCAAAATGCCATTGTTTCCATGTACAGCATCAAAACTATTAAAACACGATACAACAAAGGCACAGAGGGCTAAAGAATGCCAGAAGACATGCCAGACTAATGCTGCCATGTGTGGCATTTGACACTATAGCACTGCACATGATCTTTGCCACCAGCCTCCCTCTCAGCAAAGACTGATGAACTGCCATAATGTAATTAAGATTCACACGAGAATTCAAGAGGAATGTTTGGCTCTTTAAGCTTGCGGGGTGGAGGAGGGACAGATACTGTCGTTAAGAGGTTTATCCTTTGTCTTCGCAAAACAGTTTGCTTGACTAACAAATGTGCTGAGGCTGAGCAAAACACAAAACATTAGACAGTAGGGTAGGTATGTATGGAATAATTTGTGTTCTGAGGATGGTTTGAACACAAAACATTTGTATGTAGGGTAGGTTTGTATGGGTAATTTAAATTAGTTATTTTGACTTTTATCATCCCAATCACGAGTTTGTTTCTTATGATTATTATTTTTTTTTTCTCGATATTAATTTTTGTTTGTTGGTTATTTTAAACTATGTATTCTGCAGAACTGTGTAATATCTGTGAAATAATAAATTACTTTCAGACATATTGATAAAGTCTATTCGCATAAACAATGACAAAATGTGGCTATACTCTTAACACTGACATTTTCATCAAAAAATTTACATTTTCAGATAACTATTCCTTTAATGCTCATTATGTTGTTGAAAATTGAAAGGACAATAGAAAAAAGGAAGCATTCAAGTGATTTCAAGCCGCTGAACTGGACCACATACTTGAGAATGAACAGGTTGTAAGCATGCACATCTGATTGGAATCCCACTCAAGAGGCACTCAAGATCAAGTTCTCTGTCATACTCTGTCCAGCCATTAACTAACAACAATTGCCAGCAGCTCTGATCTCTGTCTGCAATCAAGAGGCAAGAAAAGCTTCACTCTCCTCTACATCTTAAAAATCAGAGCATCAGGAAGACTGAATACAGAATAAAGGATGAACTATGTTTAAATATTTATTGGTAAGCTGTTAACCACTGGTGATTTAGATTGCCAAATGCTTTTTAGTTATTGATTCTGCCATGAACTGTCATATAGAGGAATCTCTGGGTAATATCAAATATAATTCATAATATCATATTTCACGGTACATTTAAATAACCAGGTCCACACAGAATCTGTGTGCCAAAAAATAGGAATCCCTGTCACAACACAATACACAGCTTCCATTTCCAAGTTTCTTAAATATTTTAGCAAAGCAATATAATTTTTGCTTTCAGCTACATTTTTAAAAATAAAGTTTCCAAAAGGTTTTTTTTTTTTTTTTTTTTTTTGCAGTGCCATAGAACTGCCATTTTGGTTTTGGTCTTTTAGTGGACAGTTCTTAAATTTTTTTTTTTTTACATAAAAAAATCTAAAGAACCTTTTCCACTATATAGCCCCTTTTGTGCAATAGAAAAATTCCATGGATGTTAAAGGTTCTTTATGGATCCATAGATTCCAATAAAGAACCTTTATCTTTAAGAGTGAATCAGCAAGTAGTACTGCTCTGTTTAAAACATTTGATCATGTTTAAATCCATTCTGCATACTGTCACCCAAAATTGCAAAAATGCTTAAAAAGTCTGCTTATGACTCTGATTTTATAGAAAAATAATCTCTACAGACAATTTAATTAATTCTGGTTGTGCCCAAAACCATGATATATTTGGAAAGATCCAAATCATATCCATTAATGACAAATGCAAGTACAATAAAAAAATTATGATTTCAATGAATCGCTAATGAATCACTCGGACTGTTTTGTGAACCAATTTGACCAATTCTTTGATTCAAGATTTTACTCTGCTTAAAAGAAATACTAAACTAGCAGATTAGATATTTTAGAGAAAACAAAATAACTAGAAAATGTATATTAGAAATTGTCATCACTTTTATGATTTAGTTTTTTTACTTTTTCAGGACAAGAAAACTAATTTTCCCGATATTTCCAGGTTTTCTATGACAAATTTTTAGCCTTATTTGAGTTAGAGGGAGAATTTATGAACAGTTGTGATTTGAAATCTTACTGCATTGAAGATTTTAGGCTTTCTCTATTCAAACAGATGAGAGCTGTACTTGCATGACTAGAAAATAGCTGCAGGGGAGCGTTACCATGATGACCAAGTGGACCAACTTGAATCATTAAGGACCTGAGCTACCAGCTGAGATGCCGCCAATGATTTTTAACCTTCTGACAAAGAGAAACTCTCCACAGTCTTCATCTGCCCAAACTCCACCTGATTCCCCTCTACCCATATGGCGGAGAGTCCATAACTCCGTTTTTATGAGCCATTGTCAGACTCTGTTCCCATGGCAGGTGTTACTCAGCATCAGCTGACTAATGCTGTGAAGCATTAAGAAGCATATCCTGCTATTTATGGGCTTGCCCTGATAATGCATCTTTATAGGTTTTGTGAAAACGAATCTTTCGGTTTTTATCCTGCGTGAACAGCCCCTTACAATTGCAATGGCTCATGGTTATTTTAATAAAAATCAAGGCTTTCTCTTTTCTTGCTCCTTTAAGGATAGTTGTGTCATAATTTAGTCACTCTAATGTCATTCATAACCTATATGGCATTCTGTTAAATCGCATCACTATTAGCTAAACGTTTCCTTTTGTGTTCCAAAGAAGAAAGCAAGTCATGTGGGTTTGGAACAACATGCGGGTAAGTAAATCAAGATAGAATTTTACTATTCCTATAACCGCCACACTACACCACACCACCTAGGGAGTTAATGCAGCAGACGCCCACAGAAAACGCATCAGCTTTGAGTCAACAGAGTCAACATTTAAGGCTGATGTATCATCTCTTGAGAAGATCTTATAAGGAAAATATGATTTGTTTTGAAAAGTGTTTTTTTTTTCTCTCAGCATTTTCCCTGCTTGATTTCCTTTCAACAGCAGCAATGGACAGTAAAAATGGTTGGATGATTTTCAGGTAATCAGGTTCACTGTAACCTCATGCCTGATTTAACTTAGTATAAGTTTGGCCAGCATGGAGATCTCTCCACCCTGTGGCTCTGTTGACTGAGTAAACTGTGTGGAGTGAAACTGCAGCTGGCTGGATCACATGTCCCAGTACAAGAGGGAAATTACACAGGGATATTGACTGGAATGAAGGTGCTGGGAAGTATCAGAAATCACATGATTGTGAAATGCTATTGACAGGTGTCTTTATTCATTTACTTTACAGAGTGTCCAAATTAGCCATATAATTGCTGATAGATAGATAGATAGTTCTAAATATAAATTGCTGCATCTCAATCTCCATGGCAGTGAAAGAAAATCCTAATTAAATTAAAGATGAATTTCCATTTATCTTAGAAACCTTTTTGGGAATCTCACTTATGTGGTAGACACAAATTTAATGAAGTGTGACTAATGCAGAACAGTCTTAAAGAAATAGTTCCCCCAAAAATGAAAATTTGCTGTTTTGGACTTATAAATGGTGCTTGATCTATGCATATTTTGCATAAAATTACTTTTTCACTGAAGAAAGCAATATTATGGTTAGAGGGCTCGTATTTTAGCTGGAAGCAATGGTTTAAGGTTAAAAACATTTGTTTGGAGATGTGTGGATTATTTGGATGTTTTTATCAGCCTTTTGAACTCTCATTCTGACGGCACCCATACACTGCAGAAAATCCAGTGTTGAGCAAGTGATACAATGCTAAATTTCTCCAAATCTGATGAAGAAACAAACTCATCTACATCTCGGATGGCCTGAGGGTGAGTAAACTTTCAGCAACTTTTCATGTGAACTATTTCCTTTAAGACTGATGTCCCAGCTGCATGAGGTTTGGTTTTCGTACCGTATTCTGACAAAAAATATACATAATTTCAGGTGGAAAAAAACAGAAAATAGCAGACAGATAAAAGTCAACACTGATAGACTGCAGACAGTTGACACAACACATGGATACCTGTTCAACTAGGGCTCTTTATCTCTTTCTGGGGGGGGTAACTGGGGTAACTGTTTTCCATGTGTATTTGAAGACATAGATAAGTATGGGATTAAACGTGCAGGTTAATTAATAGTCAATGTAATATGGAGATGGGAAAGCACCAGTAAGGTTTGCACAGTGTCCATATGTTTCTTCATCCTGTGTTGATGAGCACATTGTTTTTTTCTTCTTCTTCTTTTTGACATTCATATGAAAGTCAAATGATCAAAACCAACTGAAATGAATGCAATCTAAAAGAGATCAGTGTTGTGTCTTTTTAAATTTAGATGCTTAATTTTGGTAAAAATGCTCATTATATGAGATTAACTCCATAGTTCACTAAAGTTCACTCAGGTCTATACAGTGGTGTGGGTCTTCCTGTGCACATTATTTTCCAAACTGTAAGGGAACAAAGCTTAAGATGGACAATGAACAATATGCTATAAATAACCCTTCCTTGATTAACCCTTTAACAACATGTAAACACAAAAACATATACAACAACAACAACAGAAAGCTCTGCTCTCCCTGGCTGTATGGGGTCATGTTCAGTGTCTGGGGGACTTCGGTTAAGTGTCTTAGCCTCCAACTTCACATCATTTGGCATTGGTTTCAAAGCCATGTTCCCTTCACACATCCTGACACACAAACAAACACACTTTATTGGCTATACAGAGTAATAGTATGCTCTGAGAAAATTGCACCTGCACGTATTCACAATGGAAACATTGTATGGGTTATTCCAAGAAAGGGTGCCAATTAAAAGCAGACACCAACATTAAATGTCTTATATACATTCTTTAAATAGGCATGTTGTTTTATTTTTATTCTTTCAGGAAGATGGCATTTTTAAAGCAACATATTAATGCGTAGCTTATTAATTTTACTTGAGTTGGCAGGATTTATTAACGCTTAAAACATTATTTGATATAGACGTTTCTCTTTCTTTCTTGACAAATAGCCTAACATTTATTTTTAGAATTATTTCTGCCACTTACCCAGCTGATTCCCCGGATCTGAGGTGTTTTCTCACTGGTACACCGATCGGGAAAGATTTGGTAATTGTAACTCCGAAAGAGATGCATGTTTCAGTAAGGTCCGGTGTATGAACAATTATTTTACTTAAAGATCATCTTTTGCAGCAACACATGTCGAAAACTACATCTGCAATAAGGATCTGACAATCCCTGTTTAAGGACAACTGGACCTGCACGCTGCATTCCTACGTGCGTGCGATCTCCAGCCTCCGAATGCCATTAAAACCTGCTGCTCGCTGTCAGACTTGCCTGCGCGTTCTCGACAATCCAGTCGAGGCGCCACCCCGCGCTCCCGCTCCCGCCCCTGCGAGGGGGCGCGCCTCTCACTACTCAAACCAGCAGCATCCGCATGGATTACCCGCAGGTGTATGTTTACATCAGCACTGAACGAATTTTACAATCGTAAAAGGAACAAACCGAAAGGGCGACATTATAAAACATTATAATTGTACCAAATCCTTGTTAGTGTACTATAAACTCTGTACATTTTACATCCTAGTCTACATTTTAAACAGTAACTTACTTATAGTAGGCCTATGAGTTAGATGCTAAATATATTATGTATTTTTTTAAGCTATGATTTTGGATAATTGATTTTTAGAATAGATTATTTTTTAGAATAGAGATTAGGCCTAGACAACCCAACAAGGCTAATTTAGGCTAATTGAGGAACTATTTTTGTAGGCCATGTCATATTTGTACCAGGCCTCAAAAGTAACCCGAACCCGGGCACAGGAGATCCATGCTATAGACTATTGTTTTCGCTTGTTTTTTTATTTTTTTGTGTGAACTGTTAAGTAATAATGGTAAACCTTCCTAAAGTGGGCACTAAGTTTAGGTAGTATTGAGTAAGAGGATACTACAAAGCTGCAAGTTGCTTATTTAATCTGTTAATAATTTACAGAGCTTCTTTTAAATACACATTGTATTTAACCAACTGCTGCTTGGTCAGATTGGTTTTGAAGACACAATTTTAACATTGTGAGTATGTTTACAAAACTGGTCCCAGTGTTTTTTTTGTGATGGGGCAAGTTGTCACATTGGCTGAAGTGTCAACACTAGCCCCGGTCTCCCCTTTACCGATAGGCTAAATGATTACCATATTCATATACCATGGTATTGAACCGGGGTTAGAGTTAACTAAAACTATTTAAAAACTATTAAAAAAATTAATACACATGAACAATTTTTTTTGTCACTTAAAATATTAAAAAACTAAAGTTTTTGTTTTCTTAAAATGTAATCAAATAAAACTTCAGCATATTATTTCAGATAGTTGCTAAGGGAAACATTTAATTTAATTTAATTTAATTTAATTTAATTTAATTTAATTTAATTTAACGTAATGTACTAAAATAACCAACTGAAAAAAATAACTATATATATAGTTTGACATTTCTAACCATTTGAATGGGCATGAACGAATTATCTGTTAAGCATAATACAATTTTGGGACATTATTGCAATACTAATTATAAGATACAGCAAAGAAGATTATTAAGTGGAATAAAAGCAGCATCGTATTCCATTATTTTCATAGTACACTGAAGGATTATTTCATCTGCATCCAGAAATGTAGAAATTTGCATTACAAAAAGTTTTGCATTAAACAGTAAAAGAACCGCTAGAGCAGGCAAAATGTGTTTAGCTCATGCGTTTGACTCGGTCTCTCCTTCAGCGCTCTTATCTGTGTGTTCCAGCTGCATGATAAACCTTGAGGGGGTAAGGATCAGGGGGCGTGTCCATAACCCACCTTACTTACTAATGCAGGTGCCAAGGTTGGAGTGAAGGAGTAAATGAACAGGAAACTGCAGCACTGGCCTGATTAAAAATCCTGAAGTTTGAATAGGACACATTTTACCCAACTCCTTTTTAAATAAGTTTTGAATGTTTGCAGTCTAATAAAATGGGTTTGCTTTAGTGTTTGATTTAGAGATGGTGCATAAGAGAACAATGAATTATGCCAGTGCAAAGAAAAAGTTTGCATGTCCACACAGACATTATTAAGGAAGTAATTTAAATTGTCTGTACCTTTTCAAGGGACGAGCGCAGAGACAACCGGAGCAATGTGTCTTCCGAGCACATGATTGCTGGAGCCTCTGAGGAGACAAAAAGAAAGAAAGAGAAAAAGTCAGTACTGTTTGATTCAATCTGCTCTCCTTTTAATGATACATCATGTTATTTCCCATCTCATGCTTATGATTTGTGAGATCTCATGATTCCCACAAAACCCAGTGGCAGGATAATGTGAACTCCGATGAATAGTATTGTGTTTGCTTACTGTTTGTTTCCATACTTGCAAGTTGTTAAAATGTAATAATTTAGTATATTCAGCAAATGTATATATAACAAATATATAAAGTTATATATGTATATATCAAATATGTTACTCTACACACACAGATTAAAAAAATTAATATACAGAGTAATACATAAAATATTTATTTAAATAATTCAAACGTGTAAACAATATGTTAAATATATATATATATATATATATATATATATATATAATATATATATATATATATATAATATATATATATATACATACAATTAATATTTATTTAAAGATTTAAAAGTAATAATTTAAATATTTTTAAATATATATATATATATATATATATATATATATATATACATACATACAATTAATATTTATTTAAAGATTTAAAAGTAATAATTTAAATATTTTTAAATACAATATTTTTTATATTTAAAATATATTTTAAATAATATATATCATATATTTTAAAATCAATATATGCATAAATACAAATATATCTTTTATATTACTTTATGTATTATTTTCCTTGTCTCTGTCCACCATCAGGTTTTCAACAGGCTTGTCACAGGCAGTCTATTCTTGGATTGCCTTATCCTTGATTATATGCAGTGCTGTCTTAGATTTGAGCTAAAACAGGTTATCTTAAAAGGTTACATATTTTGCTGCCTATTATTTGGAGGTTAACAGCTTACAAGGATTGGAACAGCACTTATATTAATGCTGGTGTCCCATGCTAACGATATTATTATCATTTACTAAAATGTATTATCTTTTTGAGCAATGAATGTCATTTACTTTAATGGGCATTGTCCCAACATGTATGTCATCCCCACCCACAGGTCACGTTGGGGACAATCTCAAGACATGTCCAACCCTGAGAATGTCCATGTGGCTGGAGGTCAGGAAACATTACACAATATTTGTTTAGACCCCGGCTATTGTTTCAGGAGAGTGGGCTTCCCTTCCTGGAGGACTGAAATACAGTATAACAACATTGAGTCATTAGACTGTTTTGGGGAGTCTTTCAGCCACTGCTGTTCCACTACTCAAGTCCAAAATAATGGAATAACAAGATCTGAATACATTATGTTGCTGCTTTTTTACATATGTATGTAAATCACCTTCGTTTCTGATTGGGGATCAAAACACGCAGCAGAGCATATCAAACAGAAAAGCGGTTTTGTCTGTACTTGCAATCCAAGCTGTAAACACCTTGACAAGTGTGTATTAGGTCTCACGGATTCTTCTTTTGAGCTGAATTAGTTAGGAACATTAATTGAACACTAACCACTTATGTGATAATGTGTTATGCTAAACTCCTGAGTGCGAGTTATTAATGATTATGTGTAAAATGTTGTAACTGGGTGGCTGCAAAGATTCCTTGAATTTGCACATTCTTTGGAAGCTTTTCAGTGTTTTGGCTCTGTTCACCTGCCTTTCTCCATAAGGGCCCCAAAAATATTTCTCAACTGTTGTCCTGGGTGTATTATCTCTGTCAGCACTGCAGTAACAGACCCACAAAACCAGCATCTCTGGCCAAAACAGAAATGACTGCTGAAGCGAAAGCAGTTGGTGTTTCAACATGAGCATGACAAAGCTTTGCCTGCAGCTGCAGGAGATGCAAGTATATCTATATGTATTTATATATATATTTGGCCTGCACACATCAGAGGTGTTCTAGACATTTTTTGACATTTAAAACCATACAAAAATATAATTTTGACATAATTTGTAGTCAATGTAGTAAAAACATATAGTGATTGACTTATTTAAATACACAAAATGTAATATCTAGTCA
This sequence comes from Cyprinus carpio, assembly GCF_018340385.1. NCBI lineage: Eukaryota > Metazoa > Chordata > Actinopteri > Cypriniformes > Cyprinidae > Cyprinus > Cyprinus carpio. Next base: position 17,008,230 of record NC_056594.1, on the reverse strand, counting down.
AATTTTGATGATCAGCATTCTCTGAAGCTTAAGTGCCTCCTTTCACTGACTATTTTCTTATTTTTTTTCTTTTTCAGGCCTTATTTTGTACCCTGTTTCTGGAAAGTGCCATGCACACTAGTATTCATGCATGCATTTGTGTCCTCACAGAAACAACAGATATTTAATATGATGTTCACAAACTTTCACAACCCTGATCATGAGGTTTAAAACTCCCAAAACAGGCATTCACTTCCATGGAACAGTATTAGTTTTGTCTTACCGAGTCTGTTTTTCTTCTTAGCAGACAAGATCTGTTTAAAGAAGGAAAGCATTCTGGCGTGTATATCCTCCATGTATGTCACACTCCACAGCAGCTAATGATATAAACCCTATGGCCGATGTTAATAAAAGTAAAAAGATCCACAATCCCTCCATTTGCTTTGTGCCTGACTGCTGTATGTTTGTGTGTGTGTGTGTGTGTGTGTGTCTGTGGTTGCCTATGGCAAAAGCGGTGCCAATGACAGAAGTCAGAAATCCAGTTCTCCTGCATGTGATTCTCACAAGGCACTTGAGCGTGTAGTTTGTTTCAGAGAAGCACAGGTTTAACTCAGGTCAGATAGCAAAAGACACTTTAGATGTTTTAGACGGCCAAAATGTGTCTGTGTGCAGTGTCAATGAAAAGATGTGGATGCCTTTTCAGATATGAACTTGCTACATTGACAACATTTTAAACAAAATATTTAAGATTAAGATCAACTCACACAGATTGAGAAGATAATAGTCTATTAAGACCCAGTCAGTTAACCTAGTTAACAGCTGGAAGAATTGTTTTGCAGAGCCTTATACTTAGTAAATGGAAGGTCATTTATGAAATTTAAATGATAATGACTGATAATTATAGCTGCTTGAATTAACCATGATGTTGACTGAGTGTTGAATTTTGTAAAATTTTGTTGTTTTTGTGTATTGTGTTTTATTTTGTATAATTACTTCTTGGCCAGGAGACTCTTGTAAAATAGCTTTTATTTTCCTGATTAAATACAGGTTGAATATATAAAATATATTTATTTATAATTTAATTTTTGTATTTTATTTACTAGAAATTTTATTTACTATTTATGATTATTGAATTTATTTAAATCTTAATTACTAAATATAATTTTAATGTGTGTTTTATTATAATATGTTTGTGATTTATATTTATTGAATATTTATTATTATTATTAATTAAAAAGTCACCTGTGTTTCAAAAAAATTTAAATACATTAAATTAGATTTAGGTGGCACTTGCTCATGCAAAAAACATTACACTGAGGATCTTGTGTGTGGTTGCCAGGGTGTTGCTGTGCAGTTGCTAGGTGTTCTGGGTGGTTGCTAGGTGGTTGTTTACTGGCATCGCAAGTGATATTCTGCTCTGTAGATAAGTTTGCCTCCTAATATTTAAATCTATGAGAATATTTTCAGCAGTTTTGTCTGTAAGGCATAGTATAGTATATACAATTTAAGGTACCATACTTGTTGGTAGCATAAAAGAATATGTTGTGTGCAAAAGTTTAATATTTAGGGTTAGGGGCTTGTTCAAATCCATAACCCAAACAATAAGCAATAGTGCTGCTTGACTTAGTATACCCGTAGTAACCGTAGTACTTTACATTTCCATAAAGTGTGCACAAAGTTCACAAATGAACTATTTTTAACTGGCAAACCAGTACTACATTTCTAAAAAAAACATTCACAGCACAGGGATTAAAATACAGCGAGAAAACAAGTGCACAGTTCCTTTGGGAAAGGGTGTAGGACTTCCTGCAACAAATCACAGCCTTTTGTAATCAATCTTCAACACCCTGTAGATTCCCAATGCAACACAATTTTACATTAAACAAAAATCACACACATTAATGTCCCGTTCACTGGACTTTCAACCTTCGCACATGCACATGAAGATTGTTTCCGTCTCTTTGTAATTCCAGAACACTATGTGATTTTACATGCTCATAAATCCTGTCATTCCTTTTCCTTCCCATACCAACTAAGCACCCATTTCTTAGAAAGAGAGGATCTCTGTTGTCCGTGGAGGAAGGAAATATTGTTTATATTGGAAGTCCAGTGAAATATGAAGTGAGGGAGATGGAGAAAAGAGAGAGATGTTTTGAATGCACACCTCCTCAACCACATCATGTGTAACTTCCTGTCTGCTGTTTGGGGGCTTCTGTAAATTCACAGATGACCTTCTGTCACCCACTAGTCTCTTAAATTTCCCAGCATCATGATAAATCACATACCCACAGAATTTCCCAAAGTTATTTGAGAATTTTTGAGAATGGTTTTTCCCCCACTTAAGATTGTTAAATGCCCAACCATAGCCAACATTTTAGCTAATGTGTAAACTGATTGAAAATATATTTTTTTTAATTAATCATGTAATTTGAATTCCTTAATTAATTTATTGAATTGAATGTATTTGTTTTATTTTTTTTTTTTTTGTTTAATTGTAATGGATATTTTTTTTAGTATATTTTATTAATATATTTTATTATGATTATGAAGATGAAATTTTGTTACAATGAAATACGAACTGCCTTTTTTCCTATCAGCACTGTAAAAATGTTTTGCAGTCAGTTACCTGAAAATGTATCATTATACACTGATTCAGATTTTGTTCAGAATTAGTCAAAAATTCTGATTATCTAATTAAACTATTGATAAGTATATAATTAAGTAAGTCATTTTTCAGGATCAGATCTCGTTTTCTCAAGTTGAACACTCTTCTACTTAAATACAAGGTAAATGTGGTTGTATCTGTCAGTGATAGATTTCATAACCACACTTACCAGTATGTCTGTATGGTACGTCTGTAGATGATGTTGACAGTGTTTTCTTTCTTTTCCAAATAGTTTTCTTCAATGCCAGGGACAGTCTTGTCTTTCTTGTCTTCAAGGCGAGCACCAAATGATCGTCTGTCGCGAAGTATCGATCTCTGTATGACTTTTTCTTTCTCTTTATCTCTCGCTCGATCTTTATGTCTCAGTGCTGTCTGTGAAGCATACAGAGGAAACCACTGAGGGTTGATCTCATTTGAATCGCTGAAGCCATGCGACTTACCGGCTTCCTGCTGCTCTCTGACTGGTGGCACAAAATGTGGCTTTGTGTTCAGTTCGTGAAAGTTGACTTATGAAGGTGTGTCTTAAAAGTGTCTTTCAGTTTTTAACAGTGACCGGGGGGGAAATGGGGCCAAAGTACATCTGTGGCCTCTTGATTTGATTCAGTCCTCTCTGGACTTTTATTCTGTTTACATGGGCATAAGCATCTGTCTGGCTAAAGATGTGTGCTCATGCTTAACCAACACTGCTTGAGATCATAATTTTGATCATTTTAAAAGGATAAAGTTTAAATGTATTTTTCTTTGTGCTGTTTTACGGTGATAACATCATGATGTCTACCTGCACAGTTAATTCATTACTATTGCACACTTTACACATTTTACATGTTCACATTTTGTGATCATATATAAATAATTACTAATTAATTGATTTCATGTAATTGTATTTTATACATAGTCTTCAGAGGTATTGCATTTTTTGTGCTTTTGTATTAAGGTGTTTGATTTTGGTTAATTGTGTATTGTTGCAAGGAACAAATTGTGAGTGATGTAGGCATGATTAATTCTGGGTGTAGCATTTTTTCTATTCTGTAATGGTTTTTTTTTTTTTTTTTTTTTTTTTTTTTTTTGCATGATCTGCATAATCAATGCACGTTGATGATCACTCCCTTTAGTTTTGACAACCTACATTTCCAATTGAGATTATTATTATTATTATTATGTATTTAGTTTTTGTTTCACAGTTACTGTAGTGCAGTGAGAATGAGTTTCACAGTTAGATGGAAAACCACTGAGCAGTGAGCAGAGATCAAACAGATAAAAACCACCATCTTCAGTGCTGTGCAAGCAAGAGAAACATGTGACACTATGTGTGTAGCCTCTAGATGTTTCTACACAACTTTCTTCTAAGTATACAGCTTATACTGTAATTATTTACAATAAATGAGTGTTTAATTAGCATGCGTACATAAATTCTCAGCAATGAACGCACCTTTAATGCATAATTCTTGTTTGAGGACATTATGATTAGCCATAATTTACACGATGAACAATGCAGTAATTCTGAGTATTTTTATTGAATTGTGTTAAATTTTATGTTTTTTTTTTTTTTATACAATATTTAAAGTACACACACTTGTTTTGCAAGTTTAAATACATAATTTTAAATAAAAACTTAAATTGATCGCATAAAACGATTCCGTTATGTTTAGCACATATTTAGTTGATTTAAATGTTTTTGTTCAACTATTCAAACGTCCGCGACTGTGAGGTTGTTGATGGTTGCTATGGTGATACCGGGGAGCTCTTCCGGGTCATGCAGTCGTGTTTACGAATAAGCCCTGCTGCATTACATAATCTCTCATCGATGGTGTAATCCTTCGCTTCAGCCTCCTTTTACAGCTTTACTGCGGTACTTTATAGATGATTAATGGGTCCAAACAGGATCTACATCAGTGTGGGTTATGCCACGTTCGGCATGTTGGTGGGATTTTCGGCGTTTATCGTGTGGAATGTGGTTTATAAGCAGCCGTGGACGGCGGCGATGGGCGGATTGTCAGGTCTGTAAATAAACTCAAGGCCACAGACTCACTGTCTGCACACACCCGCTGTCAAATATAGACATTTCACATCCTGTTTCTTTTTCTGGCATGCTTTTTAATTCGTTGTTATTAACAATGAAACGTGTGATCTTGCGGTTGGGAAGATATCCGGCTGTCACACTGTGTATAATATAGTCTGCAGTGCGTAGTTTGCTATCCCAGAAGATATATAATAAGTGATTATTATTTAATTTTTTTCTCATAAGGATCAGTCCGTTATGTTCTTAAAATGACTTTGGAAATCATCACTCATAAATATGCAGATTTCTGACAATTTCTACCCAGATATAGAAAATAAAAATAAATGCCCTCCAAAAGTCTTTTAAATACCACATTAAATAATCAAAACAATATAAATAATTAATATTTAAATAATTGATTTTATTCCGCATAATTAATTAAGCAGTATTTGTGTACTCTTTTTGTTTCAGCCTTTTTGTTTTGTTTTCTTTCTTTTTTTACAACTTTGCACTCAAGTTCAAAATGAAACTGGTTCTAAATGGAGTAAGAACATTCAAAGTGTTATTTGAAAATCTGTACAACTATGGCACAATATTAGATAATTTTCCATATTTATTTTTTTTATTTTTTATTTTTATTTTTTTGTTTTTTACATGTGTTTTACCTGTATTTTGAATTTTGCACTTCATTGCATTGTGTTTTAGGGTTAACTGAAATGCCCATAAAATTATTGGATAATGTCAGAAAATTACCAGTACATTTTCTGTTTCTTTCATTCATTTATTAATTCTTTATTATTATTATTATTATTATTATTTACAGTGTACACCAATTATTTTTTCAATGTATGGATGTGTGTATCTTATGGGTTTAAATCTCCAGGAGTTCTGGCACTCTGGGCACTGGTCACCCACATTATGTACATCCAGGACTACTGGCGCACATGGCTGAAGGGACTCAAGTTCTTCATGTTTGTTAGTTGCGTCTTCTCCCTCCTGGCTGTTGCTGCTTTTGCCACATTCATAGCTTTATCTGTTCTAGAAAAGCAATGTAAGTACCTTCACATGGACAGCTTTGTCTAATAAAATAAAAATCTGTATAATATGCATGTTTAAAGTGGATAGTGTGCTGTCTGTAATGCGTTCTGTATTTTTCAGCACTAATTGACCCCAAGAGCTTCTATCTGTCAGCTGTGTGGAGCTTTGTGACTCTTAAATGGGCCTTCCTGCTGGGCATGTACTCCTACCGTTACTATCAGGAGTTTGCTGACATCAGCATCCTCAGTGACTTTTGATTGGCTCCTTCATCTGTAATAGATTTGTAGTTGCCAGTCGGTGGCTTCACCTGCCAATGTGGAGATGGAAGGTTGGATGGATGGATGGATCTCCTTTTTAATACCGTCTTACGGCCTCTTTGCTTTCACAGAAAAGACTCAAATGTCATCCCCTCCTTCCCTTAGATCCATGCCCTGGAGTAAGAAGTCAGTGAATGTCTGCGATCTGCCTCTTTTCTGTCATTTTGAGTTAATGGAGGATTTATTATTGACATTGGATAAAGGTATGTGAAGTGTTTTTGAAGGCAGTTGATACACTAGGATTTGCTCACAGGTAGTTGTTACTTTGCTCAGGGCAATGTCGCTCCAAAATGTCATATGTGAAATGAAGGCTTTCCTTCACTGTCAGAAAAAAAGCACAAAAATTGTATATTTAGGGGTGCAACAGCTTGTCACTGGGACCTTGTCTACCTCTTTATAAGAGTGCATATTAGTACCTGAGAGTGATGATATGCATTCCTAGGGTACCACTATAAACCCTTTTGGGTGAATATGGTCCAAAAGTCTCACTTTGAAGGGACTGCTGTAGTGACAAGGTACAATTTTTGCAAATGTTTTTTTTCTCAGAGTATAGAATGAGTGTATGATGAAGGATTTTCACCGCTGTATCAAGGGCTTTCAGCCAGTAATGGTGGAATTGACTTTGATTTTATGTTACTATTGTTTTCAGACATAGACAGTGTTCTTTATTGTTTGCCATATGTTATTTCTTTTTAAATGTTGTTTATACTGAGTTCTATTTATTACTGACTGTGTTCGGAACTGCATACTAACATACTTGTACTTCTGCAGTATGTACATTAGCATTTAAAAGTAAAGGATTTTTTTTTTTTTTTTTTGATGTTTATGAAAGAAGTATCTTATGCTCACAAAGGCTGCATTTATTTGGTCAAAAATAGAGTAAAACAGTAATATTGTGAAATATTATTACAATTTGAAATAACTATTTTCTGTGTAGTGTATACTGAAACATCTGAACAGTTCTCCCAAGATTTATGCACAGGGCACTATATCTCACAATGAAGTGCATATGACTTCAGCGTGATGAGTAGTGAGAAATGTTAGCCTTTTTAACATGTTGGTTCATTATTTGATCAGACTACTAAAAGTCAAGACATCCAAAATAATTATAGACATTATTACTCACTGAAATGTGACAATGTAGCATTCTAAGTTTACTGGTGCACAATGCATTCTGTTTTGCACAGTTTGGCAGTAGTATTCAATTCCGAACTTTACCAATGATGCATTTTTATTATGCAGTTCCTCTGTTTGCCACTAGTGGGGGCGATGGAGCAATTGAATGAATGACTAACTGGTGCTCAGTCCTCTGCAGATAAGTTTTTAGTGAAATATTATTACTTAATTGTATTAAGTTAAAACCATGAGCTGGATTCACCACATTTTTGAAAACGTAATATGTTATGCCATATGAAATGTTACTTTTGGATTTTTTTTTGCCAGACAAAACAAATATCTGTTTATGTTGTAAAATTCATATGCTTTGTTCATTTATAAGATGAGTGCTCTGTCTCTATGTGTGTTGAGCAGATGTTAAGTATGGCTGCTTGGGTCTGATTTGTGATAATTTGCAGATGTTAAAGGAATAGTTCTCTCAAAATTCTGTCATTTATTCACTGTCATGTCATTTAAAGTTTCAATTTTAAACCCGTTTGTTATACAGTACAAAAAAGAAGTAGACCATACAACTCATAATAGCTTTGTATGAGAAACAACTAAAATTTTATTCATTATTAAATGAACTTCTCTTGTGTGTCCCACGAGACAGAGAAAAAATATATATGTAATGAGGGTGTGTAAATCATTTTTAAAAAAATTTGGAAACCATTTCATTTTTAGGAGCCAAAAAGTAACAAAAACAGATTACTTTGCACTAGATTGCATATAAATGTTAAATGTATTATTTGTTTAAATGAGAATAAGGGGTCACCTTCAAAATGATGAACCTTTATCTACAATATTTCACTCTATAGCATGTATGTAAAGCAGTTTTGTACCATATTGCTTAAAACTTTGCACAGTATGTGTTACATTGGGACACTTAAAGGGGATTAAACTACTGCTGTTTTAATCTATCCCACAATTCTTGTGTTTTTCCTAATCTTTTCTCTTTAAAGAGTTGTCTTGATATACACACTGATCTGAAGTTCGATACAGTTTGTAGAATTCTTTTTGAACTTCTCACCAGCAGGGGGTAGCAGTTCAATAATATTCTTTTACTTCCATTTCAACATGAATCTGCTGCTGGAAGTTTTTTACTTTGAAATATCAGTTTCAAAATGATTCTGATGATACACTGACCTCTAATAACTAATAAGACGAATGGCTTCTTTTCTGTCCCACACTCACCACATACGTCTCTTTATTTATGACCCCAAAGTCGCAAAAGCACAAAACTGCATAGAGTTGGTTAATATTATGTGGTAAGTGTTGTTCATTTTAAGTTTAGCATGGTAACATTTGCTTTAAAATAGCTTTAAATCACAATCAGTCAACATTGCTTCAATATATAAAGGATGGCACAGGCCTGTTGCACATGACTGCAGTCATCAGGATGTGGGCTTCTCATCAGCAACGTGTGAAAGCAGACGGGGAACAGTTGGGGCAGTATTGACACAGGAAGTTATGTTTGTATGTTTATAACATATAGTTTGCCTTTATCACACAAGACAGCAGCTAGTCACTTCTTCAGGAGCAATGCAGCTCAACAGAGGCAAGTATACAGTGCACTGTTTTGTATTTTTGTTTTTCAAACCATTGTGAAACTTGACATTTAAATGTCAATATTAAACTGGTATTTTCAGCAGATTATGTGATGATAGTTTACATATCTTTTACTAAGTGATAACTAATTTTTCCTTGAATATGTTTTAAATTCACAACTGTTCTAATCTTGGAGTCAGTAAGAGTACTTTTATTTTTAAAAATACATTAAATTTATTAAAAGCATCCATGTGTACAGGCTTGTTACAAAAGATTTATTCATCAAAGAATCCTGAAAACAAAAAACCAAAGAATCCTAAAAAAAACAAAAAAAAAAAAAACCTTACCAACCCTAAATATTTGAAAAGTAGTTTATATTAATATCTAATGTAGCTATTGCTGATGTTGCGCAGTCATCTGTGCTTTGGATCTATAGCAAACAAACATTCTTGTGACACATACCATAAAATATCATATAACATAAAATAACTTTGCATGTAAGACCTTTTCCTGCTATGTTGCATTTAATATGTTGCATTTTTGCCATCATTTGTGCAGTTGAGTATTATTCTTACCAACACTTACACATCAGGATGTGGCTTTTAATTTAGGTTTCTGCCGCTAAAACAGCCACAGACCTACTGACTTGCACAAAAAAAAAAAAAAAAAAAAAAACTGTCACAAACTACTTGCTTACAATTTTTCATAGAATTCTTAGTTATTAATAATGATTTAATTAATAATGTTTTTTTCTATTGTTTTTCAGCTTTTGCATTCCTTTGCCTGGTGATTTCAGTGGGTAAGTCCACTCACTACCTGTTTAAAATGTCATTCAGCATTCTCTCAAGGAGAACTGCATTGGTGAGGGTGTCATGTGGTACAAACACACTGCTGCTAGATTAGAGAGCACTTGAGAAAGGACACATTTGAGAGGCAGAACAAGCTTTAACTGAAATAGTAAGCTTAGGCTGAGTGCATTCAGAGTAACAATAAAAACACAGCACTGAAGTTTTCTCTCACTCATTTGTCTCAGGTGCGCAGAGGAGTCACAGACTGACGTGCTATCTGGATGTTTTAACACAGCACACACATGAAGGGCCGTGCTCTCACATCATCCTCCCCTTGACCTCCACTGATGGCGACCTTTACCTCCAAAGCTTGTCGGATGATGACAGCGTTACTCTTAGAAAAATGAAGGAGAGGTCTGATTTTTGATGTTTATTGTTTGACTCATTATTTGACTGAACCTACTTTTAGAGTCAATATTTACTTTTTTTTCATTTCAGTTTTTATAGTTTTTGTAATTTTTGCAATGTTTATTATTACTATTTTTTTATATATATATATTTTACATTTTATTATTAAGTTATTTTAGTACTTCAACTTCAATGAAGCTGAAATAAGATAGATATATTTTATTTTTAAAGATAATGTTTATTTTATTACAAGTAATAAAATTATTTTTTACTGTCTTAGTTTTAGCTGTAGTTTAAGTTAATGATAGTAAAAACCCTGGACTGAACGGCTATTTTTTTTTTTTAATTTTCAAATTTCAGACATTTGTAAAAATTAATCAATAAATTATTATAAATTAATATTAATTTATAAATATTATTATGTGTGTGTATAATCAAAATACACTATTTCAGTCTTTTTACACACACTTTTATTTAAATATTATGTAAAAATGTGTTCATAGAAATATAATTCTCCCCAGAAATCCAGCTTTGAAGATTTTGCTTGGATTGGAAGTCAGATCATCAAGGTACAAAACAATTTTCAACCTACTAATCCATTTTTTTTAAAACCACTTTGCATGTACTTACTGATAAAGCAAATCTCAGAGAAACTCGTGAAAAGGTTGAACTAAAAGCACAAAGGATAAAAAATAAAGAAGTTACATTGACTTGAAGTTCACGGGATGAAAATGTAGTTGTCACATTATATTGACAGTGCATATATTGTCACCATCTGTCACCAACGGAATTTGTTATTTAGGTTGGAGCTGATGTCTGCTAATGAAGCCAGCATTGAGAATTTTGTTCAAACAGTATTGACATACTTAAAAGACAAGACTTTAGACGGCCTAGACGTGACTTGGCTGGATGGCCCTACTTCTGATGAATCTAGCAGAAGCACAGAGCTACTCACAAATTTTCTGAAGGCAAGTACTATTATTTTCAGGCAAAACACATTTAATTGAGTTTTGCTTTTATAACAACAAATTGTATTTTAATTAAAAGCTTCCATTTTGTCTGTAGAGACTAAAAGGCGCATTTAAAAAAGAAACACAGCCTCTACTTCTGTCAGTGTCTGCACTAGGGCCTGTTGACCACAGTGCGGTCACTGATGAACGAACACTTTCACAGTGAGTCTTGTTCCTTTGCACTATTCATATTGCACTTGCTGTGCTCGGTTATTTTATGTACTTAATAGTTTCTTTCATTTCAAAAGGTATGTGGACTTCATTTCCATTCTGCCTCCTCAGCTCAAAAAAGATGGACCATATATGGTAAATTGCTCACATTTCTTATAATTTGTTAAGACATTTATTAGTTGGCTTTAAAATTCACTGAGTGTCTCAAGGATTGCATATTTTTTGATGTTAGACTACACCACGGTCACATGACTTCAACATCACACCACCATTAAGCTTCCGACAACTCTTTTAGTCTATATTTAAAAATATTTCCCCGAAAGTTCGAGATTGAAAAATTTGCAAGAGCACAACACAGCAAGGCTATAAAAGCATACTAGTAAGTTGAGTTTACCTGTTTGATGTGATGTTAAATGTCCCAACGGCTTCTGTAGTCCTATTTAGCAACTTGTTAGCGAGTAAAAAGCTGTAAAGAAATCACAAGTGGGGTATTACTGATGTATTTTATGCAGCAGAATAAATATATCTTGAGTTTGTGTTCACCACAGACCTTATTTTAGGCATCTAAGCAAAAACTCATTTAAAAAACCCTTGACTTCAGGACAATGGAAACAGCTCAGAACGATGCTATGCTAAAATGCTAACTCATTTCCGGGTTTTGGCCTACAAAAAGGCAGCCCACATAAAGTGATTAATTCTAGTAGATCATACTTCTGGATCCACATTCTTTTTTGGTACAGGAAAAACATAACTAATAGACCTAACACCATTTCTACCACTAAAACTACTAAAAAAAAAAAAAAGATTGGCATGTAAAACTTTTGTTGCATCTATAAATCTTGAGATCTTCATATGAATGTTATTCCAGAACCAGTAAGGATGTAGCCTGTCATATTTGGGTAAATCACATTCATCTGTTACCATGTTAGCATTCTAACTGGGTTTACCTCATATTTCTGTCCAACATTGGCAGGACCAGCAAGTTGACCTACAAAAGCTCAATCTAGCTATGCCTGCTTTTCTACGCCGGTCACGAGGAAGGCATCACCATGGGGATCACTTCAAGCATGATGACATGAATACAGAGACAGGAAAGAAGGATCACATCCATGTTTTGGGCTTATACCTGGGCGATCAGGTAGGTTATAACTGCAGATACTATTAGCTTAGCATTAATTATTAGCTTCCTCAGGGAGAGCTTAAGCGAAATTGTTTAATCATCCGAAACGCTTATCCTTCCAGGTGTGTCAGGCCATTAAAAGTGGACAAGAGCGATTCATTACTTTAACAAGTCTCTCAGATGAGCAAACTCTTGTTGCGGAGGTAATTGTACAGTATATGTAAAGCAGTAACATAATGTAGAAATGTAAACTACTAGACTGCATTTATTCATTTCCAGGTGCTCCAGAAAGGCTTTGGTGGCATAGCGGTTGTCTTCATAGATCTGGACGTCTTCTATAACTCCATATGTGCACACCTTACTCAGGATGAACAAGTGATTGTTGAATCAAAGGTGATTTTGCATTCACATCATGGACACAGACATCATGAGCATGGTGGTCATCATCACAGCAAGAACCATCACCACAGCCGCCACCACCATCATCACTCTCTTCTTCCTTATGGCAGCCATGGTCACCAACTCCATGGTCACTATCACCATGGACATCATCAACATGGACATGGGCATCATCACCATGGACATCATCACCATGGACATCATCACCATGGTCGCCGTCATCACCATCACCACCACCATCTTCCAATAATTCCTCAAAGCAACATAACCATGGAAGAACGGCATGGTGTGGAGTGATCTTAATATGTTATACATAAATTTCATCTGATGAATGTTTGTTTGGTGAGTGATGTAATATTTGTTTTTTTTTTTATTGTTGGGTTGTTTTATTTATATATATATAATGCTATTATATTTTTTTTATATTTATTCATTTTTTTTACGAAGTTATTTCTTATTAGTTTAGTAAATCTGAATGTTGTTTCTTTGATTCCTATTTTTGTCTTATAATAATATAATAATTGTGGAGGTAATGTTAAAAATTATGGTAAATGATAAATAATTTACCATTTAAATGCATATAAATACTATATATAATGTATAAATACAATATGATACATATTTTTAATTAGATTAATGAGAATTAGACTTTTTGCATTATAGCGTTGGCAATGATATTGCAGTATAGTAATGTGAATACATTTTTTGTAATACTGCAATGAGAATAATATCTTATTTTCTGCATTGTAGTACTGAGAATTAAGATTTCTTTGCATTCCAATAATTTGGACTAATTTCGTTTTGCACTATGGTAATGAGGTTTTTGTTTTGCATGAAGTTTTCACATTTTTACTAATTGCTTGTTATGAGAACTTCACAAATCATATGATTTTTTTCAGTGTTAAAACAAGCTTATTGTGTGTCAGAGCAGATCGATGCAGCATTATGAAATAAATATGTAGCCTAAAAGTTTCAGTGATTTCACATTCTTGTCTCGAACAGTAGTGCAAAGCTGTGAGAGATTAAGTGCTTGTGGATATTTGTATGAGCAAAATTATGATTTCATCAAAAACAGGCCTGAATGAACCACTCCACAGACCAAGCCTCTTGAGGGCGACTGACGTCTGTGTTCGGGACGGCAGGTGTAGGCACCGCGGGTCCAATGGCGGCGAGATCTGCTTTGCTTTATGCATGAGTAGATTTATGAGCCTATTACTTGGACATCCTGGGGTGTAACACACACATACACACACACACACACACACACACACACACACACACACACACACACACACACCTGGTTCTTCAGCTGCCTGCAGTGGTTCAGAAGAGCAGTGGCACAGTGGGTGTGTACAAGGATCCTGCTGTTTTAGACTTTAATTTGAAGCATTTAAAGATGCAGGTAAATTACAGGCCATTCTCTCCTTGTGTGAGAACACGATCCTTAATGTCACCTCACCATCATAAGCTGATGAGTGTCATTTAGCAGTTTTTAGAGAAGAATGTATATGCGTTAATGCACATTGCACTTTTTTATTGTGAGATTTACTTTAAGTTGATTTTAGTGGTAAATCTACACAATTTGAGTTTAAATTTGAGTTTTTGGATCATTCGACACACAAAATCGACTTACAAAAAGTTTTGAATTCAGTTCAGTTTTCTCCCATAAAAACTGACATTAAGTATTTACTGTAGTAGCATGATCACTAACAGAGGACAACTTAACTTTTGTTCCATATTTTATTTCCACAAAAATGGTGTCAGTATCTTCTCAAAGTATTTTGAATAAAATAAATGCATTCTGTTCAGAATAAAATCAATACAGTGAATTAAGCTATTTTAAAATAATCAATTTAACACTTTTGACTTGATGGAAATACACAATACCCACATTTGAACAGACTTTTCTTTTGCTGAACTTTGACTTTTGTAGTTTTCCACAATATTTTGTAGGCCTACTTCAAAAATATATATATATTTTTTTATCGCTGATAAAATAAAAAATAAATATAAATAAATAAATAAATAAAGGAAAATTGTTCCTTTAAAATGATTTATTTTATTATTTTCTCATGTTGTTCAGCTTTTTTTTTACAGACTTCTGGGGGGATAATAGTAAATAAATAAATATAAAATAATAATAATAAAAAAAAATATTAGCTAAAGGGGACAAGAGAGTTTCAATTTTAAATATATATTATTAAATGTGCAATAAAGTCAAGCCATTTTAATATTATTTCATAAACTGTTAGGTTATAAAATGATGCCTTTATTTGGACTCTTTTACATCTTTTTTATGATGGAAAAGCAACATGTTCATGAGAATAACTCTGCAATACAGCATCCCTTTAAGATGTATAGTTTAATTCCAACAATTTCCCTTTATTTCTCTCATATGCATAACATTTGACTCTAAAAGTCTTTTAAAAAGTTAAATGATTAAATATCCATGCACAAATGATCCATATCCCACTTTGGGTAGCTATTAACGTTCCTGCTAGGACACTGTAAAAGCAGAAGCAGGCAACAACTTAACTTCTTCTGAACCATTTGCCCATTTTCTGTCAGGTGAATTAGAAACACAAGATTATTTTCATTTGGAGAGTGTTTTTTGCTAATGAAATTTAGATAAAGATACAGTAGTCTACATATAGTCCCAATTTAATAGTGTCTTTGAATGTCTGAAGTGTATTCATCTATAAAACTGGTACTTAAGGCTGAAAACAAACTAAGAGCACTGAGATGGTGAGATGCTCCTCCAAGTCCTTTCATTAAAATAGAAATTCCAATTTGCAGCATCCTAACAAGCAGCTGACCATTACAGCATAAATAAACCACTTCAATTTAGACAGATTTAGAAATGACACACGAACATATCAAACAACCTCTGGACAGTGATCAACTAGTGTGATTAATCTTACAGATCTCCTGCTGAGGCAATCTATTGTTTGACACAATGAACAAGTTTACAGAATATGATGCTATAAATCTCTGGCCAGCCGCTGGCTATTACAAACCTACTCTGGATATTGCTGGTAACTGTTGGCTAATATTATAATTTATGCTGTCCATTGTCTCACTCGGCTGGTCTGATTGCAAATAAATGTTCCATGAATGGTATTGGTAATTAATTTAGGCATAAAATTGCAAAGCCTCTGCATTTGGTTAGAGGATGCTTAATTAGGTAAAGTCCACTTGAGTAACTGGGCCATGCATCATATAGTACAAAATTAATTCTGTTGTCTGTTTGCTCCAACGTGAGAAATGAAATTGTGTGAGAAAAGGATGAAGAAAATGTAAGAGCAAATGCCACCATCACCATGCTAGGGGGTTTAGATGGCATGCTGAGGTGTTTAGCACATTGTGTGTTTGTGGTTACTTGATCAAAAAATTCATGCAACTACAGTTCCAGTCTAGTTAAATGGTGAAATTCTATGTTCTAGATACAGTTTTTGAAAGAAGTCAAGGCTGTATTTATTTGATCAAAAATACAGAAACTGTAATACTGAACAGCATTTATTTGAATTAGTTATCTTATGTAACATTATAATAGACTTAACTAAAACAAATGTTTTAATTCTTAAAAAAAAAAAATCCTACCCCAAACGTTTGAACACTAGATTTTATATTGCACATCACAAAAAGTGCTTTTTCCCCTCAAATCATTTAGAAAATGTTTTTAATATTAATATTCTCTAATTAATTTATTCAATGTTAAAATTCTGAGCAATAGTAATAGTGATATTTGACTTAGAATCCACTGGTAAGAAGGCTAAAATTATGCCAAAATGTATTAATTTCAACGTTTATTCCTGAAATTTCAAAATAAAAGTTTACATTTCTTAAAAAAAGTATATAATTTTTTTTGAACGGTAGTGTGCATATTTTTTCAATATTTCTATTATATATATTTATATATATGAATTATATATATGCTCAAATCATCATCAAAAAAAAATTGTTCAAAATTATGGAACAATAATAATAGTGATTTTCGATTTCGATTACACTGCTAATGAGGCTAAAATTAGTGCTAAAATGGCCATGTGAGAGTTACAGCATACTTTGATATTTTACATCCATCATAACTGTAATCCACTTACACATAACAAATTCTCTGCGAAGTGCCATCTGCCTGATTATGCGCAGTGTCTCTGCCTTGACCTCTGTGTAATCGTTCAACAATAACAAACCCTTTCAGCTTCTAAAGAACAGCGGTAAGAGAAATCCCTCAGAAAATAACCCATCACTAGAGAAAAAAGAGCTGGCTATAGAGCCTTTGTGTCATTTTACTCGGTTAAGCTGAAATGATTGGCAGCATTGTTAATGAAATTCAGATGTTAGGGTTTTCTTCTTCTGATTAAAGCAGAGAGTGGACTGGGCTTTGTTCAGGAGCCAGACAGAAATTTGAACGGACTGTGTAAAGCTGTAAAAGGGCTCCCGAGGGATCTCATTATGAACTATATGAAGAGGTCAAGGCACACTCCGTCGCCTCCATGCATGTTAATATCGTAACATGCTTGTATGTACATATAGGTGCTGAGTGGTTGATTATGTAGTTGGGTGATTTCCATTACTACACTGATGCCAAAAACAGGCCCCATGTTCATAACTGAATTTACTGGGGTAATCAGTGCTGTGAACTGTGATTGTGTGAATAATAATGGAGTAGCTGTTTAATGCTAACCACTGTGATTCTGCTTTGACGTACCTGCCTGTGTTCCCCATCAGGACCCTTTCTTACACATGCACACAAACAGATATGGTGTCCAATTTTACTGTAAATTACAGCTTCATCTAATTGTATCAGTCATCCTATATTTTGTGGTTGACTGGATCCAATAGACTGCAGTGAGCAGTGGAGGAAATGCAGGTGACCAGAGTGAGACATGCAACTATTTGCTTTAGAAAATTTGCTGCATGTGTGCGTGAATTTTTGTGGTGATCAGAGTGAGAACCTCATGTGACATCCAACTAAGTAATTTTTTTCTGCTTTAGAAATGAATAGTATTTATTTAATGATATGCATAGTGTGCGCTAAAGATCATATTTGTGGTCCTTTGTTTTTTGTTTTGTTTTATAAAATTGAAGTTCATTTCATTTATCTGTTATTTGATTGTTTTTTTTTTTTTTTATGTAGTTTTATAAAAATGCAGTTCATTTCACAAATCTGTGATTAACATGTTCATTTTATAAAAAACTATTAATGATGGATTGCCAAATAAAAAAGTTATATTTCATAATCTATATGAAGTGAATATATATATATATATATATAATAATATATATAATATAGCATAATATAAATATATATACATTTTATATATAAGTACATCATATATATATTACATCTATATATAATATATATATATATATTATATAGTATATATATATATATATATATATATATATAGTTCATATTCAGTGTTTATTTATTTTTAAATATCAGATATTGTTGACTTTTTAAGATGAAAATATATGCTTTATATGGGTCAGACAGAGTAACCCTATGAAAATCGGGAAAACCCTTCGATCTTGAAGTAATGAAATAGAACACAAATTCACAATATTTGTAAAAAATTTAATTTAAAATTATTGAAAATTAATTTGTATTCAAAGTGAATAAAAATTAATTATATGATAGTTACACCTCCTTTACATTTTAGAGCCAAAACAACTTGCAGAAATCTGTGATTAACATGTTTTAAATTTCAGATTTTGAAAAAAAAGTCAAAAACAAAACTGGCAGAAAATGTTTTTGAAATTATTTATTATTGTTCCTAACTTACTTGAACCCATATTGATATTAAAAATATCTTCATTTGACCAACACCTTTTCCATTTAATTAAAGTGAATTAAAATTCCAGAGATCCAGTGTGAGACCAGATCAAATATAATCTGCAGTGTCTGGACCACTGGAGGGCACTGTGGTTCTGTCAAGTCAACCTACACACCTTCAGCACGCGCTTTGAGAGCTTCAGTGAAGAGACTCGTTTGTATACTGAAGGAATCCGCCACACAACTTCGGAAACATAAGGTTTAAAAAGTTTGCTCTTAAATCACAGATGTAATCTCAACAGCATACGGACGGAGTGTGTCTGTGTTACACGCGTGTGGGTCCCGAGAGATGTCAAAGATGCAAATGCACAGTTAAAATCATTTAATGGCACAAAGCGTTCCCGGGAGACTCAATCGCTTTTTTATTTTTAGGCACGGGAGCAGGAATGATATGTAGTGAGGGGAGGGGAGACATTAAGCGCTGGTATTTGAAAGCCCTTTTTATCCAATTAAAGTGGGGGCAAACTAATAAAAATTTAAAAGGCCACAGATATTTTGAGATGTTCATTTTTACAAGGATGTAGATACTTTATTTGAATATTCTTATGCCTGACTTCCTACCTTCCAAACGTTTTATTGGTTGTTCAATAGGCTTCTAAACTAATATGCCTTATTCACCAAACGAGTTGGTATTTTGATTCGGAATCTCAATAAACAAAACGGATTAATGAAGTCGCTGGGGTGTGTTTTTCGCAATAGCCAAAAAATCATTGTATGGGTCAAAATGATCGATTTTTATTTCATGCCAAAAATCATTAGGATATTAAGTAAAGATCATGTTCCATGAAGACATTTTTTAAATTTTCTAACGTAAATATATCAAAGCTTAATTTTTGATTAGTAATATGCATTGTTAAGAATTAATTTGGACAAATTCAAAGGCGATTTTCTCAGTATTTAGATTTTTTGTACCGTCAGATTCCAGATTTTCAAATAGTTGTATCTCGGCCAAATATTATCCGATCCTAATAAACCATACATCAATGGAAAGCTTATTTATAAAATTGACATTTAAGACTGGTTTTGTGGTCCAGGGTCACAGTTTGTTGCCCCTTCTTTGAGGTACGAATTGGTTGAGTGAATGATTCAACTCCTTTATAATGCACAAAAGGCTTACCTGCTGGCGTGAAGAAAGAGCAACAGAATCAGTGAATGAATGAATGATTTTTTTTTCGAAAGATCAGAGTCAAATCTAAGCCACAATTAAAACCAGGGTTTACCAAATTTTTCAACCGATGAGCTCCCCTTCCAGACTCTTGTTCAACCCAAAAACCTCATAATATTTAATAACAACATTTAACATTTAAAAATAAAACATTCATTGCATTACTTGAAATTGAAATATTTATATATGTGTCTACTTGACTCCCGGTTGAAAAAACAAACCAAATTAGGAGAAAGCTGAAGTAAGAATGTCAGTCAATAAGAAAAACATTGATTTGATGTCCTTCTGTTAGAGCTTTATTGTAGAGAAAAAGAGCCTGCTGTTAAAACAGTCAGTCAGAGCGGATGCCATGCTTCATTCGATGTGATGTCGGGACAGAAGTACAGTCTGTTCAATGTTTTTTAGATGTTGAGAACCTGACAAACTTCAAATATTTCTTTCCAGTTGACAAAACACATAATTTTAAATATGTCAAATATAATCTATAAATTATAATTGCATACAAGCACACTTTTATGCTGCTTCTTTCTTCAGCATTTCAGACAATGCAAAAATGCCTATTTGAAGTACAGACTTTTGGATGAGACGTTGTGTCAGTGTGTGGATGAGTCTGTTATGATATGTCTGTCTCCATCTGTTTTCATGCGTGTGGAGAGAGACAGAATTCATTTGTGACATTTATATGTGTGTGAGGGACAAACAAAAATAGCAAGTGTCAGAGAGAGCTGCAATGTACCCATGTTGTTATGTGTTTTTTCTGACAGAGCCCATCTGCACCAAGGCATTGTCTTCATTCCACTGTAAAGATGAGTTCATGGCTGCTTGCTGTGTCATGGCATTTTAACACCATCAGAAAATCATTACAGATCCAAGAGAAGCAAAGATAGACATGTCAGATGTAAGACAAGCATTATGTCCCTCAGGTAACATCTGCAACATATCTGCATTCATGCATTATGAACAACTAGACAGAGCATAATGGACATTTATAGGCGCATTAACTCTCATACACTATCTATGCTTAAGATGCTTAAACCACCCCAGATTCATCTGATTGGTTCATTGTTGTAAAACCAATATTGATCTGCAGTTTTTCATTGTTTTTTTTAAAAAAAAAATATTGACCCAGAGTCTTAAATGCTGCAAAATACAGCAAGATTTGGAGCTAACAATGCATTGATGATATGGTGATGTGATCCTTTCAAAATGTCATGTTCATATTAACGGTCTTTCAATTGCTTTTTAAATAAGAACTACCAATTTAGGTTCATGGAAATATCTCATAGGCATGAGATCTTAAAGGGCTAGTGCAGGGGTCTGTAACCTTCAACCTCAAAAGAGCCATTTTGGTCCCTTTCCCACCAAATAAAATTCACGTGGAGCCACAAAACCTATTTCTTTTATGCTGTGTTATTTTCATTTTAGGGTTTAAATAGGACCTATTTGATCCCTAAAATAAAGATAAAACAGCATATAACTAAAGTTTTATATTCAGTTATTCAGTTACAGGGCAGGGGTGTAGCAATTATTTCAGAAGTGAGGGGGGCAGAAATGTCAAATGTAGTAGTAGTAGTAGTAATAATAATAATAAAAAACTTTTATGTCTTTTAATTGGCTAAGAAATAACATACAGTGCTGGACAATAACCAATAATTTGTATTCTATAATATTTTTGATATATATTTTTCTAATGACAATTTCATGATCATGATTGGTTTATATACTATTACTTTTTCTTTTTTTCACAGAATAAGGCAGATAATATATTTTATAGCTTCTGTAGCTACTGTAATAAATGCTATGTCAGTTAGCACTGTATCAGTCATATACTTTATTCATTACCTGGAGAAGACTTGAAAAACACACATTTGTTGCAATCGCTTATCGTCTTCGAGTTTCATTAGTTATGGTTTATGCTTGTTATTTAGCTTAGTTAAAGTGATGGCTGGATGCCTTTGTCCATATGAGGGATTTCCTGCACATCAAAAGACTTTCTGCACGAGAGCGCCCTCCAGCTTAGAGTATGAATAAAACAGACACTGCAGGAGAGTGTTGAGCACTCTGTAATGTTCATATCGATTTGGATACAAATAAACATGTATCCAAAATTATGTGACTATCTTGTCTCTTTTAATTTAAAACTAGATTTATTCACACAGGCCCTTGAAAACGTCTACGTGAACACTTGTACGAAAAAAGTGCAGGGGAAGAGTTTAGGTTTTATTAAAAGTCAGGGGAACATGTCTCCCGTGTATTCTATGCCCATGCTACGGCGAGCCACTGCGGAGGGGTGAAAGAGCCGTGGGTTGCGGACCCCTGGGCTAGTGTATGTTTAGACCTGGCACATTTTAGGTTTTATTGGGTTGCGGACCCCTGGATAAACCTCAAAATGAAAATTTTGTCATCATTTACTCACTCTCATATCTTTTCTTCTGTGGGATACAAAGAAGGTATCTTGAGAATTTGTTTGCCATGCTACGGCGAGCCACTGCGGAGGGGTGAAAGAGCCGTGGGTTGCGGACCCCTGGGCTATTCTTTTGTATTCTATAGAAAAAAGAAAATTATACAGCTTTGGAGCAAAATGAGGGTGAGTAAATGAGGACAGAATTTTAATTTTTGCATCCCTTAAAGTTCGAATGCAGTTTTGGCCGTACGGGACAAACTGGTTATTGTGTATATTATGAATGTATAAACAGGCAGAAGTAAAGATTCTCAGCTATTGTGTTGGAAGAGGTGGATATGGACTGCTTTGTTGTACTTTGTCGGTTTTTTGTCCTTGAATTCACCTTTCCACTGACATTCGCGTATGATACGCATTTCGCCCCCTAGTGACAGTCACTTGGAACTTGCAAACTGGTCATGAACCAGCGGTTACACTCCTCTTATTCACCTTGTGTAAAATTAATGAATTTATGAACATATCCACACAAAACTAATTACCACCGATATGTTTAACATAAAACCATAGTAGGTTTTCTAGGGTTAATCAATGTAAATTATTATATAATAATTATAAAATGTTTGTTTCTGATATATTTAATTTAGGTTTTTTTATTGTAATTTTTTTTATAATATTTATAAAATTTTTGTTTTTTGTATTGCTATTTTTATTTGTGAAATAAGCTTGAAACAAATATTCAAATACTTGCACAAAGTCTTTAACATAAAATGCTGTTTGATCCGATTAGTGATAATTACATGGTAGCTCTGAATCTACAAATTCGCCATGTCTCGCTGATGGGACTCTTAAAGTTTCAGTATGTGGCCTTTTGGCCTGCCAGTGTTTTGAACATACAACACCCCCCTCCCCTGCACTATAATTTGTTTAGATGTTGATTTATGAACTAATTGCCTATAATTGCTGCTTAGCACCACATATTAATAATGATGTGTGGTTCCTGGAACACATTAGTCTGGTTTTGTATAATGAAGTAATTAGTTCAATTATAGAAGAAATAAAATGAAAGAAAAGGATGAGGAGGGGACACTTTTTTTAAGAAGAAGAGAAGCACTTAAATGATAAGGGAGAGTGCGAGACATATTTTGCTTGTGCATGAGATCAATTCCTGCTGCACTGCTCATCTCGGTGAATTAGTTCCTTCTGTACTCAGTTCCAAACCTTTCAGCGCTCTCTCCCGTGTGTTTTCATTGCCATCCTCAGTCTATCCATCCAGTCTATCCTGTCTCTCTGAGGTTGACGTACAGACTGCATTGTCTGCAGGCATTGTCATTGTTATTAGCCTTGTGGATTACTTCAGGGGGTATGTGCAAGCTCAGGGGAGAAGGAGCCAGGCTGGATAATTAGTTTTTCCTCAATGCCAGATGAGCACACAAACAGGAAGTGCTAAGATTGTCAAGGCAACAGCAGCCAGGCTGCATTCCAGCGCAGCCTCCCCTACATCCCCATCAAAACACTGACAGGACAATGGCAGTGGTCTCGATGGAGGTAACAGATTGCTGTCAGTATGTTCTGTCAGGTGCTTTATTGCAGATATGTCTTCATGAGAGGCAGTGGGAACTGGAGGTGTCGGCATGTGCGGCTGTCTAACTATAGTTTAAATAGCACTCTAGATGAGATAACAGCCAATAGAAGACACTTTGAGGCAAGTATCATGGGTCATAATCAGCCATTAAAGGCACATTTAATATTGAGTTTCATACTGATGAACATGGCTTTATTAGTGTCCCGAACATCCATTACTTGGTCTGCGTGTGTCCTCTGGGCGGTGGATCTCTGATGTCACAACACTGAGGAAGGGACAGCGATGGGGTTGATGCTTGGCCTTGGATTTGGTTCTGTTGCCATGGGATACATATATGCTAATAAGCAAGACGACCACGCTTATGAGCAGTGCGCCAGCCAATCCAAGCAGGAGGCCGTAAATTACAGGCCATAGTCTGTCTAGAAGATGGGGCTGATAAGGTGGGACTGGTTGCCTTTTCACCACCAAGTCCACATCTTTCCAGGTGAACCCTTTAACTGTCAAACAAGCAGAAACTACAATTGTTAGCTTGATTAATCTATTTCATATATATTTGATTAAATAAATCACTCTAGTTATTGAAATTGTGAAAATGATTTGTGGGGGTCTTGGAAGTTGCAGTTAGAATGGGTTGAGTTATTGAAATTGTGAAAATGATTTGTGGGGGTCTTGGAAGTTGCAGTTAGAATGGGTTGAAAATTATAAATAGATTTCCGAGTTCTCTTTCAGTTTAAGAGTTATAGGCGTTTTAATGAAAGTGTCTCTGCCCCTTACAATGTTTTGGCTATGCACACTTGAACCTCTAATTCAAAATAAACGGTTTTTTTTTTCTAGATGTACTATATGTGACCTTTTATATACACTACCCTTTTAAATCAAAGTTAACTCCACGGTTTTTTATTTATTTATTTATTTGCTGTGACCTCTTACATCAGTAAGAGACCCTTTAAAATCACTTGACATTTCAATTACAAATAAATGTTGTTCTTGTCAACTTTCTATTCATCAAAGAATGTATCATGGTTTCCACAAAAATATGAAGCAGTACAAATGTTTTCAACATTAATAATGATAAGTTTTACATGCACACCAAATCAGCATATTAAAATGATTTCTGGAGGATCATGTGACACTGAATACTGGGGTAATGTTGCTAAAAATTCAGCTTTGCCATCCCAGGAAATCACTTTTTTTAAAATAGAAAACTGTCATTTTGAAAGTGTAACAATGTTTCACAGTATTACTGTTTTCACTGTACTTTTGATCAAATAAATGTAGCCTTTTTCTGAGATCCCAGAGCATTAACATATGACACCCCACATTTATAAGTCAACAATGCATAATCAGTGCTCAGAAACTTAGCTTGCTCTAGACCTTATACGTTATAAAAGGATCTCAAGGGAAAAGATATGAAAACTATATGATATTACCCCCTTTGAAATGCTTGCATAATAGCATATTTTATGGCTGTAAAATAGAGACCCAAGAATATTTCTCATATGACTCAACACATCACTCTTTCTGAGGCATCTAACCTGGTTTTGCAGAGTACTGCAGTACCTCCTCATGATATTCTGATTCATGCTTCTCCAGATGGGTGGCCATTTGGTTAACAAGTTCATGGTAGCCATCCACATATGTCTGCATAGCAAGAGTTCTGTTTTGGTTGATGTTCTTACCCACCTCTGTTAAATAAATAGCACATGCATTACTACTTGTCCAGTTCTCCAGTTGTGACTGTTGTCTTTACTCATACAGTTTTAACATTAATTAACTTAGTTACTTAATTACAATTATGCTGGAAGAAGTTCTAGCAGCTGTTTATTTGTGACATTCAAGTCACAAGCGATTCTTGCAGTACATTAAGAAATCAAACACACAGTAATGGCCTTCAAGAACAGCTGGAAATGAGATTAACTAAGTGTGCCAAGACCAATAAATATACCAAGTATAATGAAGCGAGAACATCTGAAGACGATACATATGCCGGAACATAAGTATGCAATTTATCCAAGGTGCTGTCGCTGAGTGGCTACTCCTCATCATTGCCCATTTACAGGCCGGCAATTAAAGCTCTTGTAATTGCCACATTGTGCATTTCCCATATGCATCCGTTTCTGTATTTGCAGAGGAATCGTTTTTATTTTCTGCAATACACCGCTTTGAATGAAGGATGTTCTTGGCCTATCGAGCCTGTCATTTTTCCCCTCTTCTTCTCTGTTTATCATTTTCTCCCTTTAACGGAGATGATGAAAGGAACAGATGGCATGTACTGGATCTGATGTCAGCTCCAGCGAGCCTGCTGTCATATCATTTGCACCTTCTCATATCCAATGCCATTCGGCTGTAGAGTCACCCGCACACCGGACCACAATCACTGCCAGAGGAGTGACAGGATACAAAGTGCATCCCATCAGAAATGTATAAAAATAACACTATATGCTGCTCAGTTTCCTCTTTTCATGGGTAAATAGGATTGGTCTGAATTAGCTTGATGCTTGTTGCATCAGTGGTGTGCAAAAACAAAAAAAAAGGTGATGAAACACTTAGCATCTTTGCAAAACTTTTGTGTCTTGTATGCTCCATTGTTGGTAAATGAATAGCATGTTAGCTGTGGTTTTGTAGAGGTCCCTGAAGGTGAATTATGTAGTTTCACTATAAAATAGGCCTTTTTGTTCCTGTTTATTTTGTACCTGTATCTTTCTCAAAAAATGTTCTCAAAAATTTTTGAAATCAGTTCTTTTGAAATATGGCATTATTACAAACCATAAAGAACCATCTGACTTTTTTAAAAAAAAATTTCATCTTAATAAACAAGGGTTCTAACACTAATGTGTGTCAGTGCTGTTGTGTGCAGCTGACCTATAGCAATGTCAGTCCTGCTGATCTGTTGTAGTGCACGACACAGCTTGTCATAGTATATCTGCATGCCGTGAATCTGCAGCCAGTCCTTAAGCGCTGAGCGACAGGGGGCCTGGTCTGACAATCACACACACACACACATATGCACAATATCAAAATGCTCCACACAGACAGAGGGAGAGCAGTCAGCAATAATAGCAACAGCTCTTCAATTGTTCAGACAATTAAACAATTCAATCATGTCCCACTGCCTCAATAGATTTCATTTTTGATGAAAAGGGATTATATCAACATTTCATTTGGTTGAGATGTCTCTCGAGTGGACCTCTCGATGGCAGACTGATGTGTGCAATGGAGATAAACAAATACATTTGGCTGCTCATGACCTCTTCATTTACTGCAGGATGTGTCACTTCACACAACACACTGCTGGATTTCATTAGCATAAAACAAATAAGAATCAGTTTATTAGAGCTTTTTGCAGATAGTCGCTCTAAATGTTGGAAGATGCTCTCCTCAGGTTGAGATATGGCAGAGATGAGCTCCTCACACTCATGAGCTGTCAGCAGCTTCACCAGACGCTCCAGCTGGTGAGGTCCAATGTCCTCAGCCACTGTGGCAGAAGAGGAAAAATCAGGCACATATCAATATGTTGTATTTTCCCTCCTAATATTTATTACCTTTTTATTCAACTAATCGATTCATGTCTTGAGATGCAGTTAAATTTGTCATATAACCATTCCACCACTCTCTCTCTCTAACATACACACATTAGGTATATATACACGCAGTCGAGCCTGTACCATTCTAGATGTGCCTGTGTCATGCTTGACAGTCTTTATGCCTGTTGTTATAACTGCAGCTGATACCATCCTTTGAGAAATGTATAGAACAGTTGTGAATATCATGGGAGAGGCAGGCGCGTGACATCGCAGAGAAGAGGTGTAATCAATTAATGGGGATGTGTGATATAGGAGAGACATATTTCCCTTTCCCCCTATATCACTGTCACCTTCAGCAAATAAACCATCCTCTCATGTCAGTACTGCACAGCAGGTGGATCAGTCAGTCAGAACTTTGTGTCTGTTTATTATTTGCATCTGCTGCAAGCCATCTCCACTCACCTGTATCATCAGCAAAATTTGGGCTGAGGAAGAGGAGGAGGAGGAAGAAGTTGAGCACTGATGCTAGCATTGTAACTGAAATCTTGGAGATGGCAGTTACATATCTTGGTCTGTCTTTATTTTCAAATCATCTGGAATCATGAGTCATCAAGTGTGAAATTTAAAAACTAAACGATCTGTTCTGTTCTCTGGACAATGGCTTTGTTTGGCCGGTTTTTGCTGAAGGAACAAGCAGTGCTGGAGGCTGCCATCATCATGGCTTGAAATAGTCAAGGTCTTTAGCAAGGACGCCTTGCCATTTCTCCTTATCCTCTTTTTCTTATTATTTTTTTTTTCTTCTCCTTGGGGTTTTTAATTAAAAATAAACCACTATGAATGTGAATTTAGCACAAAGCTATATTTTCAACCAAAATATTAATATTTGATCGAGACAGGTTACATTTTTATACTTTAAATTTTTTTTTTTTTACAGAATGATGTTTTTACATCTTAGTGTTTCTATTGAATAAAGTATCTCAGAGACTCCTAGAATAATAATAATGCAACAAAATAATAAAATCTCTCTCTCTCACACACACATCTATATTTCTGTCATGACAACTCTCTGAGAGTTTTGCATGATAATATACATGGCAGTGTTAATGTGTTTGGTCTTGGGGGAATAGATCTGCAACGCTGCAGCGTCAGAGCAAGTAGCGAGACTTGCTACTGTAAATACATCCACAGACATGCTGCTGTGAGCATGTAGGAAATACTTCTGCTGCACATATAAAGAATGTGAAATAACCCTCATGTATAACATACATGAAATCACCCCGTGGTAAATCTATACAGGTGGTGCTGGGGAAGGTGGAGGGTTTATGAAGCGTGCTGCAACTGCTAGCACTAGCCAAGTATTTGAATGTTGAGCAACGATCTTATTGGCTGCTGATGTGAAAAAAGAAACCAGTCAGCTGCGCCATGTGAATGATAATGTGATTATATCAGATTGAGTCAGAACCTATCAGCCTGCGCCATCTAGAGTTTCACGAGATAACTTTGTATATACAGTATGTAAATAAAACTAAAATAATTTTTCAGAGGTTTCTTGGTAATTTTTGTTTGCCTATTTTGATGCTCTGAGTAAAATATGTTGACTGGATATCTGTTATTATTAAAGCTTGTTGCATGCTCCTGTTCGCTTTGAGCAGTTATATCACATTTTAGTGAAATATAGTTCTTTTGAAAAATGTTTAAGTGTTTTATGTGTTAAAAAGCTGTTTGTATTTAATAGAGATATTAAAACAGGTTTGATTATACAGTATATGCTGTGTCATGCTATCTATCTATCTATCTATCTATCTATCTATCTATATATATATATATATATATATATATATGTGTGTGTGTATATAGGCATGTACAGTCAGCCTCTCATTGTCACATAATAAACCTCTTCTATGTGATATAAGCCCTCTTTGCTTTGTGCCTGGGTTTATTATTGTTGTGATAATGACCAGCATAATGTACATTAGCTCTCATATAACTCTGCCAATCACTTTAAAAGCATTAAAAAACAAAGCTGTGTTCGAAAATTATACAATATTTATATGATACCATTGTTTCTTATGACATTATTTCCTTTGCTTTGGCTGAACATGTATTTTCAGCGCCGTTATTTCATTATTGAGGCCTTTAAAATAGGCCCTGATCAAGTCTAAACATGGTTTAACAATCAAAAAACAAGAGTTTTGATGATCGAGAGAAGCCACTGGTGTAACCTTGAGGCGAATCTCAAACTTTGCATTTATTTTTCATTTTTGAGGAGCAGTTTCACAAGGGAAATCAACTAAACTGCTCAAAAGAAGTTTCCTTTGCATTGAGGGTTGATGAACTTTAAAGGCCACTGTAAAGCTGAGTGTGTCTCGCCCTGCACTTGCCTTGCTTTGAACTCACTTCACCTCAGCTTGGCTTTTTGTGAAATCATTCCCAAGATTAACATCATTTCGACCTCACCGTATGCATGCAAAGAGCAAGTCACATATTTGGTGGACTAATTGAAATTCATAAACCGCAACATTCATACTACAAATGCCAGGGGAATGAGTAAGGGTTATGTTTTATTATAGTAGTTTATTGTCAGGATAAAGCAATTCACACAAACACATTTTGTAAAGTGAGTTTATTAGTGTTGGTTGAGAGGATAAAGGCTGAACCAGCATACATAAATACATCTTGGCAGGCTTTGTGAGTCTGCTATGTGTGGGTGTGTG
Source organism: Cyprinus carpio (assembly GCF_018340385.1). Taxonomy (NCBI): domain Eukaryota; kingdom Metazoa; phylum Chordata; class Actinopteri; order Cypriniformes; family Cyprinidae; genus Cyprinus; species Cyprinus carpio. Next base: position 16,978,408 of record NC_056594.1, on the reverse strand, counting down.
TGTACCTAGCACGCCTTGGCTCTCGCCACAACAGCAAATGAACAAACATGCCATGTTGTGTGGAACTGTCGCTGTGCGCTAAAGGGCAGAGTGAAGTACGGTGCTTTAGATAGATGTTTAGATACTCTAAAAAGCGTTCAATGCACAAAAGGAGAGCCGGGGCTTAACATTCACAGTGTTTAGCATACAACTGTCACGGCCTGCATTGATCCGTGCAAGCATGAAAGCACATTGCAAATTATACTGCAACTGAAAACTAGTCATGCATGCCTTCTAAAACTTGTAGTTGTACTCTTGACATGTGTTTCACCTTATAACTGTGCTGTTTTTCTGATAACACGATACAGGAAAAAGTGATCTTTCCATGTCTCCTACACTTCACACCACTGAAATCTGATTGGACATCTACACAGACTCCGGTGGAATGAAGGATAGAATTCACAGAGCAGATAAAACCGCATTTTGGCTTCCGCAGCTCTTCTGTACCTGTTTGAAATATAACATAATATAAGCACACTGTCAATAAATAAATCACAGGGATTACAGATTACTTAAAAAAGCACTGTACTTCAAATGGGCAAACTTAGAAAACCTAAATTTCAAATCCAACTGATATTATTTTTTTTTGTGCAGGTTCAGAATGTTCCATTGCGAAGGCTGTTGTTGCCTTCAGAGAGTGTGAGAGAATGTACTATGTGACTTGGCCTCTCCCTTCAGCGAGCCCAAACCTGTCTCTCCCTCTGTGCCTGTAGGTCATACAGGTACTAGGCCTGTTTGCTTTGCCAACCACAAAAAAACTGTTCTTTTTGACTTCCAACACAGTGTAACTCAACCCTAAACCCCCACCCCCCACGAACATGCATGTGTATTTGAAAGGGGTTTTTCCACACGCTTTAATACTGATCTGCACAGATTTACCCTCTTACAGACATACAAATAAAAATTTAAGTTATGTACATACATATTTTAAACCCAAAGTACTTTTTTTAAGTTAATCTTTTGAACATCATTGCCGTCAAGCAGAATGTAGAAACACTTGAAAACAAAAATTCAACACAATATTTAATACAAATGGCATTTTCTTAAGACGACTGCTAATGTTACCCACCTTGATATTGACAACACACTCACCTTGCTCATAGAGTTAGATCCAACTTGGTGCTAAACAAACAAAAAGTCAGAAATTGTTTTCTGTTAAACCTTGCCAAAACAAAAAGGCCTAAACCTTTAGTATGAAGGTCTTGAACGTTTTTAGTTGGTCCCAGTGTGCTCTTGAGTCCAGTCATGATGAGCAGGCAGTGTGAATCCTCTTTCTCAGGTCTGTCTTTATTTGCCTACCTGCTTCAGGTAGCGCTGCTACACTTACAGGCAGCGACCAATGGGAATTAGCCTTTTTTTGTAAACCGCACCCCTTCGTATCATAAATCTGAACCACACCTTATGCCACTAACTCAGTAAGTAAAATGCGAATATATATATAGTATAATTATTTAAGTTTGATGTTTTGGTTTACTTACCGCACACTACTTGCTTATTTATCTCAAATATATCTGATAATTTGTCTGCTAAAGCATAGCTAGCATGCTGAATCTTAAAGTTCAGTGATAATTCTTATAGCATTTTGGGTTTAGGTTTTTTATTGTTGTCTTTTAGTGTTTATTGGCACATTTCTGAATAAATATTCATTCATTTTTTTTATCTAAAATACATTAAAGTTATGCTTCAATATTCCCATGTTTTTAACAGTAGCATTACCTGTGCTGACATGACAAACAGCCACAGACTTTGGTCTTTATAGCTGTAACTTCCTTCACATTGTATTACAAAATCGTGTTTAAAAAGGCACGTTTTTTTACTATGTGCGATGAGCTCAAGTCTGAACAGGAGCAGGAATGCCCCACCCCTCCTGTTGATTTCTATAGGCATTCGAAACAAGACAATGGGCATGTCGGTAGGAAGCAGCGGGGGGTTGACTGATTACAGATCTGATGGAATTCTGGAGGACTAATTCTCACAATCACCTGGGAATACGATTTCATGTGGCATATTTTGAGAGCCGTGTTTGTTTTGTAGGATTTTGTCTCACTTGCCTTGTGTAATCTGCTAAATTTGCAAGCTGATACAAACACTGATGTGGTAAAAATTAATTAGGGCAGCTTCTGGAAATTGTGTAGTCAATAAAAGGTTTATTAAGACACATGCCTATAATAGGTAAACTTTGCAAGCGTCTGCAAAAGAGGATGTTGCAATCAGTAGTTTGATCCAATCCACTCTGTATGACAACTTTTGAGGTATTAAGAAAAGGTCAGTTTCCTGTTTTCTTTAAAGCTAGAGGCATGTTCAGCATTGGCCACTTCCAGAAAAAAAAAGAAAAACTCATTTCACTTCATTATTTGTTGATTATGAATCTGTATGAGGAGTTTGCAGAGCTGTCTGAGCATGCAGTGATAACCCATCCTTTCTCTCTCTGTCTCTTCCTGACCCCAGGAACTCCACACCAGAGGGGGAGGTTTGAAATCCTGTCAGATAAAATCTCTATTGTAGGTGTGTCACAATCAGCACTGTCTCTGTGAGTGTCTCCAAGCACTTATGAGCTCAATTACTTATGAGTAATACTTATTACTTATGAATTTGTCCTTTTATTCAGCAAGGATTCATTATGTTTCTCAATAGGGACAGCAAAGGCATTGTAAATGTTACAAGAGATTTCTGTTTCAAATTTTTGGACTTTCTATTCACCAAATAATCCTGAAAAAACAACAACGATATTCTATATTAAAATGTTAAACCATATTAATATTAAGCATCTCAACTGTTTTCAACATTGATGATAATAAGAAATAATTTTTAAGCACCAAATTTCTGAAGATTCTTGTGACGCTGAAAACTGGAATAATTTTACTAGAGTAGTTTTTACATTATAAAATGTATTAAAATGGAAAAGAGTTATTTTAAATTGTGATGATATTTCACAGTATTGCACAAATAAATTAACCCTTGGTGAGCATAACCCCATGTAACTTTACATTTTACATTATAAAATGTACATTTAAGATGTAATTGGAATTATAGTTTTTGATGAATTGAAATTCTAGCTTTTGATGATTTATAATGAAAAACATTTATCAAATTTGATTAGTGAAAATGTTCCTGTTTTGTATTAGACTTTTGTTTCCCATTGTTTGCTCTATTGGCCACTGCAGCATTCTTAAACCTACACTGCAAGCACCTGGTCAGAACCCAAAGAAAAAAAAGAGAAAAAGAAGCCGGCCTCTCCAGGACACAAAATAAAAAAACAAACAAAAAAACAGTTGTTTAACTGACCCAAGTCAAACTTTGGCAGAAAACAAACACTGTGTCAATGGAGGTAAAGGGCAAACATCCTCCCTGCTGTTTGAGGGTGAAGTCTTTGTCCCCAAGTGTTTGTCCGAACAATCAACTGCAGAAATCACTCACTCTGTTCCCATTTTAAATCTAATTTATACATTAGAATGGATACAGTGTTAATGGTTTGATTTAAAAGAAAAAAAAAGAATTATATAAAAGTAGATTTTTAAATATTTAAAATATTTTTAAATGAGTTAAGAAAGTATTTTATTTAGTAAATAAATATACATTTATTTAAAATATTTTTAAACAAAAAATGATCATGCTTTTGACTTTTGTCATCTACTGTGGTTTAATTACAATGATTTCTACAGCTGACTGGACAAATATTAATTTTAAATATCAAATTATAAATATCATTTTATGAATATAAAATATAAAAAATGTTAAAATAATTTTGTTTATTTTTTTTTGTTTATAAAGTTTAATGAATGTAGAAAAAAGTTGCTTACCATCGGTGTGTCAAGGTTTCTGTAATTGATTTTAATTTGGAATTAAATTAGAGAACATGCATGTGCATTTAGGTTTAAAGAGACATTTTAATGATGAGATGAAACAGCAGTAGACTCAGATCAGTTTTGTTGTCAGTGCAATGAGATTGTGCTGTGGCACAGGGGAAGAGATGACCTATTGGTCAACAAACCAAGCATGTGTAATATACCTGGCTGTATTACTTTGATACTTCAGGACAGGGCAGAGTTATGCTTCCCTGACCCCATCACACAGACACACACACACATACACAATGGTGCTGGGTTACAGTAGCCTCTTCCCTGTAGGCGGCAAATCTGTCTCAACGCGCCCAGGAATGTATTCAGTCTATCTTTCTTTCTTTCCCTGTATGTGTGTGTGGAACTCCATAGAATGGTAGATCGCTCCATCTACCTCAGAATCTACCTTTTCTCATTTCTCTCTCCCATGAGAGCAAAAATACTGATCGGTTTAAAGACTTGAATGCATCCCGTTTCCCTCACGTCTGACTCATGCATGCAGGAATGCAGCTGTATTGTGGTACTCTGCTCTGCTCATGCGAAAACGTCCTGCTTGCACACAGACATGAAAGCCATGATTAGAAAGTATCCTTTGACACATAAAACAAGTCCATTCGCGTCACCTACATGCTGCTATTAGACACATTAACCTGCAAAGATGCTTTGAATTAAATGGAACAAGTTTTATAACATAAGAAAGGTGGGGGTTTTCCTATAGGCGATGTATGCTGTATACTGCTTTCTCTCAGTTCATCTCTCTCCATTGCTGATGGCAATGCGGCTTCTCATTGCCCTAGTCTGTTCTGACTTGCCCAAGCTGGAATGTGGCAGCCATCTAATGTACTTTTATGTCCAAGCAAATTGACAATGAAGAGTAGCATTATTTTATAGCATAAATATTACATTCCCAGTTTGGATGCAAATTCGAGGCATCGCCGTTGGAATACTAACAGGCTGTAATGCTGACTGTGAATGTGATTTATCCGAGAGGAGGTGTGTGTATGTGTATTGCGTGTGTGTAGACAATTGAGATTTGTTTGCATAAGACAATCACTCAGACACGTTCCAAGAAGCCTCTTGGTTACAGTGAGTTGTGTTTTCAAACATTACAAGGTTTCACAACATGATGCGTCTTAGTTTTGTCAGCTTAGTTAAGTTGTTAATATTTTGCACATTGCAAAAAAAAAAAAAGGCTAAACATGTCACATATCTTTGGAAAGCTGAGATTCTTGTGATTTGAATGATGCAAACCAATCAACACTGCAAGTACAATCAGTGTCAGTGTGCTGTGATCCCATTGTGTTTTCCAGCTAATAGCTCCCAGCTTGTCATCTTCAGGCATCCATTTACAAAGAAAAAAAAATGTTTTTCATTGTGTTCAAAGTTCTATTACTCAATACCAGTAAGACTTACAGTGACACTCTAAGGTGACACTTTGATGTTTGTTCCTAAACAGAATAAACATCAGAGTTTCACCTTTCAAAAGAAACCAAAACCATGCATATACTCCAAATGGTTTTAGGCATTTTAGGGATTAATAATTCAAAATTCCTCCCATTATTTCTTGCTTTTCTTTTCCATATGAGCCCCTAAAGGAAATTAATGGGAATTAGAAGTGAATAAAAAGGAAGAAAATGTGGGGAAAGCAATAAGATTCCAGTGAAATAATTAGATAAATAATTGGATGTTGTTGATTAAATCGGCTGAAAAAATCACAAGTGTCTATTGTCCTTCACATTGCAAGAGCAGAATTAAAATAAAAATTAAAGCAATATATATGTTTATTTGCAGTGTAACTCATTACATATAATTTACACAGCTGAATGCGGATAATAAGAATGCATGTGGTCAGAATCTAACCCTGCCCACCTCCAAATTTATTTTCAGTGATCTAAACACAGTGTGTCTTTCAATATAGTTAAGCATTATCTGATCCCCAAATCCACAGGTGTAAATGGGCCTATAGTTTCTACATTGATATATGAGCAGAAAAACACCCTTTCTTGCTTTCTTTAATGGTTGGACGCATTGAATGCATATATATTTTCCATCCCACCTCATGTGTTATGTGAGAATGCCTTGAGCATCTCATGTGCGCGGTCCCCTTCATCAGACATGAGAAACCTGTGCTTTTCCACCCCTCTTCCTGACATGCTGTAATTAAAAGCTGGGTAATAACAGTGGAGGGCTGGCATCCCAGCGGGCCATCATCAAAATGCTCTTTTCTCTCAGCCTCAGTTTTGGCCCAATCAACACATTAGTATCAACTCACTGACTCCGGGCTCACTGTGGGCGCTTCAGACCATCAGCGAACTCCTAAAGTCTGCTTGTTTTGCCTATTGCAGTCTTTCTTGAGCAGAAACTGACAAAATGCCCCCCCCCCCCCCCCCCCAAAAAAAACACAAGGTGTTGTTGAGAAGGTAAGCTAGTTGGGTTTGCTTTGCTTAGAGAGATTTTGCGTGATTATCTGCTTGTCATTAAGAGGCAACCATATTTGTGGCAGTGCGTTTAAGGGTTCATGACCAGGCATCCCCATGCGAGGCAAAACGACTTGCCAAAAGCACTCCACCCGCTTTTAGAGCTGCCTTCCGTGAGCTTGTGCATGCCTGTTCCATGAGCTAAGTTCCTGATGTTCCGTAAAACTCACTATGGTTACTTAAACCTTGCCAAGGAAAGAACAGCTGGAGGGCCTGATTACAACAGAGTGCAGCCCTTTGTGGACGAGACAGTGCACGCTTCACACAGGTTGCAGGTTGAAGCGCTGTTCTCAGAAATGCAGCTCCGCTCAGAGCCACAGGAATTCGTGGGCCTTGCTTAATTCGATGTTTAGGCGAAGGAGAATATTTTAATGCCAGCTTCACATCCTGGGGTGTATTGCATAATTAAATTCAGAATTTATTGCTTTTTCACTGCTAGAAGCTAAAGCATATAAGTTTAGAAGAAAAGTTTTGATCAGAGACAATTTTGTGGGAGCTGGACGGCCAGAACCGATCCATGTGGTAATAAAGCCCAGTGCCTTGTGGGATAGAACAGAAAGTAATTCTGGATGAAATCAGGCTGCTGTAGAACAGGATTCGAACACCATGAAGTCAATATTCAGATTGTGTGTTTGATCCTAAAGCCTTGTTCTTTTTGAGAATAGATGCTCTTATGTTTTCTTCATCAAAGGTTTTCTTGTTGTTTGCGTTTAAAATAATCCCATTTATGAGCCGAGAGCGAGATCAACCATGGTGTTATATTTGAATACACTTGTCACAAATTGTTAGAGAGCTAAAAACTATAGTCATAAGTTTAATACTATTTAAGTTAATTTAATGGTTATTGTTAAAATGCTTTCTCAGATTGATATGCAGAGAAAACTATATATCTAAGCATAGTAACTCTAACTCAACAGATTGTTATTATTATATTTGAAATTCAGTTTGAATTGTGTTTTTGCAGAAATCACCTTCACCTTTAAATTGCTTCAGTTGTACTTGCCAAATATATCTGTGTCGAGTCGAAAGAGACTACAAATGTAATCAGATTTATTAAGAACAAAAACTTGACAGGCATTATGATTTAATGTCATATTTTAGTTCTTAGAACTGTTCATTAGGTATTTTTTTAGTTGTCAATCAGTTTAATCTATTGTTCCTTTAGTAGTTATGGACAGAAAGGGAGTTAATGTTTAGTTGGAGTTCTACCTTATTTTTGATCCTTTTTTTTTTTTTTTTGTGCCCAACACCTGTCAGTACCTCATAACACTCTTTCAGATCTTTCATTTCCCTGGTACCTGCAGAAATAATGGCACTCTGATTGGGCTGCCAAGCAGGTCTAGATTAAACAGAACCCTGTGAGCATTGTGCAAAAAGGGTCAATGGAAACTAATTTGAACTGGCAAACTGTTGAGACAGACAAAACATTGAGAGTCGGTATCTCTGACATTATTAGTTAATGCAGTGACTTCACATTGTGCAAACATGCCTTTTCTCTGATCGCCGCTGTCTTAAAGTGATAGTTCACTCAAAATTGAAAATTCTTCCAAACCTGCCTGATTTCCTTTCTTCTGTTTAGAAAACATTAAGAAGAATGTTGATAACCAAACAGTTGATGGTAGCCATTGACTTCCATAGTATGGAAAAAATACTATGGAAGTCAATGGCTGTCATCAGCTGCTCTTCAAATTCTTTGCATTCTTCATATATCTTTTTGGTGTTTAACATAATAAAGAAAAAAAAGGTCCATTTTCTATTCTCAGAAGTGTAAAGATGTATATCAAAATGTATATACTCACTCAAAATTCACTGTTAAACCAAGCAAGTTTTTCTTGGTCAACAGCAAACTAATGTGACCAACTTTAAAATGAGTGACATCTGCGTGGGGAAGTTTATCACCCTTATGCGAAACTCGCAGTTGCACAGGTTTCTAGCTTTTTACATTAAAAGATGACAGACGTGTTGCAAATCGTACCACCTACCAGAACATGGTGTGGAGTTAGATGGTGTTAAGATGGTGAAAAGTTTTGTAAGATTACTTATCCAGCCCATTATTTTTACCCACGATTCTAAAGAAGAACTGAAAATTGATGCGTCCGTCACACAGCTGAGATTTTATGAGGCCAAAGTGTGATAAAACACCTCACTGCATGAATGCTAAAGACCACCAGACAACAACAAAAAATGTCACACTTATCCATGGTGGTACATAATGTGTGAACACTGCGGACAGCCAAGATGATCCTAAAAATAAAACTAGTGCTAATATAAAAGGGGAAAAAAAGAAAGGTGTGAAGAAAGATCTAGAGAAATAATTTCCAGTGAAGGCCAGCTAAAAGAAACATCTATAGTTATTGAAGTGCAAAGGGAACAGTTTAAAAAGAAGCACTGTGACCACATAGGGGGACCAAGACTCAGGTGATATTCATGGAGAATTTCTGAAGCATTCCTTGTCCAGGTGTGTAAAACCCCCTTTTATGGCCACTCTTGGTATTATTACTAGTTCCACACTGCAAAAATGGCTTATCTTACTTAGTATTTTTGTCTGGTTTCTAGTCAAAATATCTTACAATTCTTAAATCAAGATACTTTTACTAGATAAGCCAAATGACTTAAGATATTTAGTCTTGTTTTCAAGGGGGGAAAAAATAAAATTAAGTGCATTTTGCTTAAAAACAAGTAAAAATCTGCCAGTGGGGTAAGTAAAATACTCTTGTTTTAAGAATATGTTACTTAACCCACTGGGAGATATTTTTACTTGTTTTAAGCAAAATGCACTTAGTTTAGTTTTTTTTCCCTTGAAAACAAGACTAAATATCTTAAGTCATTTTGGCTTATCTAGTAAAAGTATCTTGATTTAAGAATTGTAAGATATTTTGACTAGAAACCAGACAAAAATACTAAGTAAGATAAGCCATTTTTGCAGTGCAGAATGCAACTGGAGTCAGCTCTGGATTATAAAGTGTGCTTTAACAGGAACCCCAGTGAAGAGAAGTGACTTCTGCAATATCTGTGTTATGGGATTATCTGCCTAATCCTGTCAGAGCTTCAAACAAGTTTACTTGAACAGTAATTTAAGAAGAGATGAGCCCAGATCAGCCCTCAAAGTCTATTTTGTTCTCTTTTCATGCCCCCCCCATCCTATTCCCATTTTCTTTCACATCACTCAAGATTGAAAGAACCATTTCCCCCCCAAGCATAGAGTATGCTTTACAAGTTCACTATGATAGTTGCTTTTTAAAGATCAGAAAAATACATATTACATGAGTCATGTATCTGAGAGGATCATTTAAATTGTATGCTAGTTCATTTACATTTGCCAGCCCACAGCTGGGATGTGGGACTCAAGCTGTGTGTCACAGAAGAGTCAATGAACGAAAGAGGTATTATCATACTGTCTTAAATGAAGCTTGTTTGAATTGTTATACGGATGCTTGATTTGTTTTTAGCCTGCTTGAAACATACTTTCAGCAGCTGGTGTTTGTGATGTTATATATATGAGCTTTTATCTATTTGCAAAAATTTCCTTTGGCTTCAGTCATATTGATTAGTCAGTTTTATTCTGACTAAAATGTTAATTGTAGAAATTTAAAAGAAAAAAAGAAAGAAAAACATTTTAGTTGATGAAAGTTTGGGATTGGTACAATTTTTTTTTTTTTTTTTGAAAAGTCTCTTATGCTCACCAAGCCTTCACTTATTTGATAAAAAATACAGTATTAATGATAATATATTATTACAACATATGTAAAATAACTGTTTTCTATTTTAATATATTTAAAAATGTATTTTTAAATGTATTTAGTCTTCAATGTCTCATGATGCATTGGAAATAATACTAATATGTAGATTGTCTGCTTAAGTACCATTTCTTATTATGATCAGTGTTGAAAACAGTTGTGCTTCTTAATATTTTTATGGAAAACATTTTAGGTGCTTCAGTTTTCCAGTGTTTATTTACTACTCAGCTTCAGCTTGCACAGCTCAAAAATGTTCGATCCCCAACTATGTTGACTATGATTGGATTATTAAGAATATATATATATAAAAAAAAATCTTTGGTATCCTTAAAAAATTTTTTTATCCCAATATTTTTATCAGTATTGTTTAAATAAAAATCATTTAATTATCATCATGATGAACATATTTCATCTAATCTCCATTATCGTTAAAAAAAATTGGTATTTTTACTCTTATAGTCTCAAATATTTTAATAATAATAGATTTGGAAGAGGAATTAAATTATTTAGCATCACAGAGTACAATAAAGAATAAAATTCTGAAGGTCAGTCAAGCTAAATTGATGGTTTTTAATCTTTTCTAGTGTATTTTTGAATTATTCCTTATCTGCATGAAACATTAGCTGCAGAGTGAGGCTGTGAAAACATGATCCTCCAGCCCCTGGCTTAACATATTTATTTCATGCCAAAGGCTGGATAAAGCTGGTGGGAAAAGTAAATTATGAATCTACCTCTGTTTTTTTCTGTGGTGGCAAACTCAACACTTTATCTGGGAAGAGAGTTACAAAGCCAGCAGACGTACGGTCTCACATGTTAGATTTATCACCATGGAAAAGAGATATATAGAGAGGTGCATATTTTCCATTTCAGAAGTAGATAAGAAGAGCTCGCTTCCTGTGTTTGACGTGATCGAAAACTGACAGCCATGTCTTGTCTAAAACGACCTGCTCTTCTGAAGGACTGGCACTTGATAATAGCATATGCTTTGATCTGTAGTACTTCATTCAGGCCTGTAACTCTCTTGTGATGCATTACATGAGTTACATAGATGTCTATATCCACTATCTGCGTCCATCATGTATGATTTCATTTGATGGGTTCTGGAATATTCATACATTTATTTTCTGTGGGCCCAAAACGGTGACGGCAGCATTGACAGGGTTATCATTTTCCTTCTGCTTCAATAGCCGTCAGCAGTTCTAAAAACATTCCCCTGATAAATAAGTTTTGAGGGGTGGAAACATTCGCTGGCAATGAGAGAACGACTGTGACAAGCCCATTGCTGATGGTGATTTAAATGGCTAATGCAATCTGCCTCTTAAATGGAGGCCTGTCGCTGGTCAGACAGTTCAGACGTGTCTATGACAAGAAATGACTGGGATATTACAAAAGCCTGTGAACTAGAACCAGCAGCCGCCATTTATTGAGGCAGGGAGCCAGGCAATGAGTGACAGGTGAAAATGTGGACGCAAGCCATCTGTATAGCCCTTCGAACAAATTAGTTTGGCCTGCCATAATTGACACAAAAAGGGGGCTTTTAGCAGGAATAAATATTTGCAGAGTAAATATATTTGACTGATGTTGCCTGTGGTTCTTTACAGCGTTCGGATTAGAGCCAGTACAGTTTGTTTTGATTTGAATTTCCAGCAGCCAAACAAGCTTTGAAAGTTTGGCAACTGAAAGTGTAAAACCTATCAGATTTCATGTTTTGATGAGATGCAGCTAAATTAAAAACCTTTTTGATAAACACATAATGTCAGAAAGGTCTAAGCAACATATGTGTTTTTTTACGTAATATATAATAACAAATGTGCCTGTCTAAGCAGCACAAGCAAACAAGTAGTGAATTGTCATTGCTGTGAGAACAAGCACTTATGACTTTGCAAAAAAAGAAAAAAAGTGGTCCGTGCTATAGGGATGCATGAAATAGTGGTACAATATTGGTTGTCAACTGATATCAACTTTTTAATTTATCAGTACAGCCAATATTGTATAATTTATTGTGCATGCTTATTTTCTCTTATTTTTACACATTTGTGCAGGATTATTATAGTTAACTAAAACTAAAACCATAAAACATTGTTACTTGAAATAAAATAAAACATTAATACCTTAAACTTTATTTCAGCCAGTTGCCAAGGTAACGTTTTCCATTTTCATTTAGCTTATGTTGATGTACTAAAATAACAAACTAAAACTAAAATAAAAATGAATAAAAACTATATAGACACTATAAAGAAGCCCCCCCCCCCAAAAAAAAACATTAAAAAAAAAAAAAACATTACAACATTAATAAAACTTTCAAATTAAAATAAAAAACAGAAAAATAACTAATTCAAAATATTAATAAAAACTATAATAGTATTTCAGTGATACTTCTACTAATGCTGTCATTTAATACTTGTTCAAATGCTTTTTAATGAACACAGATAATTAAATAACACTTAAATGATAAATGTAATAGTTAACCGATCTCAGAATTGATATTTGTTTTTCTTACTGTAAATTATAATTATGTGATGCCTAAATTCACTTTTAGCACAGTGTAAAATTTAGTGTTTTATTTTAAAATGATTTATACAAAATAGTATCGAATTTTAATATCTATTTGTTGGTCATCCATCATAACATAAATATAAAATAAAAATCAGCTTATCATTATTAGACCAGAATTGTAATATTCAGTGCATCCCTTATGTACCATCTACATACAGTATGTACATTTAGTCAAGCGCATTAAAAACCAGTCTGAGTCCACCATAGAGATGCATGATATTTCAGTGTCATATCGGTTATAAATTAATATTAGAGGTGTTTTTTTTTTTGGCCAGTATTGTTTAACTTATTGTACATGCTGTCATCTAATGCTTAATTAAAGTACATTTTTAAAAATGTGAATCATTTGAAAACACTGTTAAATGTAGAATAATAAGCAGCTTAACAATATTGGCCATAATATCTGTGCCTCCCTACTGCACCGTCTACATATGTAAGTTTTAGTCAAGCATATGAAAATACAGTCTGAATTATAGTGAGAACTTTGTTGAATTTCCTCCTCATATCTTGCATCATAATGGAATTTTCCATGAGGTAGCAGAACAGAGCAGAGAGATCTGGAATGTGAGCAGGATGGGGCTTGCCTTCTTTCCTTTGGAATCCTACCTGCATGAACCAACTCCATTTTAAAGCGCCTGACTGGGCCACACCTCTGCTAAGAGCGGGTCTGAGACCTCAGAGCCCCATTTCATTTTTCATTAGAGTCCTAATTATCTGTCCTCCTAATTACACCACCCCAGATTTCAAACCGAAGCTCATTTGTGTCATAGTGAGAGACGATTACCAAAAACCTCATAGAATGTTGAACAAAACCCCCAACACAACATAGAGCCCTTCACACACTCTAACCTCAGCATGTGATGCAAGATAGTCTTGTATACGTCACTCAGAGCTATTCATTATCATGATTATAATTGTGGAACATCATATTTAACTACTGTACCACAATAGCATGAATCGCTCATTTCACAGATGAGGACTCGCGATGTGTTTATTTAATGATCAAATCACATAGATCCATGTTATCTTGAGAAGAGATAAGGAAACGTAACAATAGAAGAGAAATTATGAATAAATACACATGCAGAAAAGAGAGAGAGAGAGTGTGTGTGTTTGGATTGCTATTTAGGGTTCATGAAACATCATCTCTGCTTGAAGACCATTAAAGTTTTTCCTCCAGAAATTCAGTTTACACTTTTCCTGCTGCACTCTCATAATACAGAGATTGATGCAGGCTTATAGCGATTCAGACCACCTACGGTCATTCTGCACAGTGCAGAGGTGGCACACGAGATGCTGGTTTATTGTTATGGGGCCAGGGTTCAGGCTGTTTTGTCACCGGTCTGGACTGAAGAACAACACCCGATACGTCTCCGGCTTTGTTCACAGCCTGGAGCTCTAATGAAAGTTCAGGGCTCGTCAGCTTACTCATTCTCTGTCAGAGCGGCATCGCTGTGAAAGGTCTTTCCAACAGTAATGGAGCCGAATTTAAATTTAATAGGTGTGGAGTCTATGTTTAAACCAAGATTTTCACCTCAGCTATTATCCTTCTGTTGCTGATATTGGAGATCTGCTTTGTATTACGTTTTAGAGATTCTGAGAGGCTACTGGAATGAATGCCAACGTCTTTTAAGCTCTTAAATGATGAAAAATGTAGGGAAGTTTAGTTTTTTTATCTACTAAAGGTCAAATTGTAATGGATGTATTTTTCTCTTCTTTACGTTTTAATTAATATTGATTTTTCATAACTGGGTATTGTTGTGACGTTACTTATTTTGAATGTCTCAAAAGAAGATCTGATCCCAAAAGATCTGACTTTGGCTTGCAGAAAATTCTAGAATATATTTTTTTGCGATTGGCATGTGTGCATGCAGTTTAGTCAGTGAGAGTCACAGTAGCGCCATCTCTTGGTGTGCTTCTGAAATTGCTGCAGCATCTCCGCATTAAAAGATTATGACTGTCTTGGAACAAAATATGAAACAATTTTGGATATCTTTGTTGTTTTATTATGTAAATAGACTTTATTTTGAATGAATATGTCTTATACGTTGCCAGTCGTATTACATTTCTTATTTCTCTTTCTATCTTAATCTCTGTTTATGTCTCATCCTTAGTTTCTTAGGGAGAAGCCATTAATTGCCTTTGGGAACCAGTTTCTGCCTCAGAGTTAAAAAATAAAGGCAATTTTGACTTTATATCTGACTTAATTTATTGTAATTGCTTATTCTCAGAACTGTAACTTTATATGTTGCAGTTATTTTATATCCTGTAATTGCAACCCTTTCTCACAATTTAGACTATATTTCATACATTCATCAAGTAAATTCTCGTAAATGCATATATCTCAATTATCACAATCATGATTTTATTTCTCACAATTGTGATATATATTTAAAATAAACTTAGATATATGATATAAGTTTATTTTATATAACTGTGACCCTATCTTAGTGATTTTTATATTAGAATTATGACCAGATTTCTTGTAATTGTGAATTTATATTTTACTTTTGTGACAATAATTATCCTAAATGCAGCTTTATATCTCATAATTGTGATTTTTATATCCAGGAATTGCACTTATGCATTACAATTGTGACTGTTTCTCATAATTACAACTTTATGTGTCACAATTGCAACTTCCATCTCCTGAAAAATTTTCTTTATATTTATTTTTTATTTTTAAGGAGACTTTATTTCTCATAATTGTGACATTTCTTGTGAACGTAAATTTATCTCACATAACTATGATTTTATTTCTCATACTTGTGGATAAACTCACAGTTTTTTGTTTTGTTAATATAATATAACTGTTTCACATCTGTGATTTTTATATCATAATTCTGACATTATTTCTTTCTTTCTAATTGTAAATGTAATTGTGACATTAATTCTCCTAAATGCACTTTAATATCTCATATTGTTATTTTTATATCCAGGAACTGCACTTTATATATTACAGTTGTGACTATTTTTCACAAATGCAACTTTTCATCTCCCAAAAAAGATAATTTAAACCATCTCCCAATTACCTTTTTTATTTTTTCCTATAAGGTGGAGACAAGCTTCCATAATAACCCAGATAATAACTAGCATAACTTGTTGTTCTGAGAACATAACCTGCTAAGTCTCTCACGCTTCTGAGGACTGAGCATCAGTCAGACAAATTAGCTACGGCTAACCATGTTTATGTAAATACTGTCTGAATACACATTTTTTTCGAATGACAGGCAAATGGCAGCGAGCTGCTTTCCTCCACTCGTAATAAAAAAAAAAGAGTTAACGAGCAGAAATGAATTTTCTCCTCTGCAGTTGCCATAGCTTCAGAGCTGAAGGATTTCTCATGTTAGGGATGTTTTATAATGTGGAGCCTGGTCTAATTAGAAGCAGATAATTTCTGTTGTACTAATTGTAGTCTTTAGTAATTAGTGAAGGAGTTACTTTAGAGACAGTTGCTCAAAGATTTGTTTAATATGGTGCCCATTAACAAACTGGAAAGTTTCAAATTAACAACTTTACAGCTTCTAATTCAAGTGCTGTCTGTGCTATCTGATATATAGTATTCGCCTGCAGTCTTCCCCATCAAGCTCACAGGTAATCAGCAACATTAATTCTGCTGTGTGCAGCATTTTAATTGCACTATCTATTGTGCTAAGGAGATTGGTGCGAGTTGGCTATAGTGTCCCTTAGCCCTCTCTCCCTCACCTGAGCGAAAGACATCTGTTATATAATGAGCATAATAACATAATGACACATTTGATCAATTAGTGGCTGCCCACGTTTGCGAATGTGTCTTCTAAACATCATACAGATGTTTAATTGGAGCAAAGCTATACTGTTTATACTGTATACTATTTTATTTGTAAAATGTCTGAAATAATATGCATTAAGCAATTATAAAGGTTTCAAACATTTAGTTTGCTATATTATTGATCGTAGCATGCTTGTTTAATCAAGTAATTGGTGTTTTTTGGGTGTCATTTCAGAAAGAAATATGTTTGTTTTGCATTTTTAATCAGTTTTTTATATTGCTTACAGTGATATTTCAAATTTCAGTGTTTCCAGTGTTGCTTAATAGGATACAGACTCTATGTCCAAAAATGCATACTTTCTAAATACTTATGTTCTTTTAAATTCTATTAAAAAGAAAGAGAAAAAAAATATTTTTTATCGTAATAATATTTCACAATATTAATGTTTTGTTACGGATTTATATATAAATATTTTACTAAGTTTTGCACTTTCATCAACTAAAATGTTTTGTCTAAAATTTCTAATATTTATGTCAAAAAAAAGATGACATTTATTTAGAGTAAAACTTACTAAAATTAATCAGTATGATTAAATTAAAAGGATATTTTTGCAAATAGATAAAAACAAAAAGCTATCAAAATGAATTTTACTGAAAATTCTGATTTGCAATCACAGGAATAATGCATTTTAAAACATATTATATAAATATAAATATAATATATAAAATATAACATTTCACAGTTTCTACTGTATTTTTGACCAAATAAATGCAGCCTCGGTGAGCATAAGAGACAATAACATTAAAAAACTCTGATCCCAAACTTTTTAAGGTATATGTAAAAATGTACTTGAAGGAATAGTTCATCCAGAATTATTTTTTTTTTTTTAAACCTGTATGACTTACATTCTTCAGTAGAACATAAAGATTGGGGACCAACCAAGATGAACTTCACTGACTGTAATTTTATGTACAAAAATGCTGAGACATCATTTTGTGCTCCACAGAAGAAAGTAAGTCATACAGGTTCGGAACAACGTAAGGGTGAGTAAATGATGACTGGGGGTGGGGGGGTGAACTTTCCCTTATAGTAAGACCTTCAATGACCAAGCAATGCACTCTGGATGTGTTCTGCAGATTTTGGCAAATGATGTAGAAAAATGGACATACTGTGCACAGTACATACCGCAAAAGTTTTCCACATTGTGTGGTAGCATTTCATTTTGCACATACGTCAGGATGCTATCGTCATACCTTAAAACTGCACACTGTCTGTGTGATTAGATCCCACGCTAGCCTGCACTTCCTCCTGCTCTATTTATTGCTCTCAGCTTGCCTCTCATCTTTGGTGGTGAAGCTCAGAGAACTCAGCCAGCATGCTTACAAAAACTGAGATTAGCCTCCATTTACTCCTCAATCAGCTCCCACTTTGTCCAGACTCTGACATGTAATTTGATTTCATCTTTACCTAACGCAGGCGAGTTTGCACCTGAATCTGCCTCCAATTATGATGGAGGTGCCGGGGACGCGTCGAGTAAGCAGACTGAGAATTATGGGATTTCACAGCGTGTTCCAGCTTGGCTAAAATCCCTTCCTCTCTACAATTATCAGAAAAGAGTGCCACCTTCTTGTTCATCTGCTTGATAGTGGCACTTTTCAGCACACGGTGTTAATGAGAGCACATGAATAAAGAATAAGATGGATGCCACTAATCCTGACAAAAAAGCAATCAGCTATTCAGGAGTGAGAGGGAGACAGAGAGAGAATCTCTTGATTGCTTTTGCTTGCAATCAACAAAAACACAGAGATGGCAGTGAGTCACACATTGAGTGATTGTTCTGGACCTGCTCCTAATGAGAGATTTTTCTCACTCCCTGCAGAAACCGAGAGATGCCAGAACAAAAGAGGGAGGGTGTGTTGTTAAGACCACTTAGTTGGAGTTCCTGCATGTGTAATGAAGTAGTGAGTTAATCTGACCTAGAAGTTTTTTCGTCACCCGCAAAGGATGCGTGTACCAGTTTAAGTCTTTTGATTAGAAATAGGGTCAATCTGAAGTTTAGCAATCATGCATGGTCACTGATATTGGAGATAAACGTGGTGGGATGCAGGGAATTTGCAAATGGCTTGTGCATTTTCTTGGTTTGGAGTATAGTGTAAATATAGCTTGAAATGATATATATATATATATATATATATATATGTATATATATATATATATATATATATATATATATATATATATATATATATATATATATATATATATTATTTCAGTTCATATTACTCCACTTGTCTGTGTTTTAATGTTCCAGACAGACAGTCAGTCTGTGCGTTAATGGTGGGGATTTTTCAGTCACTCATTCTGCAGGTTATACACAGAAGTTATGCCAGTAGGTGGTGACATGTGACTTCCTTTATGAGTGAATCTTTGACTCATTCACTCAAGTGATTCTTTCAAAAAGAGTGTTTCTGTTACGATCACCAGCTGGAGTGCCCATGAGCTCCTCTAGAGGGCACTCCACCCCAGACTGTTGTCACTCCCTCGCTGAATACATTCCCTATAATCCTTTGCATGGAGTCATCACTTATTGCATTCACCTGTGCCTTGTTACCTCCATCAGTCTCACCCTATTTAAAGCCTGGTTTTTCACACATTCATTGCTCAGTATTGTCTAGCCTGTAGTGTTCCCAAGTTCCCATGTTTTCCTTGTTCCTTGTTGCCTTGCCTTGTTTTTGTCCCTGGACTGTTTATGAATTCTGATTGTTTGCTGCCTGCCCTGACCTTCGCATGTTTTTCGGATTACTCTTTTGTCTCGCCCTGGATTGTACATGTTTGCTGTAGTTTGATCCTGCCTGTTTTGACCACTATTTTGGAATAAAGCTGCATTTGGATCCTCAACTCCGTCGTCACACTTCCTACGATACAGTTTAATTCGGGAACTAAATCTTTATGAGCGAGTTACTGAATCAGTGACTGAATAGATTCATTCAAAAACACTGATTGTTTCAGGAGCCAAACGCCTCTATATTGTGTTTGCACATTTAGGTTAATTCTGCTGTGGATTTGTTTGGATATGTTTTTTTTAAGCCTTAAAAATAAGGCATAGTTACTGGCAATATTTTATAAATTGTTACTCAGAATTAATGGCATTAAACTATTCTTGCAATTCTGCTGTTGATTCTGCAGCACAGCTATGATTTATTAGTTATGAGTTTATAAATTATTATTTATATATTTCATAAAAGAATTATTAATAATTAATTATAAACAAATATATTATAATTATTTTTATTCTATCTATCTATCTATCTATCTATCTATCTATCTATCTATCTAGATGAGTAAATACTTTGCAATTATTATAAAAATAATCAGAATAAATCAGAGCTGCTCATATCAAATTGTATCAGAAAAATTGTGCAAATAAGTGTAAAAATAATTGTATTAGTACAATTACACAAACACTTATTTATTCTCAAAGGATGAAGCATTGTTGGATTTAAGAGCGACAAAAACCTCCTTAAAATCTTTGCCTCATGTTCCAGGAGCTTATTTAAAGGACATTTATTTCTGGGTTACTGTCCTTTTTGGCTTGTGAAGAGCAAGATTATGTTACCTATCTGTACTGTGAAGGAAGGACAAAATTAGGTCCCTTTCTGGCACTTGATTTTTCCCCCCTTCATATGGCGACTTTTCGCTAGCGCTGCAGAAAATTGGATTCTCTGCAAGTTTTGAAAGGTACAAATGCTACGTGCTCTGGGTTTGCCTCATAAGACCAGAAAGAGAGAGAGTGAGTTCTTAGGAGGTGTTTTCCCCAGGCTGCGGGAGACACATAAAAACGAAGGATGGCAATATTAGCTCGGCAACCGGGCTGATGTTATTGCGTTTTTATGCGCCTGGGGAAATCACCTTGTCTGTGGCAGCAGAAAATGATTATTGAGAGCTAATAGGGTGAAATGTTTAATATAAAGGATAGAACAGACGAAATCATTCACTGCTCCACGGGGAGCAAATTAAGAAGGAGAGATTGTGAAGGTGTGCGACAATGCAGTAGAAAGATGGTGCTTATTACTGCAGCAGCAGTTGGAGGTTGCACCTTTACAGGAGCACAAAGCACAGAGCAACACTTCAGAGACCGACTGCCCATGTCCCTCACTTCCTTTGTTAGGTTAAAAAAAGCCAGTTAGGCTTGTTTACAGGTGAATTTGAAGTAATTGTTTCTGTCCCTTGAGGACCTGCAGAGGTCAGGAAGTTTCTTTCTATCATAAAAGCAAGCGTGTGAGCTAAATATAATTTTTTATGACTTATATCTTCAGTAATAATGTCCTGTTACAAGCCTATTTCAAATAATGTGCCTGTAAATACAGTCATTTGACAAACATCTGTTTCAGTAAGGGAACTGCTTAGAATAGCATAAACTGCAATAATCAGCTCTACTAATGGAATAGTTAATTTGTTTGCCACCTGTGCTATGTACCACCTTCACTTTCTCCATTTGTTTTCCTGCTTTATTACTTGTTTTCTGCCATTTTCTTCAGGTGAAAGCCTCCAACTAGAATCTATTTCTTTCTCTTTTTCAGACTTTTCTATCTCAGATGGATGAACGTTCCATATGGTCTTGTCATCTTGGTCAGTCTACTTTCCTCTCTCTTCCTCTGTCTCTCATCATGATATTTCTATTTTTTAGAATCCTATGTCCATTTCATCTGGCAGGATACAGTGAAAAAAAAAATCCCTTGTAATCCCTGTTGTATTTTTTACACCTGTGCTCTCAATATGGATTTTTTTTTTCTTTATAGACTGAAAAACAGATTGGAATAGAATCTTATTTTTTGAAGTCAGACACTTTGATCTTGTGAATTTATGCTTTCATTTAGAAAGGTCCAGAAATGAGCATGCTTTTAGCATTGAGTGGATTTTGTAAATGAATGTCATTTCATTTGCATATTAATCCAGGCCAGAGAGTAGCTGAAGAGTTCACAGTACCATAGAAATGTAGGAACATGTTCAGTTTACTTGCACTAATGTGATCAGTTGCCATTGCTTTCAAATGAGGTTTTTGCTTCACTTTTGCTTCACTTACTGTAAGAATTCAGGATTTTCCAGTCGCTGAAAAAATTGGAAATGAATCACATTTTAAAAGGTCATGGAAATTCGTTTTTTTTTTTTTTTTTTTTGGCTCAGTTAATACTAGAAATACTATTTTTGACTGCTATATCTATTTTTTTTTTTAATTCAATAATTTCAAATATCTGAAAAAATATACATTTTCAAAAGTGTGGGAACCCTGTGATTCTTCTTTTTTGTGTAATTAAACAACTTCTTTAAGGAAAAACAGCAGGCAAAAATTCTTTTCAGTGACGCATTTCATTACAGCCCAATCAGTTTTTGCAACTTCATGAGCACATTTTACTAAAAAGCAATATTAAGGTAAATCTCTAGTTTATTCCTATGAAATCTTGTAAAATTGGCAGTAGTTACCAAGATTACCAAGTTACCAAGGAGCTTAACGAAGGATCTATTGTCAGGTTTGAATCATCAACTTTGGGCAAATATATAAATAGTTGCTTCAGTAAATTTGGAAGTTTTGTGTATGTGGTGATCAGAGGAAATTCTGGAGTCCTGTACTGATCTGCTGTAGAATTTGATCAAAGCCACCCAGAAGACACTAAAAGAAGATCCTGACCCCACAAGGTAAATTTGGCTGTAGTCAATATAAAGTATAACTAAAACACACATATACATGTTCACATTAACAGATATTTCTTGATTTACAGGGGACAGATATCTGTAATTTCTTGTTCTCCACTTAATATAACTACATAGGTCAATAACGAAGGTGACCCACAGGGAGGCTTTTCTAAAGCATCTGCCTATGCCATACATAATACATAAAAATATGTTGCCATCAATTTCAGTTGCTGTAATTTGCCTGTTCTGCAATTCAAATGTCATTTCATATTCCAGTGTTTTTAGTTCCTCTCAAGAATTGCATCTTATGTTTTAATGCATTGACACAGTCCCCTCCTGCACCGGTCCCATGGCGGATCTCATTCTTGTTGACCTTCGGTAAAAGATGCCCTCTGTCCTTCTGCTGGAGTGTGAGGTAGGAGAAGTTGAGGAATTGGAGGGAGGGACGCATAATCTGCAGGTCTCAGGGGACGTTCTGCAGGTGTGCTCATCTGCTGGCTTTGAGAAAGAGAGAGAGAGCGACATAGAGACCCAATTTTCCCCTCTCCTTCAGTGAAGGGCAGCCAAGAAGTCTCCAGAACAAGCACGGGGGTGGAAATATGGATTGGCTCGGATAATGTTGGGAGTAGCCTGCATTTTCACAATGGTATGGATGAACATGTGCCAAATAATGCGTCTGTCCTATTGCAAAACAGCATGCAAAGTCAAAGATTTTAAAACGTGTGCCATTGTCAAAGTCTATATTGACACGTGACCGTATTCGCAAGTCTGAAGACTTCTGTTGGGCTGTAGAGTCAACAATCACATGTCATTTTCACCATATCCTACATCGACATCCTTTCCATGTAACACCTGAGACTTCATCAGTATCTGTAGTGAATGAAAAGGTGAGTCAGCTCTTTGTATTTGCTGTCCGAACCCTGGTGCTCTTTCCCTGAGGGCCCATGTTCTTACCCTGAGCCTGTGTCATGCAAAGCCAAGTGTTAAGGGCTGTGGAGTCAGAGGTGAGTGGTGAGATCAAGGATGAACTGCAGTGTGAGGTCTTTTATACCAGTTAGTTATGGTTAGTTTTTGCCTCTCAGGTACACAAGGTACTTGCCATAACACATTACTTCCCATGTTGATTACACTGTATTAGACATCAAGCATAGGAGTTCTGTTCCAGGAGCTTGTTGACAGTGCGATGTTTCTTATGCAGTCAGTTTTCTTGAAGTCCTATCTGTTTTTGCTGTCACAATTTAGTTTTACGTGATGATTTTCTGTCCTCATTCTGACCTTTATGCTAAGCACAAACCGACAGGTCGCCCACTGGTTCCTACTGCCCTAATGCATTGAGCGTCTGGCCACAAATTGGATGTCCTGGTGCTACAAATAAGATGTCATTCTATTTTGGCAGCGAATCTAGTAATCTAGTTTTCTACCGCTAAAAATGACCTGGATGGAAAATGTTTGTGCTTAAGTGCCAGCAGTGCATCATGCTTCATCATGAACATGCTCTTTGCCATTCTGGATTTCTGATATGTTTTTCTACAGTATCCATCAAACATATGTTCAAACATTTATTTAACTTCTTTTGGACTGAAGGAAAGCAACACCCTCTGACTGCAATGACAGAGCTTGAAAGATCAAAGACAATTTTTAATATAACTCAGACTGGATTCGTCTGAAAGAAGGAAGTCATATACACCTAGGATGCCTCAGGGGTGAGTAAAACGCAGCCTAATTTTCATTTTTGGGTGAAGTAACCCTTTAAGTCGTTTAATGGCTACAAATCAGTGTACAAGTAAGTGTGGCTTTTATAATTAAACTTCTAAAAATGAAAATCAATATTTCTTTTTGTTAGTTTCGAAGCCTACATACATTGTAAATATGGGCAGTGTTTAGACATCAATACAGTCACAGTTTCCTAGTGGCCCATTTTTGTGTCTACCAGATGTCTGCTGTACATTTACAAAGAGCAAAGAAAATCATTTGCATTGTTAAACACTGCTCAATGATTGGTCTCTTTCACTCTTAAAATTGCTCTTAAAATTGACAAATCTCAATGAAAATTAAAAACTTTCAATCGTTTTATGGCTGCAAATCAATGAAGTAAATGTACCTTTTAAAATTACACTTCGATTTCTGTGCGTCAATTTTGATGCTTTTGTATGTTGTAAATATGGGCTGTTTTCTGTTGCTTTTAGTTTAGACGTCAATATAGTGACAGTTTCCCAATGGCCCATTTTTGCATCTCAATATATGATCTTTTTTATGTGTGCAGTATGTCTACATTTTTACTTGTACATAGTACATGCTTATTTCAAAAGAGCAAGGAAAATTCTGTTTTCCATAAAACAACCCTTTAGAATTTGCAGTTGAAATCTTGTTATTCCTGTTATTCAAGCCCTACTTCTCACTACGTGGTTGGGCTCAAGGACAAAGTTGCACCCTAATGTATTATTAATCCTATTCATCAGTGCTATTCTCACTGGTGTGATGATGTGTGGAATGTTTTCAGGAATCAGACAGTACGCAGCCATTAAGCTGATAAAATTATAATATTATGAGTAATATTATAATGCTTTATTAATATTATGATGGATAATAGTATAATACTATTAATTATGTATGGTGTTTTGACAGATGCACAGATTTGTACAAAAAGCAATGTGTCCTTTGTAAATGTTAATATAAATCATTTTAAATGGTCATGTAATATTTGTATTTAATTAGTATAAAATTTATGTATTTATATAAATATTTTAAATATATTTTAATTGTTATGACATAGCAGGTTAACACAAGAATGGCACAGGTTTCTTGCAGATTGTCCTTTGGAGTGTTAATGTTTGTATTCAGGACATTGTCATCCAATTTGATGTATTTTTATTTTTATGGAATTGTAGGTTTATGCAAGGTGAGTGGGATTGTGGTTGGGGGCCGTAACTTTACTCAGACCCTCCACCCTGAATAATCTTTTTACCCTCAGACCCAAGCAGATGGCCGGATTCTGTAATAATAGAAGAAAATAGAGCAAAAATGAAAAATATTTGATGAGAGGACAAAAAGTGAAAGTGCAAAGCATGCATTTTATAGATATAGTTATTGATGTTAACCTCCCAAATTTTATTGATAGCCACAGACCTCAGTGTGAGTCTTTAACTTTTAATATTTTATAATTTAGCATACTCAGAATGATTTATTGCTTCATTATGAAGTTGAGGTGCCCATCTTCACTACAAATCAAATACAGCACACTGATCTTTACTTTATAGAATGTCTTACATTTTGCAGTCATTCACTTATGATTCACTCAATTTAACTGCAAGAATTTTATATATAAGAGCTGGAAGCTACGCAGAATGCGAAATCACCCTTTGAAACATGTAAGTCTGGAATTACAGCCCTACGTTTCAAAGCCAGAGCGCTATAAACCATATCCGCAGTGGCACAAGGTTAATGAGAGGAGTTTGAAGATGCTTTATGGAAGATTTTATCCAGCAAATACACAAGTGCACACACAAAAATGTATCTAGAGGAAAAATAGTCTGCTCTGGGGTCTAAGCATACTCAATCAATAGCCCACAGAGAACCCCTGGCCAGAGGAATAGGTCTCACTGTCTCATCCTTAGGGTTTTCATTCTCTTATTCTGCAGCCTGCCTCATTGTACATTCGCACAAATGTACACACACACTGCTTGCCGTCGTCCATATGGCTTGAGAATCTACGAGAGCTTCTCAGTGCTGGGATGCCGTGCAAGTTTGTGACAGCCAAGGCTTCTTCCTGCATCTCCCTCGAGGCTTTTGGAGACAGTCCTTCTTAAGCAATGCAGAAGTGGGACAGGACAGTGGTTGTATCGGGGGAATCTGTAGCCAAGAATGCGTAATGCTGCCATAATGCCATCGAACTGGCATCTTCATAAATGTCTGGTCTCCTGAGACACAACGAGTGCTGTGTGTTTTGTAAGTGAATATGTGTGTGTGTGTGTGTGTGGTGTGTGTGTATATGTGTGTGTAGATATACATGTGGAGTGTGTTGTGTTTTTTCTTTTTGTATGCGCCTTTGCGGGCTGGGCTGTCCTCAGGAGATGAAAGTTTGTAAACATGAATAATAATTAGGCTCAGGTCTTTGGGCAGGTAATCTGCATGCAAACTCCACCAGTATGTTTCGTTCATTTACTATTCATTTGGTTTCCGGGGTAGAACAACATTTGCATTTGGTGAAAACAGAAACATGCGTAACATTTGATCTGCATTTGGGCCAAACAGGCTCAATCTCCTTTCTAATAGGATTTGAAGCGGATTAAATGTCGGCTCTAAAGATAAAGCGACATTGTTGTCCACTGCAAACATCATATTGTCTGCATATTTGCAGCTAGGCTAGGTTCGAGAGTAAACATCACTATTTTGGTTCTGATTGAAAGCTCCCCCCTTACATTAAGGTGAAAGGCATCTGAAGTGGAAAGGAGGCTTTTGTCCTTCAACATTTTGAGCATAAAAGTGCCTTAGAGCTTCGCGTGAGTGATGTGCTGTAGGATGCCGCACTGCATTCGGACAGCCATGGAGCATCGCAGGAGAAGCTAAATTAGAACTCCAGGGCTTCCAGGTTTAATGGAGGATGGCTGGTGAGCTGACAAGTGAGGGCTTATTGACACATCGATATGGCGCTGATGATTAATTAAGAGTGCCGTGTGTGTTATCTGTCTCGGCTGAGATGTCCAATCTGGAGGTGACATTGGAACAGGAGTCCTACTTTTTCCTTCTCTCATCCACCACTTTTTTTCAGTACACAGCAGCCATTATAGGTAAACAAACCTCTGCCCTTCCTCCTCCACCCCTCCTTTCTCCTCCATTTTA
The DNA here is from genome assembly GCF_018340385.1 of Cyprinus carpio. Lineage (NCBI taxonomy): Eukaryota > Metazoa > Chordata > Actinopteri > Cypriniformes > Cyprinidae > Cyprinus > Cyprinus carpio. Next base: position 16,951,478 of record NC_056594.1, on the reverse strand, counting down.
CAGATAGGCCTAAGACTTTAATCCGGATCCAGTGACAAACTTATCCCCAGTCAATAAGGTAAAGAGAACCTCCTATGAGGGATGTGCACTCTGCTGAAAAGCTTGGCAGAAGAGGAAACATCCTGCATCTCAAGTATTACTCACCCTTCAAGGAGAAGACACTCGATAACGATTTTAGAGTTTGGCTTTGCAAACACTGCTCTTTTCAAACATAATCCAGTCTGTGAGATGCTTTTTGTTTCACCACAGTGATGTATCTTACATCATATTAGCATTTAGCATCAACATTTTATCCTCTTCTTTTGCTTATAACTTAGATACTTGGACTTTAATAAAAAAGTTGAAGATGGATGTCTTCCCCAACACATAGTGTGATTTCTTTAACCCTACGGTACATTAGCTGCACTAAGTCACGTTGAGGATCTCTAGCTTAACGCCATACCTTCAGGATGCTAATCTGTCTTTGTTAGTCTGCCACGTGGTAACTCTCTACAGGCAAGCTTAAGACTGATCACCCTGCCTTCTCTTCATCTAACTCTGCTTTGCATGTTACTATGCTGCATCAATTTGTAATTGTCACAGATGCCACTTTTGGCAAGTCAAGCAGTCTTGTGTTTCATGTAACTATGGTGGTGGTATGGTGGGTGTTTGACACAGATAATGTTGTATAACTGTGAAAGAACAGAAAATATTCAGTCATGGATTTTTGGAACCTGATGTCATTGCAATGTCACAGGTTTTATGAGATTGCGTTTTTATCAATTTCCCCTTGATTATGGACGACTACAAGTGCCACTTTAAAAAAAAATTAAAATCAACTGCCTGCACCCCTGCTTGTGGTACTCCATACTGTACTTGTGATCGATATGTTACCTCTTCATTCACTGCTATGAATTGATGACTGTCAGATAAGTAAGATTTGAACCATGCCAATGCAATTTCACTAATGCCAACATCATTTTTTAGTCTACTCAAAATAATATTGTGCTCGATAGTGTCAAGTGGAGCGCTAAGATCCAGTTATTGTGTTTGCAGCTTTACATCTATGGAAAATACACAAGACTATATAATGATCCAAGATATCACTCTGCTGCTGTATTTCAACCCCATTAGCATCAATTCAATGTGACAATATTAAATCTAAAGTATGATTATGACAATGAGTTGGCCCTGACAAGTGTTGTCTGACCCCAGTAAAGTTCAGAATGTCTATAAATGCTAATACCAATGCATCTTTTTCATTATCAACCATAGCTGCAGTTAATTTCTATTTCTTTTTTAATCAGACAGAAAATATGAGTAAGTCAAAGCATATCATGTCCGCAAACTTCTGTGGAGGAGTTGTTTAAAGCACCAGCCATTTGCCAGAAGAGAAGGTAGGTTATCAGTTTTCACCTATGTGAAATTGTCAACCCAATCATTTGGAATGTACCTCTGGGATGAAAAATATTCTCCAGGTTCACCACTGTCATTGGTTAGCAGAAGCCAATTACGAAAAATAATACCTTAATTCAGAGAGCACACAGAGTTGGGCTTTGCCCTGTGGCTGGTAGCACAGGATTGTTTGTGTCCTCTCATAACAGTTTTCATGCTAGTTTCCAGCGCCTTGGGTACACGTCTGAACCGGCTGACCCGTATCCAAAGAAGCATGACTTCCATCAATAACAAGGATCATTGTCTACTTCCAGTTTTTCTCTCTGGGACTTGCCCCTGTAATATTGCCTGTATTTGAACACCCTGCCCTTGCCATTCACTCCATCTTCAGTCCCCATAGGTTATTATGCACCAAAGTTATCTGAAGCGGCTTATTCCCCAAGAGCTTGATGGCATGATCAAATGCTAGATTGAAGAAAGTGGAATATATATATACATAGAAGTATCCATAATCCCCGTCGTCTCTGAGTGAATCCAATTGTAGTCACGGAGAGGTAGAGTCAGCTAAAATTTGATTGAGGCCCACAAGTGGTATGGCAGACTTAATGCAATGTGACATTGTTATGAGTGGCGCCTTCGCACCTCTGCTTATGATGTAATCTGAGCACTGCCGAAATGAGAAAGCGAGACGTTGTCGGAGCCCATGTGCTCGGTCTATATGAGGAAATGGAAAATGCTTGACAACATAATTTCTCCTCATAACTGACTATTTGATTACAGAGAATATGAGATATTGAGACTCTATCAGATGATAGAATTAGAATCGTCCCCCTTCATTGAAAAAGCACATTGTTGTGGAGAAATTGTTGCTGTCTTGTTTCTGCATATGGAGAATGAAAAAATACAGTTAATTTTATGTATCTGCAAATAATTAACACAATCCTTTACAATGCTTAGAAAAGGGCTTAGGATGTTTGAGGCTGTGGCTCTTGTTTTGGGCAAGCCTGGTTCATACCAGGATGACGATACACTAATTTGATTTCACGCATGCCGTTGAAGATGCATTAATCTTTCGTAGCCCATCACTCGCCCCAGAGCTGGTGAAGCAGGAGAGATAGAGCAAAGGGTTAGCAGATTGGAGGGTTCAAGTACGTGCCCACCATGTTAAGCATATTTTTTTGCCAGCAGACGTGCTTTCTGAGGGCAAGCAGTGTGAACACTAAACGGCATCGCAAGATGGCATTTACATCATTGATTAGTTGTTTTTCCTCCTCCTGTATTACTGTCTTTCCCTCTTACTCTTTCATCATCTTTTGTTGTCTGTTTTGCATCTCTGTTTATGCTAATGTAGTCTTGTAGTACATGTTACTATAGAAGCTTATTTCCGCTAAGATGAAAAAGTCCTTTTTTTATGTTTTAATTCCAAAAAAAGTCAAGCTTGTTTTCCTAATTTTTTTTTTCCAGCTTCTTTCATTTCTTTCTCAGCTGCACAGACTTGAGGAGTTTGTGCTCCTTCCCAGTCTGTGCAATTTAGTCTCAGCGGAACATCACAAAGTTCAAGTGGTGATGACATTACAGTCCTTTAAGGATTTTGTGTAAATGAAGATTTTCCTTTTTATTTATGAGCCTATACAATATCAAGTTCTGTTGTGATGTTCACATAAACATTTTGTTGGTTGAATCAGTTTTATTGTTTGTAATCCATTGTCTTATTATGAGAAGGCAAATTTATCATATACTGTTTGTGTATATGCTGTCATTATTTTTTATGTCTGTTTGTCTTAAATTAAAAAAAGGGGACTGGATGGCAATGATTTGGAGTGTCAACAAGTTTTTTTTTTCTTCATTTTGCCAAATAGTTTACTGAATTGTAATCAGTGTGTAGCAGGGCCAAGGTCAGCATTACATCATGAGTAACAAACGGTTAATTGCCTCACTGAATGTACAGTTTCATTGGTAGAGAAAGAAGAGAAACATTACACAAACTTGCAGCCTTGTCGCACCACATTTGAGAATTCAACCCAGCAATCTTTCTCTACTGACGCCCTCTGAAACTGTAAGCAATTTTATTAATTTTTATATCATTTGGGTTTCAGTAATAAGGTGTATTTGTGGGTCAGGATGGAATATGACATGGCTAAACTTTTGCATGGTGTCTGTGGTTCAAACTGAACAGTGACATGTCTGTCTTTGGTTCCAGATCACTGGAGGTCTTATTTGTGAGAAATGATGATATCCCAAGGGTCAGATTGGAGGCAACTGTGCTCACCAAGATAACAACCCCAGTCAAGTTATCGAAAGCAACGTTCCAGCATTGAGGCTTCTTTTCATATCCTGTTTTGAAGGGGATAAAATATCACCCACCCCCACCTGACCCCCAAGAGGAATAATATGCCTTGTACATCTGACAGTCTGTTGATATCAAAGAAATGGTGGGGTTTGTTTTCTTACTTTGTCTCAAGCCAAACATACTATGTGTCCCTAGGTTGTCCACATTTATCAGCTTTCCAAAATCGGTCCTCGGACACCTAGCACTGAAGGCTTTCTTGCCTCGTTTGGGATCCATTCAAGGAAGTCTGCTGTTAAGGCAACAAACAGACATCTGCAAAGTCTACAACTGGCCCCCATACGCTCCTTGTTTTCAAAGACGTTTGATAAGGGGATGGAAATATGAAAATGGACTTGGCAGGGGTGGTGAGAATGCAATTTCCACCCTACCTATTTCTCTCTGCCTGCTTAGGGGAAAGTGTTTCAGTCCTCTGATGTTCCTATGCATCAGGTCTCAGAGAAGCTTCTGTAGTTAGAAGTTGATAGAGCAGGGCTCACACGCAGGAGGAGATTTAAATTAACATTACATGTGGCCTTTCATGTTTCTGAGGTTTGGTGGAACTGCATGGACTTAGAGTCCTGGTGTAACCAAAGCCGCTTACACCTTTTCTGTACTATGGCACAGGATAAAAGTTAGCATATCAACTACTGATAACCACTTTTTTTTCTTTTTGGGGGGCATGTTTATGTGGGTTTATTAGTAAGTCTAGATAGATTGATAGACTTTCTAATGGGAGTGACTCAAGAGTACTTTAAAGGTGTTCAGTCAATTGAGGATAACACAGAAAAGAATGTTGATAATGTTGACATAAGAAAATCATTTAAATTGGGACTTATTTTCTAGTGTGTCCATTTGCAATTTATTTATTTTTTTGTAAAAAGTAATATTAGACTGAAGTTGCAGTGAAGTCAAGTGTCATTCATCTGACTACCAATTTCAAGTTGAAGTCATCAGGTTAAACCAACCCTTGTAGAGTAATCTCAGTGGAGGGATGCCTCCAGGAGGGCATGCTGCATATATCAGTCACAGAAAGGGCCACTGAGAGGTTAATTTGAGAGCCAAATGCATGAAGGATGGATAGCTGCGGCAGAATTTGATTAGCTTTTCCCGCTCAGTAAATAAGTGAATTAATGGCAGCTATTGTCCTTGAGATTTATTTTCTGAAAGCCTTCGCAGGATGTGGAAAGGAAATGAACCCTGAGCATGGGGGTGTGCAGGTCCATGTCCGAAGTACTGTATGATCTCATATTATTTAGAGTTGGTGGCAGGGCCTTTAGGTGCACCAGAGCACTAAGCTTTATATATTTGTTTTCTTCTTTAATTTACAGCAATAGATTTTTTTTTCTACCTGATGTGTGCAAGACAGTCACAATCATTTTTAAAATATCACTAACACTGGCTCTAGATTACCTGTTGAAAGGATGGCCAACAGTCAAAGGCTGTTTAGCTAAACTTGATGTTCATTTGACATTATTTAACACTACTTTGGTTATATTAAACAGTCACATTCTTGGACTCTAGAAGGTACTAAAGTGTAATCTTAAAAGCTTTGTAGGCAATTAAGGCTCTAGTTACATATGGGACTAAAGCACATACCACTATATTTGCTAATATTATTACTTAGCTCTGCTAATATTTGTTCTGGCTGAGTGAGAGACTCTCATACTTTTGGCTGTGTTCAGCCGGCTTTGGTGAGACTAATTCCCCATCTCTCAGCTTCCCTTTGAGGTTGATTTCACCACCTGGATGTGCACATGCTGTGGACTTCATCCGCATATGGCTTCAGCTATATAGCAATCATTCTCGGCTGGTGATTCAATTTAGAACCACGGTCAGTGGTCATTCTTTACGCACTGGCTAGAAAATTAAGTCCATTTCTTTTAGCTTTGTGGTGTGTATTTAAATTAGAGTCCATTTGCATATTTCCTCTGAGAGGAAAATGGCTTTAGATGCTGATCTTGATTAATGAACTCTTATCAGGCAGATTAATATATATTCTGTCACACTTTAAGGACTGCGTTACAGCAATTAGCTTGGGCTTGATTTGGCTCTCATTCTTGTTCAGCCCCCAGACAATTTCTCACTCGCAAACATATACTTCAGTGAGAACAATTTTATGGTGATATTTTCAGAACGTTTAAAGTATGCAGTCTAATCAGCCAAGATGACACTCTCGCTAACCAAAAGCCTTCTCCACTTTAGAAATGCTCATGTTCAATGTATTAATGCTTCTTGAAGTAATTGTGTATGCCATTAAGGGAGTGGATTTGCTATCGGGAAATGCATGCATGCGCACACTTAGCACAACAACTCATTAATAACTGTTGTTTTATTTTCCCCTGCTGCCATTGCAGAGATGCAGAACGTTGTGCCAGGGTGGATTGGAGAAGACAGGGAGATAAATTTCTCTGACTTCCTGTTTCCCATTCAAATTAAAGACACACCTTCTGGTCCTCTAGGATGCAAACTCAATCAAACAGCCTGTGTTTTGTCTCATAGGAGCACTTGCATCTGACCTTTGACCTCACAACTCAAACAGAAGGCAATGGCTGTCAGTTAAGTAGAGTTTTTGGCATTGGGGAGCAAAGTAGCCCAAAGTAAGTGCATGTACTCAAAGACACATCTTCTTATTCTTAAATTTGTTTGATATCCATAATAGATGTATGAGACCCATGGCGATTCAAACACCTGTCAGCTAGAGGAAGGCGGTCGAGAGTGATCATCTCTGGTCACACGTACTGCCTCTGCAACACTCCGGACAGCTTAATCAGCAGAATCTTGAAGGCAGGAATTCATCACTCATTACTTTGCTGGCTATCAGCAATTAGCAATGGGAGCTAGATGATCCTGCTTTCAGAGGCCAGGATCAATCCGTCCATCTGTGCTCCAGTACCAGGGGCAAGTGCAGCCTCACATTCACTGCATGATGGATGTTTGGAACGGCACTGTGTTACTGGTGATGTGGTCTGATAAATATTGTTACTGCAATATTGTTTGTGAATTTGCAGAAAACATAATTAATTGACTGATTGATTGTTTGAGATGGATTTCACTGGCTAGATGTGAATGATCACCACATTTTACCACATTTTAAATAGCAACGTAGAGGAATTTCAGTGCAAAATCACATTTAGAAATTTTTAATTGATCAAAATTGACCGTAAAGACATTTATGGTATTACAAAATAATTCCTGTTTCTTGAACACCAAATCAACATATTAAAATAATTTCTGAAGGATCACTTGACACTGAAGACTGGAGTAATGGCCGCTAAAAATTCGCTTTGGGTAACACTTTATTTTAAGGACCAGTTCTCACTATTATCTACAGTAGTTGCTTATTAGTGTGCATATTACTAGCATATTGGCTGTTTATTAGTACTTATAACGCACATATTAATGTCTTATTTTACATGACCAAATTTTAGATCCCTTAATCCTACCCCATACCTAAACTTTACAACTACTACCTATTAATAAGCAGCAAATTAGAAGTTTATTGAGGGAAAACTCTTAATTAATAGTGAACATGTATTCCCTATTTTAAAGTGTTACCCAGCTTTGCATCACAGGAATGAATTACTGTTATTATTTTAAAATATATTCACATAGAAAGTTCTTATAGTTACAATAATATTTATTTCACAATATTACTGTTCTTACTTTATATTTTAGATAAAATAAATGAAGCATTACCCTTTAAAACATAGAATTTTTATTTTTAAGAAGTTGCTAAGCATATGAGACTTTGAAAAATATAAAAAAAAAATCTTACAGACCCCAAATTTTTAACAGAAGTGTGTTTGTATACTGTACATATATATCCAAAAAACATGATAACACTATGGTATTTTTGGGTACTTCTGTGTTAGTGACACTGTACTCCTGAATTTAATTTAACCAAGTCCTGAACTATTGCTCGGGCAATAGGAAGCGTTTTCTTGCTTCAAAAGAAACACAATTTGGGAACTCAGCATAGGGACTGTATGACAGTAACGCAAACTCTGTAAAGGAAGATAAATCCTGGGTTCTACCTGAGGTTATTTCTTCATCCCCTCTCTTACAGAAGTTAATAAACTCCGGTCAATAGCAGTCAGACACCTAAGACTAGATAGGGGAGAAGGGAAGGAAAGAAACTCCAGTAATCCTCCTCTTATATTATGTTTCTGTATTTTTCTGTCCCTCATACCTTTCAGCAGTGGAAGCATAAACTGCCCTTAATAAGAAACAAATATCATCAACTGGAAAGAGAGCAATGTTATTTTCTTCTTCTGCATAAGGAATGTTTCTTCTCTGCTCCTAATTACACAGAATGAAAAAAGGCTTTGATATTGCACAGGATTTTATTGTGGCAATAATTCCCTGGTCCTGGTGGCATTATACTGTATGAACAGACTGGGAGAATGTATCTTTGCTGAATCTAAGGTTTTGCATCAGCTGTTGGCCTTTACGGAGGACGTCAGCCAGACCTGTCCTTCACCTTTTCTCTGATTTTGTAAAATATCATCAAAGTCACTGGCTGAATGCTTCAGAATGTAGTTGCAAGGTTAGGATTTCTTTCATTTGCATGTGCTCGATTGTGTGTTTTGATAGACTTTCGAGAGATTTCCTTTGATCAAAAGTTTTGAAATTTACCAAGGTAATCAAAGTTAAGGATGCTGCTGATAGAAAATAATACCTTTTCTTCACATTCTGCCATCTGAAATAAACCTATCAAATAAAAAACAGTATTAAGTTACATTATGATGTGAATGTTTCTAGCAAGAACTTGTTTGTAAAAGTGTTCAAATTCATGCATGTTGTTTTCAATTTCCTTTAGACTGAAAAATGACTATATGCTCCTTCTGTCGAGAAAGATACTCTGAAAAAGCATCTTTCTCCACTGATTGCCATTCAGATTAAGCTATTACTTGTTACACACACAAAAAAAAACTGGGAAAAACAGAAAAAAAGATTCTATATATATATATATATATATATATATATATATATATATATATATATATATATATATATATATATATATATATACCTATTGTATCTCAGGGATACTAAAAACAACACTGATTGGATATCTACTGTACATAAATTATCTTTTTTTATAATATTATCAAATATATAGTTAGAAAATATTGTAAAGTGTTAGACGTTTTACAAGTGCTTGATTGATTTTTAGACTGATCTGTACTTTTTTTTTCTTCCCTCTTTCTCTCTCCCCCTATCAGCTATCATGAAGTCATTTTCCTGCAGCTCGGGTGTTTGGATTAAAACAATATGCTTGTAAAATGAGCACAGATGACAGATTTCAACATCAGGGTGGTCTTACGCCAGTTGAGCGAGTACCATTGAGATGAATATGAATGCTAATGGATACCTCTCTCCAGGAATTATTATTAAACCTCCTTGAGAGACAATCCATGTGTGTTTATCTTGGCTCTGTGTGAGACTAGAATACCAAAGGTACATTCTAAACCAATCAAGCGCTTCGTATCTGCATGTTGTAACAGCCTGAGGCTCTTATTTCTGCTGCATTCTCTGTATGGTAAATTATTGCTTTGTTTACAATTGGATCCTGCTTAGCTAACAGTCATCTTTCTTGGGCACCTTATTGCAATATGATAACAACTTAAGTTCAATTTTCACAGCTTTAACTAGACCTGCTGGGATATGTTTGTTCTCAGCACCCTGACTGGAAGATGTCCCCATCACTCCAATTCCTTATTACTGTCACGTAAAGCGTGGCAATGTAATTATTCCATAAGAAGCATTAGATAAATTAACCAAAGTTTGAGATGAATTTCTTCTTCTTTCATTTCAGAGTGCATCACTTTGTTAAACCTTTGACAACAGTTTAGGGGATGTGAGAGTTAAGAAAGGCAATTGGCTCTAGCGATTGCGGACTGCTGACGGCTTCAAAGAGAGACCCGAGCGATTTCACCATTCACTCTGCGCCATTGTTTTGAGTTATTATTCTGTTGCCTCAGTGCTGCAAATGTTAACTAACCGAGAACCGCGCTCCAGCTGCAAATGTATTTGGCCGTTTGACTTTACAGCGAGGGTTCAACTGCAAATCATCCTCAAAAAACTCCTTCATAAAGCACAGTCATTCGTCCCCTGGGAGATTCAGAGGCAGACATTAAACAAGATAGTAATATTACTGAAATGAGCAGCAGAACACATTCAACTCACGGTGGAAATGTTGAGATTTAAATCAGAGTTTTTTATTTTTTTATTTTGAGTGGGCGAGAGTGGAAGAGGAGGATGATTTCTTATGTATGCTCAGTTTCAGGGGTCAGGGGTGTTTACTGTGGTGAACATATTATCATCTAAATCAGAGTTAATGTGTAATGGCAGGATTCCATGTTTAAAAGATGCCATTTAAGTGCCATTTCTCTGTGACTTGGATTGAATAGTATCACCATTTCATACACAGCCCTTTTAGGCGTGTGCATCTGGTATGATTAGAATCACTGTCACTTTACTCTCTGGCTCACTAAATGTATTCTTAAGTGTTGCTGCCAATCTCACTATTCAAACTATACGCTTTAGTCCCTTTGTGATTTAGATCCATTTAGATTACACGTTATAATGAGGAATTTTTTTCTCCAACCAGAGTTTTTTTTTTCTTTTTTCTTCTCCTTGGCCTCTATTACCTAATTTCTTGCTGGTGCTGGGATCATAATCCAATTGTATGTCCTTGAAGTGGATAGAGTTATAAGTGTACTTTTAGAAGGGAGGAAAATGGCCCACAGCTGCACTGAAAACCACTGAATTCATCTATCAAGGCACATTGGAAATACTTGCCTTTGGCGACATATCTGTAAATAGATATAACGTTGCTGCTTGCACGTTTTGTGACACTTTCAAAATGAAATGTCCAGTGAATGGCGGTCAGTTGAGACCCTTTTTTTTTCATTCCTGAGGCTGTGCCAATGGTTTTCCTCACTTTCTGTGGCTAGCGTGTATATGTTTGCACTATTTGTCCTAGAATAGTACTTGCTGAAAAGATGCCTTTAAATAAATATTAATAAATTATTATATTTAATTAAATTTAGGTAACACTTTACAATAAGGTCCCATTAGTTAATGTTTGCTAATGTATTATAAAACATGAACAAACGATGAACAATACATTTATTAGAGTATTTATTAATCTTTGTTAATGTTGATGAAAATGTTAGTTTAGTTAATATTAGTCATTCATTGTTAGTTCATGTTAATTCACAGCGCATTAACTAATGTTAACAATCACAACTTTTGATTTTAATAGTGCATTAGTAAATGTTTAAATTAACATTTACTAAGATTAATAAATGCCCTAGAAGTATTGTTCATGCTTAGTTCTTGTTAACAAAAGTAGTTTACATTTAGATTTAGTCATTTAGCAGATGCTTTTATCCAAAGCGACTTACAAATGAGTACAATGGAAGCAATCAAAATCAATGAGAGCAATGATATGCAAATGCTATAACAAGTCTAAGTTAGCTTGACGCAGTATACGTAGCAAGGTTTTTTGTTGTTGTTTTTGTTTTTTAATTATATAATAAAAGAAAACATATAGAATAGAAAAAGAATAGAGCAAGCTTTTTTTTATGAATAGAGTGCAAGTCTAAAAGGGGCAATTTTTTTATATAGAATTAGAATAGAGAGTGCTAGAGTTAGAGGGTCAAATAAAGATGTAAGAAATGTGTATTTAGCCGATTCTTGAAGATGGCTAAGGACTCAGATGCTCGGATTAAGTTGGGCAGGTCATTCCACCAGGAGGGAACATTTAATTTAAAAGTCAATAAAAAAAGTGATTTTGTGCCTCTTTGGGATGGCACAATAAATGCAAGCTTCTAGAGGGTACATAAGTCTGAAGTAACCAATTTAGGTAAAGGGGTGCAGAGCCAGTGGGGGTTTTGTAGGCAAACATTAATGCCTTGAATTTTATGTGAGCAGCTATTGGTAGCCAGTGCAAATTGATAAACAGAGGTGTGACTTGCATTCTTTTCAGCTCATTAAAAATGTTTCTTGCTGCTGTATTCTGGATTAATTGTAAAGGTTTAATAGAACTGGCAGAAAGACCTGCCAAGAGAGCATTGCAATAGGCTAGTCCCGCCTGGACAGAACAAGATCTTGAACAATGAATTGTGAAGCATGTTCCAAAAGAAATGGCCTGATCTTCTTGATGTTGAATAAAGCAAATCTGCAGGACCGGGTAGTTTTAGCATTGTGGTCTGAGAAAGTCAGCTGATCATCAGTCAATCTGGCTGTTTTTGAAGGGGTTATGGTTGATGTGCCTAACTGGATGGTGAAATTGTGATGAAACAATGGGTTTGATGGAACCACAAGCTGTTCTGTCTTGGCAAGGTTGAGTTGAAGGTGATGGTCCTTCATCCAGCAATAAATATCTGTTAGACAAGCTGAAATGCGAGCAGGTATCGTCGGATCATCAGGATGGAATGAGAGATAGAGTTGAGTCATCAGCATTGCAGTGATATGAAAAGCCATGTTTCTGAATGACAGAACCTAGTGATGCCATGTAAACAGAGAAGTGGTCCAAGAATTGAACCCTGAAGTACCCCTGTAGTTAGATGTCGCGACTTTGACACCTCACCTCTTCAAGATACTTTGAAGGACCTATCTGAGAGGAAAGACTCAAACCACTGGAGTGCGGCTCCTGTGATGCCTTTTGCCAACAGGGTTGACAGGAGGATCTCGGCTTTTTAAGTAGAGGTGTTATACGAGCCTGTCTAAATGCTGAGGGAAAAACACCAATGTGAAGGGATGTGTTAATGATGTGAGTAAATGCAGGTATAACTGCAGGAGAAATGGCTTGAAGGAGATGAGATGGAATAGGATGAAGCAGACAAGTAGTAGTTTTGCTGGTAAGATGTCCTTGACAGATTGTGGTGATGAAAATTGTGCACTGATGGTTTTAGCTTTATTAATGAAATGGAAAAGTCGTCAGAGTTGATGGATGTGGAGGAGAAGGACAAAGGAGGGAGGAAAATGTTTTAAAGAGCATGCAAGCATGATTGTTAACCAATGAACCTTATTGTAAAATGTATTTATTTAAAAATATACTTTAAGGGGTCATATGACGTTGCTAAAATTGTTCTGTATTTGGTGTAATGCAATGTGTTTATGCTGTTTAAGGTTCAAAAAACAAATTATTTTCCACAATGTACATTATTGTTGCTCCTTTATGCCCCGCCTTCCTCCATAAAATATGTCACACAGTGTCACACACCACGGGCTTGAGTGGGGAACTGCCGGCGATTTTGACAAAGGACACGTGAGACGACCCCGGGCTGGACTGTGCTTCAACCACGGTGAAAGCCGATCCGGTGATCCACAGCGCGAAGTTGATGTATGTAATCAGCGGCCAGCACGTATAAGTTCTAGGCATGATGAAGCGGATATCATCCTCTTTTGGAAGGCCAAACAAAGTGGTTTCGCTTTCACAATGAAACACTGCATTTCCACAACATGGTGGCAACAACAATATTACAGCGAGAATAAAAGTTATGCCTTCTTTCTTTGCATGAACATTTGGGCGGTGTTATGCAAATCTTCCCACACAGTGATGTAGACATGGGGGCATGTTTAAATGAGGTGCTATAGGAGGGTGTGGACAAGTCTTAACTTTTATAAAGAATATATCTTTGGATTTGAGACTTTAGTTTTTACAGCTTTACAGATCTTCTTTATTCTTTAGAGCTTGTAACACTCCAAAGAGAAAGGAAAATTTAAATCGCATCATATGACCCCTTTAATGTGGGATGATTCTCCATTAATTTGTATACTCAGTGTGTAAATATATTTTATTTTTCAAATATTTTGGATAGAGCAGCATTTCCTACACAGAGCTGTAGTTCGCTGACTAACTATGCTATATCGTGTTCATAATCCCAGATTAATTGCATTCGATTATGAACGGGATATTGCGTAGCTTGTCAGCGAACTATGGCTCTGTGTATTAAATTCCGCTCCATCTGAACGCATGTGATAGAGATTTACTACTAATCACAGAACCGGCTTTACTGATGAGATGCGCAAGACAATCGCATGCGATTTACTGTGCAACCCTAACTTCAACAATATACTGTAAAATTATGTCCATAAATATGTGAATACCATGGTATTTTTTGTAACTGTATAATCTTACAAAAAATATGTAGGATATTAACATATTTCAATGTTTCCTATAATATACTGTACTATTATCCATTTTAAAAACATGCTTGCGATAATAAGATATTGTAATATTAAGACTGACTGCATGAAAAATCTCTCTCCCAAACCTGCTGTCCACTATATTGATAAGCTATACCTACCACTCTGTCTCCATAGAAACAAGAAAACCTCTTAATGCACACAAACTTCAGATTCTTTGTGCAGAGAAAGGTGATCCCTCTCGCTGCGGTTTCAAAGGACGCAACCCTTGATGGATCTTTGTTCACCTGCCTTTGTTCATTCATCTTCGCAGTTCAGCCGCCATTAATTTTTCATGAAAATATAAATTATGTCCTGGTATAGAGAGTTCACATGCGCCACCCTGGAGGGACCAGCCATCCTCCATGCAATCATCCCAAATTTGGCCTTGTGCTCTGCTTATACCCTTCATCCCCAACTCCCTCCACCCTGAGAGCCGTACCCTCCTAATTAGTCACCAGGAGGAGAAGGGGCTCTATTAGGACCAGTGATGAATCATTATTTTCCGTAATTGGCCCTCCAGTCCCCCAGGGGGTGCCCTGCTCCATGCTGCCCAGCTGGAGGAGCCTTTCCTGCCACGGCATGAAACTGCAGAAGGAGAGTGAGCCAAACTTATTTTTTTACTGCAAAGCCTTCATTAATAATCCTGAACCTCAGCTCATACTAATAGGTTCATATTAATCATTGTTTGGGTGATGTGGTTCTGTAATTGAGAGCCGCCTTAAGAAGATTAATTTGTTGTAATATTCATCACAGAGGGGAAGAGAGTTATTGGTATTCATTATGATGGTGATGTTGCTACAGCAATTTTGCAAAGGCGGGTAAAGCTTTGTGAATGCGGCCTTGTGAAATGATAAACAACCCGTTTATGATTCTGTATTACTCCACAACAACAGTTTGGATTCATTTTCATATAGTGAATGCATTTTTTCTTTGTTAGAGCAAAAGTTGCCTCTGTGAACCCATTAGATTTATAAATACTGTAGGACTATAAATATGATTTTTCTTGTATATTGTCAGAAACTCTGAATCGCGGAATGTAGTGACATTTATTCAGAATGATTTTGTTCATAGCTCAGTAAAGAGTATTGGTGCATTCAAGTCCTCTTGGGAAGTTTATATTTATGAGTTTGGAAGTCATAATTATGACACCAAGTGTGTTCAAGTCACTTTAGTCAGAGCAAGACGGCAATGTACTGCTTGTACAAAAAAAAGCAAGTTTTTTTTTTTAAAACTCTACTAAACAAAATTAATAATAAACAATGTGTCAGGTCTTTTTGCTTTGTTGTTATTCAAGGTTCTGTTAATTGAATTGTTATATATTCTCATATCGTAATTGTACAATATTATGGTACATGCAGCTTAGGTTTATTGTAAATAAAAAAATAATGGTCAATAAAGTTGCTGCATCCATTGCGTCCAACATGATTTCTCACTGAGAAGACCCAAACTTGAAAACTGTGGTCTTAAAGAAAGTTCTGAGTTTCTTACTCGTGATTATGACTTTGGGGGCATTCATAAATAGATCTTTCTGACATGAATTGAAAGCACCATATGTTTAAACAGCGTGGAGATCATCATATTCATCATTATGTGTGACCTTCTCCATCAGGCCTGAATGTGACTGTGCTAATTAGAATAAAGACAACAAGATACATTCTCAGTAATGTTAGACTGTTATTTACATAGTCTTGTCTCTATCCTTTTTCAACCAAACCAGTGCTGGTGCCAGACCTAGTCTTGTTCCATTGAAGAAATGTTGATTCTGGCCCTGAAAAATGGGATCTCCTTAATGATGTTTTAAAATGCTTGATTTTATCTCATATTTGTATGCTGAAAATAACTGAAAGTAAACCCTCTATAGTAATTTGTCAGCACTGTGGCTGTGGAGTGCTATTAAAACACTGAACATCCCGACCAAACATTACAACATACTCAAGCAATGTGAGTTTGGGGCAGGACTATGTTTCACTGATCAATTATTTATTTTATTTACTGTATATTTAATTATTATTATTATTTTTTTTACTGAATCACATACTACACTGAGATAATCCATCCACCTCACAGGTGTGGCATATCAAGATGCTGATTAAACAGCATGATTATTGCACATGTGTGCCTCCACCAGATACCGACTGGTTTTCAAACCCCCCAATACAGTAAAACTGCACATTTTAGAGTGGGCTTTTATTGTGGCCAGCCTAAGGCACACCTGTGCTATAATCATGCTGTCTAATCAGCATCTTGATATACCACACCTGTGAGGTGGATGAATTACCTCGGCAAAGGAGAAGTGCTCACTTACACAGATTTAGACAGATTTGTGAACAATATTTGAGAGAAATAGGCCTTTTGTGTACATATAAAAAGTCTTAGATCTTTGAGTTCAGCTCATGAAAAATGGGGGCAAAAACAAAAGTGTTGTGTTTATAATTTTGTTCAGTGAATCTATCATTCTTTTGGTCGGTTGGTTGGTCTGTCATTCTGTCTCATCAATAATTCAGGTAAAATACCAAGTACAATTAGATTTTTAGCTAGGTTGAAACCGAATGTTCATCTTCCCAGAGTTCTTTGGTTATTGCTAAGCCATTCTTCCTCCCACCACTTATCCTAAGCAACTTTCCTCATTGGCTGTGATGGCAAGGAAAAATATTCACCCCTTCTTTAAATTCTTTGTTCTTTTGAGTCTACATTTCTGAAGCCCTGAAGGGGATTGCCGAAACAATAACCAGTAGATTTTCTCTCCAGCTTTGCTTAAAAAATAATCACATTTACCAACTATGATGAATGAGACCTCTCAAAACTGGCTAGAGTAGTGTGTGATGTTATGTATGCATATATTTTTCAAATATTATGCAAGGTTTTGCATGCTACTGAGAGAAATTTAACATGTGGATGTTAGAAACTGCTTGTCTATGTGGGTCCTTCTTAATGGGATGGATTCATAAATAGACAATCATAGTGCCTTTGATTTTGTAAATCTTCCTGAATAAGACTTGGTTTTCAGCAGGAATTGAAATTCGGTCCAACAAAGCTTTGAAAATTAGATGAAAATGTTGCGAGAGTGTTTAGTGTAAATAAAATATGAAAACTGATCAAGAAAAGGGCAAACGTTTTATGTCCCTCACAAGGATTTAGAGGCCTGGAAATTATTATTATTTATTTATTTTTTCCCCCTAGGAATAAGGTCAGTCTCCTGCTATGAGGACCAGCTCTTCATTAAGTGCTAACTATTACTTTAGAAACCCCCCAAATATGAGGATCCCATTACAATGGACCTCATAAGTGTAATATTATAAAGTTATATTATATGTGATATATTGTTAAACTTGGTAAAATTTTTATACAAAAAATATTTATACTTGAAATGTTTTTTTTTTTTTTACCTTTCCTGCTGGCTGACTTGCACCCCCTTGCAACCCCCACTTTTGAAAACCCCTGCTCTAGAAGTCTACAGCCAACTACTAGTTGTAAACCAAGACCCTTCCAATATTAAACCCTCCTAATAACCCTCACTGCACCAAAACAGAGCACATTCATTCTGGAAATTACTAATGGCCTTTGTTAGGCTGGTCCGGATTAGGTGATCTCTCAAGGGAGTGTCTGAGATCGCTGGCAGCTCTGCTCAACATTGAACCATTATTACAGAAAATCTGGCTGGAATAAAAATTCTGTTTATTTTCTATGTCTTTTTACCAGCTGGTTTGCAGCTGTTTTCAATAGAAAGCATGCATGCTTCTCTATAATGGCATTTAAGAAAACATTAGAGGGAAGAAAACTGCAATAAATTAGGAGTTATTCAGTAATGAGCTTATGAGTGAAGCGCTCTAGAGTTCTTATTAATGACGGCTGGTCACAGACACTTAATTAAAAACATTAGCTCTAATTCATTTGTTAATATTTATTAGAGTGGGCTGTGAAAGTGGAATGGTTTAGAGACGATGGAGTTGTAATTAGGCTTGGGCTGAAAATGACTCCAAGTGGCTTTCTGGCTCACTGGTAACTCCTCACCAAGCTCGGCTCCTCTGCAGAGCACTTGGGTCAGTGAGAGAGAACAGGGGAAATGACCTAGATCAGCACCCTGCAGATGCAGTAATGTTCAATATCAAAACAGGACTGGATGATGGAGAGATGAAAATTCTGATAATTAGAGCTGGAATTAAAAAGCAGCTTTAAGTAGAGCAGGGCTATAATGTACTGTTGACTGAACCCCATGAATTGTATGAAGCATTTAAGGCAGTTTTTTTTTTTTTTTTTTTTGCATTTAAGGCAAAAAAATAAAATAAAAAATGAGAAAGAACGATAGAATAAGCAACAAGAAAACACCAGATAATATATATAAGAAGGAATAAATAAGATTTGAAAATATGTTAAAATAGAAAACATTTACTATTACAGTTATTTATATGTATAATATATACATAATATTACATAATATACTGTAATTAAATATATATATATATATATATATATATATTTACACAGTATATTATGTAATATTATGTATATATTATACTTATAAATAACTGTAATAGTAAATGTTTTCTATTTTAACATATTTTCAAATCTTATTTATTCCTGCAATCGCAAAGCAGAAATCATTCTAATATGCAAATTTATTGCCTAAAAAAACCTTACTATTATCAATGGTGAAAATATTAATGTTGCTTGTGATGCAGGCATTTTTTTTTTTAGCATTCTTAAATGAATAGAAAATTCAAAGGAACAGCGTTTATTTAAAACATAAATGTTTGGTAACAATGAAGTTTTACTGACACTTTTTTTTAATTATTAATTTAATGCATCTTTGATGAAAAGATTTATAGAACTATGCAATAACATCTCAATTATGTGTCTTTACAGTATATATATATACATATATATATATATGTATTTTTTATGATCTCAAATATCTATATATATATATATATATTATTATACACCAATTATGTGTCTTTACAGTATATATATATACATATATATTACATACTATATATTTATTTATATATTCTCTATTTTTAACACATATGTCTCAAGGGAAAGAGAAAAAGGATGAGTTCCTAACCAATAGTGACAAAGAGAAGCAGAGACAAGATAACACTAACAGAAAGAGAATACAAAAGACGAAAGCGCTGGTTATGTGAGCCAGCGCTCTGGAGGCAGAGTGAGCGACACTGCCCTGATCGTGACAGCACTTGCTGTGGGGCTTCTGTCCCCTCAGACGTTCAGGGGTGAAGGAAAGAGTGGAGAGGGGAAGGGGAGGAATCACTCCAGGGGTGGCGAGGAGCAGTCATTCCCATGTGGCTCAGGCCCATCAGCACAGTCAAAGTGAGGAGCACAGGGGGCACTTGTCTCCTCTAATCACACCGCATCCCCTCTGATAAAACCATGCACTGCGTCCACCACTCACTAGGCTCCCGCTGGAGGAGATGCAGAAGATGACTGTGATTTGTTTGTTCTTGTATTTACAATAGCTGTTATTTGCTTGTTGGAAAAGTAGAACAACATAAGTGGTATGATTTATGAACACTGTATGACAAAGCAGTGATACAAGTCATATTAAGGATATTTAAGGATAATATGGTTAATTTGTAACACCATTTTAGTTGACTATAAAGCTTGCAGTTTAGTGGTTGTTACTTTTTATTTGTCCTATTAAAAACCTACATTTGAGAACTATACACACTTTTGTAAGCTTCAAATAAAATATCCAAATACATTTTTTATTTTATGAATTGACTATGAAATAAGAACCTATGGGGAAAATGTGCTTTAAATAAATCAAGTAATTTTTCTTGTGCATACTAAATATAAATATTTTAATTATATTTTTAACTTATGACAAAATTAATTTATACATTGTAAATATTTAGAACATTTTCTTTTGTTGAACTTAATATTGAAAAGGTCAAAACTTGAACACATAAATAATCAGAAAAATATTATGAGCCTATTTAGGACTTAACAAATATTCCTAGTTTAATGTATTTAAGCACACAGCCGCTAATTATATTATCTAAAATTATAATTTATTATGTAAAATTATAATATTTAAAAATATGTATTCCCCCTTCTGTTTATTTGATTAATTATATTAATTATATTTAATTATATTAAGTTATTTAATTATATTTGTACCTATGTGAAATTATTGTCTGTTTTAAAATATATATTCCTCCTGTCTAGCTTGGTCTATTCCATAGATAAAATGTAAACTTATAAATGCTCATTTCAAACATAAACAACATGCTTGCAGTGTAGCTTAATTTTCAGAAAATAAATTACAAAATAAGAATTTCAAGTACTTATTTAACAACTTATAATTAATTATATATATAAGTTCAACTACTACATGGGTCATTTGAACTTTGATAGAAGTTTATGTTTGTTTTTGTTTTTGGTTTTTGTTAGATTTTGTGTTGGTATGTGTTTGTGTGTAAATATTTTTAGCAATGTTTTTATTTTTTTTTTTTTTATCCAGAAAAATAACAAGTGAAGCATTGTGAATACGACAAATCTCTTGCGGATTTAAGTAATGCAGAACTTCAGCGCTCATCACACTTTCACATGAATTGTTCTCATCCAACCATCACATTTTCTGTCCTATAAGTGTATGTATAAAAAAAACAACAGTAATCATTGTTTTTTTTTTTTTTTTTTTTGCAGTCATAAACCCTGAAGGCTCGAAGAGCGTGATTCCATCCTAACAATAATTCTGGTGAGTAATGGTCAGCTGCTGAATTTATTTGTATTATACTCTCAGCATATCAGAAACTGTTTCAAAGGCTTTATTTGTTTTATAAATTTTTTTTGTTTAATTATTTTTAAACTTCAAGCCACAACAAAGTTTTTTTTTTATTTCCTTTTTTATTGTTGATGTTCCATGAAAAAAAAAAAAAGATAAAATTGCAAGAAGCTATGGTCCTTTCTTTTCTAATCTGTGTTGCATTTGCACATTTTTCTCATAAGCCAACATTTTATTTTTCAGAGACGTCAGCATTTTATGCTGCTTTTAGCTGCCAGCCACCCTAAACAGCTACAACTGAATAATCAAATCAGACTAAATAACTGAGCATTAATGCTATTGTTTTAAGTGAGTCATAATTAGCATTTTGGCTAATTGTGTCTTCAGGGAAACATGGGGTTAAAAGACGCAAGGACCCTTTCATTCAGATTTAACTCTTATGCCACAAAGCACAAATCAGCCTAGCATTATAGTGAGAAAGATAATTACTTATCTCTTAAGAAATAAGGACTCGAGGGCTTTTTCCCCATCACCACCCCCCCCCCACCCCCCCCCCCCCCCCCCCGCCACCACACACACACACACACTAGCATTTAGCATATCTGTCGTTCTTAAGAAATACCTCTCTGCCCTTGCTTTCAGGCCAGTCTGTAATGACTTTGATGGAATGCGTGGAGCTATGCCACCTTATTTCTGGAAGTAACCTGGTGTGAAGGGCACTGACCAAACAGAAATGGAGACTTATGCTGCTAATTACTGAAGCATGAGATGCCTGAAGCTCATTAACTCAAAGAAAAGCTGCTTAAATCAGATTCACACTCATCCTGTAAAATACCAGTACAGTTTACCACTATAATAGAATATCAGATTGTCAACAAGCACATAAAGTGACCCTGAACAGCTTACAGAATATTTTTAGTTTAATTTTAATTGTAAAGGATGTGGGGGCAGTTTTTTTTTTTTTTTTTTTTTTTTGCATTAGTGGCATTTAGTATGAATCAGGTAAATTTAAAGACGATTAGTTTTCTGATTTTATTTTTTAAGGCTCAATACTTTTTAGAATAAAGTGTGAAAATATGTGGATAAAACATAACTGCTAATTTGTGATGAGGTTGCACACAGTTAAAGGACACAAAATAAGATACCGTTTGGTATTTATGTAATACAGGAAAAGCCTTGTAATTAGAGAATGAAATTAAATTTAAGATTGTTAAAGTGACTTTAGAATAGCAGTGCAATAATATTATAAATCAAATATAAACTGTCTGCTTGTATTTTCTCAAATGAAAAAAATGAAAAAAAAAAAAAAATAAATATTTATTTATGTAATTCATTTCTGTATGGAATGATTTTTTTTTTTATGTAGTTAGTTTATTTGTTAGTTGGTTGGTGACAGGGGTGGGTTTTGTCATCCTAAATAGATGTCTCGGCACTCCACTCTGCCTTTTCTACAGATCAGAATAAAAACTGTAATGAAAAGTGAACAAATGAAATCAAATAAAACAGGGTCACACATCACTATAAGGGGACCAAATGGTCACTGGCATGGAAGTAATCTTTTTTTCTTGTGTTTCTGCAGAAAAATGGGAAAAGCCATCAGCTCTAGACTCACAAAAAGAGGGGGGGAAAAGCAAGTTGTTATTTTGCCTGAAGCGCAGCTAACTGCATCCACCACAAAAAATGTACAGTCTGCACAGAGTGCTGTGTGACACAGGAAAGCCAGTCATTTTAATAACAAAGGACAGTTCTTTTGTGAAAAATTGCTGAGCCCTTTGCATTCTGGGCAGGCAGAAAAATGTTTAAATAACCTGATTTTTATTCTGTCTGATATTTGGTCTTGCACGTGCTCATGTGCGTGTGAGGGTGTGCTGGTACTTTAAGAGCATGGAAATCAGGGTCTCCTCCAAGTGATCTCCAAGGAGTTCAGCCGAGTTTGAAGTACAAATGCTGAATTTATTTAACCTCTTGACAAATATGCATATATCTTCCATTCTTTGAGCCTCATTTCCATAAAAAAATCTCTTAAACACATCAGGAAATGTTTTTAATTACGTTTACTGTCAAATGCTTTTTTTGTCCTTGACAAGTTAGTTATTGTTTAAAATGACAATATTTATTAAGATTCCCTATTTGGTGCTTACATTTCAGGAACGATTGGTGTGCCTGCTACATGCTTTATGATAAAGTGTTAGTTGTATGTGAGAAAATAATCACTCACGATGGATTCATGTTTTACAATAACATGCGCTGACAGTTGGTGATGATGGGCTTTGAACCAAATCATACAAATTGCTTTACCAGAAATCATGCAAGACGTGGAAACTTCTTAAATTGGCTGTTGTAATCGACTTGCAATGTTTAAAGATCCGTGTCTCTGTGCAAACACAGGCTTTTATGTGTGGGCTGTTGAAGACTGTTTCTTCAATTAAATTGCTTAATGCATAATAATATTGTTCACATTTCACTAAATGTAATAATGTCAGTTATAAAATATGGAGAAAGCTGGCATTATTGTATCAGTTCTTGTTTTTTGCTCATTTATTGAGAAATTATTTACCCTGAAGCTTTGAATTGTCAGTTATTACCCGTGCCAATTAATTATGTAACTTGAGTCAGATATAATTATATGTAATTAATCTAGAAGCACATGAAGGTTGATATATATATATATATATATATATATATATACACATACACACAGAGAGAGAATTGTGAGATAGTTACGTAAAGTCCAAATTGTGAGAAAAAGCTTGAATTTTAAGTTTATATCTCGCATTTCTGACTTTTTTTCTCTCAGAATTGCAAGATAAAAAGTCGCAATTACCATTTCCTTATTTTTATATTCTGTTGCATTCCATACACAGTATATCAGTTATCAAAGTACACAATGATGCCTTCTTATATTACTAATGTCATGTTTGAATTCTCCTCAGCTGTGTGAAAGTGGAAAATTCTTGCTGATTTTATGTGAATATGAGCTATTATAAGTGAGCTTCTTGCTTGTAAAGGATGCTAGTGTTACTCCTCACCCCCTGTAGTTTTTAATTTGGCTTCATTCAGTTATTGACTGTTCAAGCATAAAAAAAACCAATATGATCAGATGGTTTTGTGGATTTAGAAACCATGGTTTAAACCTTTAATAAAGTCTAATACATTAGTGGTTCTTAACTGGTGCATCACAACCCAAAAATGGATCTAATATGGTTATTTAGTAGAAACGAACTAAATTGGGCGGATGTTTGCTGTTCCATGTCTTGCAATACAATATGCTGGGCCACTCCTATTATTGAAGTGGTTATTTTATGTGTTTCAGGGAGGGAGGTTCTTCTGGATCCAAGGTCCCCAGACAAACATTCATCAGCTCCCATTCTCCAAGGACAGGATGATGCACTCGAAAGCCAATTAGGTGCACTGAGCAGAACGTAAACCATGAGCAAAAGTGTGTTTACATCTCACCTACGCTCCAGCAATGTAAATGGTCTTAGATACTGGCCCACACACTAGCAGGCACACATGATGAATCGCACCTCGCCTTCATCTTCAGCCCTTTTTTAATGTTCAGCCTGTTCTAGTGAGCGCTCTGCTCTCTTTCAATTTCCTTCCCATTGAAATATTGCTTTTCCCCACACCGTAGCTCTCCCTTCAGAATTGAACAAATGAAGAGTCAGCATTCGCAGGTTAATACAATATCAAAGTATGACAAATTGTACAAAGACAAGCCGAAACGCATCTGCATAAAAGCTGACTGGCAGCAGACCGGCGGCTTTTTGATACTATATCTTCAGACTGACAATCCCAGTGGACTTTAATACATTTTTTTTGCATAGCATTATCACCGTTCTTTTGGTGTGTGTGTGTTTTTTTTTTTTTTCATGCACACAGATGAAATGTGGCCCAATTATACAGTTTTTGTACAGAGGGACCAAGTAACCTGGCATGAACTTCACTCTGTGGTTGTGTGAAATTTCCTGCCCCTTAGCATGGAAGTAAAGATGCATAAGATGTTTCTCTCAGTAGCTTTGTAGGGAATAACGTCATCCTGTGACAACATAAACCCCCCATGGGTTGAAATGTTGATGTATTAAAGTAGATAGAGCAGTTAGCGTAGCCACAAGAAAAGAAGATCGCTATAGGGCTTCCCTAAACCTGCTGTACATGGTGTCATGTGGGACATCTTACCCTGTTATTTCTCTGTTGACACATGTGTGACTTATAATTGATTTGTCACTAATGTGAGCAGATGTTTTATTCCCAGAGACCCAGGTTTTTAAATCCCAAATTTTTATACAGGTTTATAATGAGAATCTCACTAGTCACTTTATAATGATGCTTGACCTTGTTCTATGAGAGTGTTAACTTTTTCTGTTACAGTATCTCATTATTCTTTTTTAAAAGCTAGTTTCAGAAAGCAGGTTTATAACTATAACAATTATTTTAGAAATATTATTATGATCATTATTTATTGTGCACAGGATTTAATTTTTCTCATTTCTTATAATCGAGTAGGTTTTTAAGTTAGTTTTAGGTTTTTAGTTAATTATAATATAAACAATGTTATGTGTGATCACATTATGTGATGAGTTCTTATGAATAAAAAAAATGTTTAGATCATAATCATACATAACTGTTTTGTGAACAGTATATTATATAATGAATATTATAAAAACAACATGATGTAAAGTATGACACTGATGTTACAAAAATACATAATAAAGTTAATGTATTTAAATTAGAATATATATACTTTTATTAACTATTTTTAAAATAATGCTGTTAGCCTGTTACCATTATATATTGTATATTGTACCATTATACAATTGTATGTAAATGTATAAAATAAATAAATATTAACAAATAACAACTAATAAGAAAAAAACGTATAAGAACTGAACTTTTTTTGATGATGCTAAGCATCATAATCACATATCACATTAATAAACCCATTTGCAGAATGTATGACTATTATGATTATGATTATATTTTTTGCTCATTTTGTCAAATTAATTCCAGGAGATCCTACAGCACATACTGTGGCTGATAAGGCCAATTAGAGCTCGTTTTTGCCCAGACCTCAGTGTCATCCCCTGTTATTGAACACTACAGTGGCAGGTGACAAGGTGAGTAATATCAGGCTGCTGTAAGCTACAAAGGAGGGGGGGTCTCACACAATGTCTCCCCCCAGAGAGTCGCCCCTCTCCCCTAAGCCGCACCACAGGCTCTGTTAAATGTCAGACATCTCCAGAGTAGAAGCCTTAATATCAGACAGCGGGACCGGGACAAAAGATCAACTTGGGGTGCTATGAAAGGATAATAACTATTGTAGCTAAAAATGCTTGCTTTTCGGCTCTAATGAGACGGAGAGTACAGCTTTAAAGCTCATGGTTAAGGCCTAATTAATCATTCTTCATGGCAGTCTCCCGCGGATATCCATTAGAGTTTTATTTCAGAAGCCACCATACCTTCAATGGCTCTCCAATTGTTTTGGAGGGTTTTATATTAACCTGAGTGTAGATTGATTGCTCGAGGTATGAATAGAATGCATGCGGAGACGGATAATGTTCTGCCGTTGTACGATACGGTGCACACAAAAGTCCTGCACAAGTCATGCAGGGTTGTGCATCTACTTTGAGTGCACTGTGACTGTATCATGGCTGTGTTTGTTGTCTGACATTTTGAAGCCAAATAATTTTGCATCAGCTAGCTGAGAGAGCTCAGATATGAAACTAAGTGCTCTACTGTCATCTATGAGGTGAGGAACAGAGCTCACGACCCCTGTCACATCCAGCAGCCCCCTGCGGCAAAACCAGAGCACCCTTGATGGGTTTATCCTGGCATAAATTAAAAGCACTGAACATAAACAATCTGTTAATTTTCCCCGCTGGCCTGTGGAGGAGATCTCCATCACGGCTGGATGTTCAGCCTCTAGCTGTGCTGGGATTGGAAATGGCCAAGAGAGGCGGCTGCCCCTGCTGCGTTTGCTACAGGAGGGATGCATACAGATTTAGTTTGCTTAATGAAGGCTAATTGTTTGTGAGGGGATGACAAACACTCGGCCACACTGTGTTGTCTAATATGAGCAGGTTCTTCGAGGTCAGCTGTCATTCTGTGCTTATGCTCACAGCGATGGCCTCTCCCTGCCTGCTCTTCTCTGCAGCCCATTGCACTTGGTTTGTAGTTAGTTGTTATAATCTATGACTCTTATAATTAGAACACAAGAATAAAACACGTCTTTTTATGCTGCAGTTATAGCCCTTATTTCAAATTAAAATACAAAATATACCAAAAATATTGTAAAAAGGTTATTATTTTTGTTTTAAGATTTAATTTTAACTGGATAAAAAAGTTATTCATATTTATTAATATCATCATATGATATCAAGTATACCTAAATATGTATGTATTTATATATATATTTATAGAGAGAGAGAGAGAGAGAGAGAGAGTTCTTTGTAGTCCTTGAATCTGATCGGATGTGAGCTCCAGGGCTTCAGCGGCCACTCAGCGCTCATGAATAGTTTTGGCTGAGGGCAAAGTCTCATAACATTATATTTTAAACTTGAATGCTGTATATCAAAGTGCTGCCTTGGTACTTTTGACTGAATTGCCTAGCAACTTTTTTGATGGATGTTGATGGCTGTTGTTGTTGTTTATGAAATATTATTATTCAATAAATACTATTTTATAGAAATAGTAGTATTTATTAATATCATTAGTAATGAGAAACGGTGTGTCCATTCGGTATGGTGATTAGTTACATTATTCAGTCAGCAGTAAAGTTTTTTTATACTGAAAGAGACTGAAACGCTGTTGTAAACAAGGAAGATGTTTTATTAGACACCTTATTAGACGCAGCCAAGAAAAACACTGAGCAGTGCTGTCATCGGAAATCAACTTTAACAGATAAAAGGACAATACTACAAAGATATCGCTTTCCTCAGTGGACATTCAAACTAATTTTTCATTGTTTCATGTTTCATATATATATATAAAACCTTAAAATTATTATATTAATAATATATTGAAACAGAAAAAAGTTATGTTAAATTGTAATAAAATACAAAATACAATATAAAAAAAAAACAGTGTGCTAGTGGTTAGTAACTTACATAAACATATTTTGCTGATTTTGTTAATTTGCCATTTTTATGTTAAACCTTGTCCTTTCAGGGTTTCAAAATCCATTCCTCTATCATGTTCTCTGAATGTCCACTCATCTCTTCAATGCTTACGTCAGTGAAAACCTTTGCAATAGGCAAATGGGAAAACGGGGTTCGGGTACAGTACGTCTTGGCTTAACATCCCAGACCTCATTAATGCAAATTCACTTTCTAGGAAGAAAATAGGCTTGATCCATGGCACGGCTCAGCTGGGTCTAGATCAAGCCATGGGTTCAGTGGCTGGGTGGGCACATGTGCCAATCAAATGCATTGTGTACTGTACATAATGTGAGGATAGAGGGTGAGAGACAACCCGAGAGCAGAAAATGGTCTGTTTACTGAATGGGTGGAAGGGTAATGTTAAGAAGTGACATTAGCCACCTTTGTTTACTTAACATAGTTAGACTGAGGCTTTGATTGCATGGGACAATAATTATTATAGCTGTTTGTTTGATTGCTTGTTCCTGGAGTTCTAAATGTCGACGACACACAGAGATGATGTAAAAAATGTGCTTCCCATTGTGGCGTATTTGAATATACAAATTCAAATGATCTGAAATTTAGAAAGACTTTTTGCAATTGATTAATTAAACTTCACAAATTCTCCTTTCCTTTCCTTTCCTTTCCTTTCCTTTCCTTTCCTTTCCTTTCCTTTCCTTTCCTTTCCTTTCCTTTCCTTTCCTTTTTTGTTTTTTTGGTGAACTGTATATTTAAAGGGTTACTTTACCCAAAAATGACCATTCTGTCATTATTTACTCACCCTCATGTCGTTCCAAACCCTTAAGACCTTTGTTCATCTTCAAAATACAAATTAAGATAATTTTGATGAAATCTGAGAGCTTTCTGACCCTGCATAGACAGTAACGCAACTAAAACATTTTATGGCCTGGAAAAGTAGTAAGGACATTTTTAAAATAGTCCATGTGCCATCAGTGGTTCAACCTTAATTTTATGAAGCTACGAGAATTCTTTTTGTATGCAAAGTAAACAAAAATAATGACTTTTTTCAACAATTTCTTCTCTTCTGGGTCAGTCTCCGCCGCCATTCATTAGAGTACCATGATGCATGCATGTGCATTCCTCTGCTGGTAAACAAGGCACAGCATATGCGTGTTTTACGTCTGAACATTGGCTCCTGCATCAACAGGATGCATCCTTGTACTCTCATGAATGGTGGCAGAGACTGAACCGGAAGAGAAGAAATCATTGAAAAAAAAGTTTTTCTTTTTCTTTTTCTTTTTGGCTCAAAAAGTATTTTCATAGTTTCATAACATTACGGTTGAACCACTGATGCCACATGAACTATTTTAACAATGTTCTTACTACCTTTCTGGGCCTTGAATGTGGTAGTTACATTGCGGGGTCAGAAAGCTCTCGGATTTCATCAAAAATATCTTCATTTGTGTTCTGAAGATGAACAAAGGTCTTATAGGTTTGGAACAACAAGAGGGTGAGTAATAGATGACAGAATTTTCATTTTTAGGTGAACTATCCCTATAATTCATATTCTTCCAATTTTTTTGTCTTTTTCTTGTTTTCTCTTCCTTCAGAATGAATTTAGCTTATTTGTATTTTCTCCCTCCATTTTTTCCTTCTTTATCCACAGCTGTTTTGTTTATGAATATCTTCACAAAATTGCACAAAGCATTGCTGTTCTCATTACCAATTAAATTGTCATGGCCCAAATAGTTCAAAATCAGTTTTGGTTCAGGCTTCGCAAGTGAAGGCATCTATCCATAGTTGGTTGGTTTTCAAGGCTTTTGCTGTGCATTCAGCCTCAAAATGCATAACTCACCTCTTTACAGATGCAGGGGGGAGCCATGATTTGCGACTGAACCTAATTTTCAGCTGTGCATAAAAAACAGGCACATTGTTTGACTAGCAACCATAATTTGATTGTGCCCATCCAGCATTTTTCACTCTTGAGTGATACATAAAGCGATTAAACTTCAGTGCAAACTGCAAATTTAATAGCATCATATATGTTCTGTTTGCAAACGGCCTTTAGCATGTGCACCGCTGTTAATAACAGCTGAGCATATTGTGGACATTTACAGGCTTTTGATTGGCTGATAGCTGAAGAGACCAGACAGAGTGTTGGGAATGGAAAATAAGAATCATGACAGGTCGTTCACAGGATTGTATTGTAAAAAAAAACAAACACCAGTATAGAGTTTGACATGAACAACTAGATATTATAGGCGTCGTCACGCTAGAGTCGCTAAGAAAATTTTCTAGCATTGTTTCTTTAAGAGGACAGTCGGTCGGTGTTGAGCTATAAATGCATTAGTATATGGCGTGTCACAAAGATGCTGTAAAACAATACATTTCATTTCCACACAAGAAGTGGCTGGATGAGAAGAGGGGCTGCAAATGCTCAGCGCTCCATGAATTTGTGTCATGCTTTTTCTCGGGGGCTGTTAAGAAAAGAGCATGTACGCACACATTCATTATGTCTTAACACATGGGTAAGCTTCATCCGCCTCAAGAAAGGCTTTTCCTTTTTTCTATTGTATGGAATGGCCAAGTGGAGATGGGCATTCAGAGTCCAAAAAAAGAGCTGCCAAGGATGTGTGTATTAGTGTGTGCCGTTCTTTTTGTGTATCTGTAGGTTTGTGTGTTCGCATGAATATGGGCCTTTGTGTGTAGACAGTGCAGTATTGCAGGTTAAGATTGAGCCCATTTCCCCAGAAACATCATGTCAGTATGGACTGGAGAACTTATCGTTTGGCCAAAAGGGAAAAAATGTTTCCACCACGTGCAATTACAATAAGCAGACAGCCTTGAGTCACGAGAGAAAGAAGGGCAGAGCGCATAACAGATGGTGCAGAGGAGTAGGTTTGGGAACCAGGAAATTATTCCCATTTAAAATAGGACCCATTAATAATATTTTTTAACGGCTTTCAAATCTGTTAATAGTTGTTAAAGTTACATTTTTTTACAGCACAAAAAAAAACTTATTGAACTAGTGTAGTGAGTGACCATTGTTGTACAAATAAATGACTCTTATGAGCCAGTTCATTTTTTAGTGATTCAGTATTCTACATGCTACCAGTACTTTCGGACTCCTGAACAAATCAATCACATGAGTCTATTATTTTTAGTGAATCAAAAACATATTGTGCAACCAGTATAGTGCGATTCACAAATACTGTAGTTGACTCTTATGATTTGCTTCTTTTTATTGAATCAAGAACATATAGCGCCATAATTTTTTAGTGAATCCAAAACATAGTGTCACAGTGTAGTGAGATTTACAAGAAATGACTTGCAACTCATTTCTTTTTAGTACATCAAAATCATACAGCACCACTAGTACAGCCACACTCCTGAAAGACTGACTCATATGAGTTGGTTATTTTTAATAAATCTAAAACATTGTGCAACCAGTATAGTATCATTCTGAAAGAATGACTCTTATGAACTAGTTATTTTTAGTGAATCAAAAACATACCATATAGCCTGTGTATAAATAGCCAATTCTTGAATAAATGACTATGAGATGGGTATTTTAAGTGAATCAAGAACATACCGATCAAGCTGTTCAGTTTAAATCAGTGGATTAAATTGAGAATAAGTGAATAAGTAAAAGCTAGGGGAGGGTCAGTTTGAGAAAGAGAAAGAATGAAAAAGCAAGAGAATGAGATCTCATCAGTTCTCAACTGGATCCACAGCATGTAGAGCAAACATTATTATCTTAATAACATTTTCAATTAGCTTTAACCCTCAAAACCAGATGGTAATGGAACACGAAACCGAAAATTAATTTGAAAAATAATTTGTAATTACAAGATGATCTAAAAGCTCTTTCAGGTTCAGGCATGAGTGATGGTAGTTGAGATCTGGCCTAATTTTTCCATCATATTCCCACCTTCGAGAGACAATCTGCATTTGAGTATGGGAGTATTCCCCATGTTCCCTTTCAGTCGGTCACTCTCGACGCCACGTCGGTGACCGACGAAAATGGGATATCGCTTCGATAGACCAATCTACTTCGAGTGTAAACTAAACGAGCCAATGCACATTGGCATGCAATTATTGCATCCAGCTGCCGCTGATCACAGCGTGAGTATAATAAGGCAGCAGGTGCAATGCATACCAGCTTTTCGCTTCGGAGCCGAGCGTTAGTATCGTTCTGCTCAACTGTGTCTGCTGTGAACTACGAGTTCAGCACGCTCTCGGAAGCTTCGTGTGTTGGCGAGACGGCGCTTCAGCGGTGGTCGTTCCAGCGTCGAGTGGATTGCAAACTTCAGGCTGCACTAACCCCCTGTCGTGTTGCAAGCGGCCAATTCCCCTGTGCGCCTCAGCACTAAAAGAGCATTTCCTAAAGAGCAAATTTCTCTAAAAGAGCTTCATGGGTGCGTCTTTGTAAAGATGACGGATCGTCCTTATAAGGATGCCGTATCACCTGTGCGTTTCTGGGTGCGGTCGTTACCTGGCAATGGGTGATGGTCACGATTGCTGCCTCACGTGTCTGGGCAAACACGCTGAGGTAGCTTTCGTGGATGAGTCATCTTCTCTCTGCGGGAAGATGACCGTCTCGGAGCTGCGAACCAGGCTCTGCTTCCTTCAAAAAAGGGGGCGGAGTCCCGTTGCCGCTGCCGCGATTTGGGGCTCGTTCTGGCGGCCGACAGACGAAAACCATTTCCAGCAGTAGCACGGGTGGTTTGAGGATTATAGTGGTGGCAAACCCCGCAGGGAACCAACCCTCTGGGGACCATCACTCCTCTTGCATCTCCGATCCAGAGGAGTAACCCACGGAACGCGCTGGGCCCTCTTCAAAGAGCGTACCAGTGGTATCCAGTGGGCCTCCCCCTGATCAGATGTCGATCTCAGCATTGGAGGGAGAGCTGTCAGATGAAGATTCAGCTGTGCTGCTGCCCTCTGGGATGGTGGCGGAGCCTGAATTGGATCCGGAGATGACAGCTATGCTTTCCCGGGCCGCCGAGAGGGTAGGGCTCGAGTGGAAATCTCCACCGCGTCCCGAGCCCTCGAGGCAGGATGATTGGTTTCTCAAGGTGGCGCGCGCTGGTTTTCAGCGCCCCACCCTGGTGCCTTTCTTCCCGGAAGTGCATGACGAGCTCACCAAGTCGTGGATGGCACCTTTTACTGCTAGAAACTGGCTGGTGGGCTCCTCCTCCCTCACCACCCTCGCTGGCAGTGCAGCGAAGGGGTATTCGGTGATTCCCCCAGTGGAGCGGGCGGTAGCGATGCAAGTGTGTCCTAAGTCTGCCTCCTGCTGGCGGGGAGACCCGGTGCTTCTTTCCCGGGCCTATAGACATTCGTCTGGTCTAACCGGCGGTGCCTATATGGCTTGCGGGGAAGCTGCTTCTGCCTTACACGCTGTGGCGTTACTGCAGGTGCACCAGGCCAAGGCACTGAAGGACCTGCACGAGGGTGGTTACGATCCAGAAGTTCTGAAAACTCGGAATCCGCCACTGGCCTCGCGCTCCGAGCGACGAAGGTCACCGTGTGCCATTCTCTGGGTCGTGCGATGTCTACGCTTGTGGTCCAGGAGCGCCATCTCTGGCTGAGTCTGGTTGAAATGAGGGACGCCGACAAAGATCAGTTCCTTAATACCTGTGTCCCAGACCGGCCTCTTCGGTGACGTGGTCGAGAACCTGGCCCAGCAGTTCTTGGCTGCACGGGAGCAGACTGAGGGGCGGTCCAACCTTCTGCCCGGCGGGCAGCTGCTGCCTCCACCCGTCCGCCGGTTGCAACGCCCCAGCCTGCTCGTCACCGAGGGCGGCCCCCTGCGTCCACCCGCTCCCGCGCCGCATCCGCAGCAGCCTCCAGCAAGTGGCGCCGTAGAGCTGGGCATAGGCAGGCCGCCCCACCCGTCCTGGCCCCCGTCAAACCTGGCGGTGAGCGGAAGAGCAAGAGGCCCCGGGACGGGTGGCCCAGAGAGAGGTAGCCGCTTTCTGGGGGATGGTGAAAGCACCTCTCCCTCCCCTGGAGGAGGGCCAGGGGAGAATCTGTAAATCTTGACGAGAGAGCGGTTTTCTCTGTCTCTGGGTCCCAGGAGGGCACGGAGAGTTGCGGACGGTCCAAACACCGGACCTCACTCATCCTCCTCCTTCGCCAGATGGCAGCAGCGGGCGGTTCGAGAGCGTCAACAAAGGCCCTACTCACGCACCCTCTGCCAACCCGTGGAACCAGGTGAGCCCTGCACCCCACACTCGCACCACACTCAGGGCCTGCTCACAAGCCGCCCGAGATGGGTCCCTGTGTTCCACCTCGCTGCCCCACTGCGGGTACGGCTGTGGTTCCGCTGGTCCCGCTTGTACGGTTTCTAAGCGCCTGGTCAGCGCTATCCAGCCCGTCTCGCTGGCTCCTGTGGATCATCAGCCTCGGCTATGCGATTCAGTTCGCCCGGCGTCCCCCCAAGTTCAGCGGTATCCGCTTCACTACAGTGAAAGCGTCCGATGCCCCTGTTCTGCGGGAAGAGATCGCAGTCTTACTGGCGAAAGACGCGATAGAGCCGGCCCCTCCAGCCGATATGAGGACGGGGTTTTACAGCCCCCTACTTCATTGTACCCAAGAAAGGCGGTGGGTTACGACCGATCTTGGATCTGCAAGTTTTGAACCGGGCCCTTCATCGGCTACCGTTCAAGATGTTGACGCAGAAACGCATCTTCGGGTGCGTCCGTCCCCGAGATTGGTTTGCAGCGATCGACCTGAAGGACGCGTACTTTCATGTGTCGATCCTTCCGCGCCACAGACCTTTTCTGCGGTTTGCGTCTGAAGGACAGGCATATCAGTACAAGGTCCTGCCCTTCGGGCTGTCCCTGTCTCCCCGTGTCTTCACGAAAGTCACGGAGGCGGCTCTTGTTCCCCTCAGAGAGCAGGGTGTTCGGATTCTCAACTATCTAGACGATTGGCTGATACTAGCACAATCTCGGGATCAGTTGTGCGAACACAGGGACCTGGTGCTCTGGCACCTCAGCCTGTTGGGCCTTCGGGTCAACTGGGAAAAGAGCAAACTCTTGCCAACGCAGAGGATCTCTTTTCTCGGTATGGAGTTGGATTCGGTCGAACAGACAGCACGCCTCATAGAGGAACGTGCGCGCGGTCGGTGCTAGCCTGCTTGAATACATTCAAGAGCAGGACAGCGGTCCCACTGAAACTCTTTCAGAGGCTCCTGGGGCATATGGCAGCCGCAGCGGCACTTACACCGCTCGGCCTGTTACATATGAGACCGCTCCAGCACTGGCTTTATGGCCGAGTCCCGATGTGGGCGTGGAAGCGCGGCACTCACCGGGTCCAAGTTACACCGGCCTGTCGCCAAACCCTCACCCCGTGGTCAGATCTTGCGTTTCTCAGGGCAGGGGTGCCCCTAGAGCAGATCTCCAGGCATGCTGTGGCTTACACGGATGCCTCCACCACCGGCTGGGGGGCCACGTACAACGGGCATGCAGTCTCAGGGGTTTGGACGGGCCCGCAGCTGCAGTGGCACATCAGTTGCCTAGAGTTGTTAGCAGTGCACCTTGCCTTGAACTGTCTCAAAGGTCACTTACGAGGCAAGCATGTGCTGGTCCGAACGGACAACACAGCGACTGTTGCGTACATCAACCGACAAGGTGGTCTGCGCTCCCGTCGCATGTCACAACTCGCCCGCCACCTCCTCCTTTGGAGTCAGAAGGTTCTGAGGTCTCTTCGTGCCATTCACATTCCAGGCCTGTTCAACCGTACAGCCGACGAGCTGTCTCGAGCAATGCTCCCAGGAGAATGGCGACTCCATCCCCTGATGGTCCAGCTGATTTGGAGACGGTTCGGAGCCGCTCAGGTAGACCTGTTTGCTTCTCCAGAGACCGCTCACTGCCAGTTGTTCTACTCCCTGACCGAGGGAACTCTCGGCAGGGATGCACTGGCACACAGCTGGCCGCGGGGCCTACGCAAGTATGCGTTTCCCCCAGTGAGCCTTCTTGCACAGACACTGTGCAAAGTCCGGGAGGACAAGGAGCAAGTCTTGCTAGTGGCGCCATATTGGCCCACGCGGACCTGGTTCCCCGAACTAGTGCTCCTCGCGACAGCCCCTCCTTGGCCGATTCCTCTGAGGAAGGATCTACTGACTCAGAGACGGGGCACCATTTGGCACCCGCGTCCAGACCTTTGGAAACTCCATGTCTGGTCCCTGGACGGGACGCGGAGGTTCTAGGTGACCTGCCCCAGGAGGTAGTGAACACCATCACTTCGGCAAAGAGCACAGTCTACGAGACACGCTTACGCCTTGAAGTGGAACCTGTTCGTCGAGTGGTGTTCTTCTCGCCGAGAAGACCCCCGAAGATGCCCGATTGCGGTTGTGCTTTCCTTTCTGCAGCAAGGGCTGGAGCGAAGGCTGTCTCCCTCCACCCTCAAAGTCCAGGTTGCCGCTATTGCTGCGTACCATGACTCCGTGAATGGGAAGTCTTTAGGTAAGCATGACCTCGTCATCAGGTTCCTTAGAGGGGCCGGGAGGTTAAATCCTTCCCGGCCCCCCTCCATACCCTCTTGGGACCTGACTCTGGTACTGAAATCACTACAGCAGGGCCCATTCGAGCCTTTGCATTCAGTCGAGCCAAAGTTTCTTTCATTGAAAACTCTGCTCCTGCTTGCACTGGCCTCTATCAAGAGGGTAGGGGACCTGCATGCATTTTCGGTCGACGATTCGTGCCTAGAGTTTGGGCCGGCTGACTCCCAGGTAATCCTGAGGCCCCGGCCCGGCTACGTGCCCAAGGTTCCCACTACACCCTTCAAAGACCAAGTGGTGGACCTGCAAGTGCTGCCCCTGGAGGAGGCAGACCCAGCCCTAGCTTTGCTCTGTCCCGTCCGAGCATTGAGATGCTACGTAGACCGGACACAAAGCTTCAGGACCTCAGACCAGCTCTTTGTCTGTTACGGAGGCTGGCAGAAGGGGAATGCCGTCTCTAAGCAGAGGATGGCCCGCTGGATTGTGGATGCCATAGCCCTGGCTTATCAGGCACAGGGTGTGCCCTGCCCGTTCAGGTTGTGAGCTCACTCAACAAGAAGTGTTGCATCCTCCTGGGCGCTGGCTCGTGGAACCTCGCTGACAGATATTTGTAGAGCTGCGGGCTGGGCGACCCCTAACACGTTCGCTTGGTTCTATAGCCTTCGTGTAGAGCTGGTATCCTCCTGTGTTCTCACCTCAAACGGGTAGTGGCACCGAGAGGCCCCGGTTAGTGTCGGCTTGCTAAAAATGCTCCAGAGTGTCCGTACTGTAGACCCTGTTGAGATCCTCCATCACCCTAGGCAGCTGGACGCGGCGGAACGTCCGGCGCCAGGCCTTCATGATGAATCCGTGAGAGCCATGGAAGGCTGGGTTCCATATTGAGACCTAAGCGGTACTCGTATGCGTATAGTCCACGGTATAGCCTTAGAGCCCGTGTTTCCCCGGCAGACTTCTGCCTTTCCAGGAGGGTTTGAATCACCTCAAATTTTTCCATATACACCTAAACGGATGCTATATGTGTATTTGCTCCCGAGACCTCCTTCGGGAAGGATGGAGCTTCCGCAGCGTCCCTGTTCCAAGTGGAACGGGTACGTTTTCCCAGTGTTATACAGTCTCACCCAGTGAGGTAGTGCTTTGACAATGGTGAGTGGAGCTACTTGTTCCGAGCCCCGGCCTACACCTAATAGGGGCGCAGGCGGCTCGCACAGGGCACTGGAAGGGGCAGCACCCATGGCGCTTTGGTAGGGATCCCATTTTCGTCGGTCACCGACGTGGCGTCGAGAGTGACCGACTGAAAGGGAACGTCTCGGTTACGTATGGTAACCCTCGTTCCCTTAAGGAGGGAACGGAGACGCCACGTCCCGTCGCCATGGTTGCTGTACCACCGCTGAGCCGCCGGGTCTCCGGCTCGGCTCCTCAGCGAAAACCTGGTATGCATTGCACCTGCTGCCTTATTATACTCACGCTGTGATCAGCGGCAGCTGGATGCAATAATTGCATGCCAATGTGCATTGGCTCGTTTAGTTTACACTCGAAGTAGATTGGTCTATCGAAGCGATATCCCATTTTCGTCGGTCACCGACGTGGCGTCTCCGTTCCCTCCTTCAGGGAACGAGGGTTACCATACGTAACCGAGACGTTTTTTTTCCATATTATTCCCACCTTCGAGATATATTTTTATTTTGTGTTTGTGAGTTTTTGGGATGCCAAATTGCTTTTCCATTTCCGCTCACTAATGGGCACACATCGGCTCATGGCTCATGGCTCATGTATGTTGTGATGTCCTGTAGTTATGGAACATTACTTTCGTCATTTAGAAGAGCGTGATTTTGTGTGTGTGTGTGTGTGGGGGGGGGGCAATATTAATGTTTTTAATATGTTTTTGATCAAATAAATGCAGCCTTTGTGAGCATAAGCACTTGTTTCAGAAACATCTAAAAAAAAAAATTAAGAAAATTCCAAATTATTCCAAATGTTTGACCAGTAGTGTATAATGCATGTAGCTCTGTTCCAAAAGTCTCCCAAAACATTCCTTCTTATTTTTACATTTTGGTTCTAATCCTCCGCTTTGGTCTGTACATTAAAATTGCTTTCCCTGTAAGACACCTGTGAAACTCTACAGAGATTTATGAACCATCTCTGGCCCAGTGTGAGTGTGAAATGAGGGACGATGATGGCAGACAAGCCCCATCTCATTTCGTGTAATTAAGGTCGTGGGAGATCTCAGCTGCCTCCTCCAGCGAGAGCAACCAAAGACGGGACAGTCACAGCTGGCTGGCCAGCCTAAGAGGGGTCTAGAGGGTCAGTTGAAGCCCCATCCAGCACCAGATGAGGCGTCCACACGGCCCCTGATGGAGCCTGTCAAAAAGGGCAATGGTTATTTTTGTACAGTGTCAACTTTTGGACAAACTATTGCAGAAATTTCTGCTTTTGACAAGTGCTACTGCCACCAACCCACTGAAATTTAACATCTGTTTTGTTTTTATTTTCATTTC
Source organism: Cyprinus carpio (assembly GCF_018340385.1). Classification (NCBI taxonomy): domain Eukaryota; kingdom Metazoa; phylum Chordata; class Actinopteri; order Cypriniformes; family Cyprinidae; genus Cyprinus; species Cyprinus carpio. The sequence goes on along the minus strand of NC_056594.1, from coordinate 16,912,726 downwards.
AGATCTCTTGAGATTACGTTAATTTAAGAGCAAAGGTAAACTCAGAGAAAATCTCTTTTTGGGGGGTGCAAACAAAGTGATGGAACCCTATTGTATTTGAACTGATCTTCTTCTTTTTCTTCATCGTCATGATGATCCTCATCATCATCTTATTATTTAAAGAAAATTTGAATTTCATCCATTTCTAATTCTAGGGCGTGCTATAACTAAAGGAAGATTCTAAATGTTTAATGTGTGTGTTTTAACTGCTTGGACACAAATAATTACAAAAGCATGTGGCTTTTATTTATTTATTAATAAGTATTAATTATTTTTCATTTATTTGTGTTTTTTTTTTATTTAGCAATTTTTTAATTATTAAAATTTACTTTTATGCATTTAGCAGATACTTTTATTCAAAACAACATTAAAATTACTGGAAAATAAGCAATTCGTCACAGAGCTAATAATATTCATAGTGTCTTAGTGTATTTCTAATTTTATTTCTCCAAAATAATTTTAGGAGAAACATTTGAGAATGTTATTTATAGAGAAACATAATTGGGAACAGATTCCTTCGTCAGTAAAGTAGAATATGTAATTAAAATGTTTGCGATTTTCATTGCTGACATCAAGGACATCATAAACCTGTACACAGCCTTGGTGAAAACACTTTCGACCTGAGCAAATGAACATAGTTTTGCAAAAGTACTACATCCTTTTTACTTTTTTTATTACTGCAGAATCATAAATAATTTACAGACTGTAATTGGCCCAAAGCTGTGGGTCGATGCTAGAACTCATCATAACACCATTTGATTAGCCTCCATTGCAGTAAACTGGATAATAGTTTTGTGCTTATTAAAGTATTATATTTTGGGAGTTTTGAATTTGGTGACAAAGTCCCCATCCCCTCCCTTTGTTTACCTGTCCAATATCTTTCTGTTTTTTTAGTTTTCAATCAGACAGTGTGCCGATGAAAAACTCTCCCACAGGGCCAACACAACTTTCATCAAAGGCCTGACCAAATATTAGGGAGGCCTTTTATTAACTTCGCACTTTACTGAATGGATAGAGGAGGTGTTGGATTCAAATCTCTGGAGCCCCATGAAAAGATATTGACATTATATGAACACAGTTGGTGCCAAGACTCAGGATGATTTGTTAGGGTAAGTGTGTTATTGAGTAACCCCCCTCCTCCGACATTACCCACTTCACTTTGGTCGCCTCTCTGCTTTGGTAATGAAGCCAGGATGTTTCTTCAACATATTCTGCTTTAATATGCCAGGTTTCTAACAGAACCTTAGACAGCTTTATGTGTATTGTTACTGTTGATTGCAGCATTAGAGGATGGCTGGTGCATGAAATTGGAAATGCATTGGCAATTTTACATGCTGGCACTGCTCGTATTTATTTTTTGAAATTTTCATTCATCCCTGTCCAAGGTTCTGTCTAAATCTATGCTTCTTGGAAATGAAAACAAGAACAAACTTTTTCAAAATGGCTTTGATCCAATATGTGTATTTTACTGATTTCTGTAACTTTGGTTAGTATGATCATCTATTGTTCCAGTTCATTATCAAGCATAGTGTGGCTCTATGCAGAATTGTTGTAATTCAGCCACATTGGAGGGTTTTTGAGCATGAACCGCCTTTTTAAGGTCATGCCACAGCATCTCAATAGGATTCAGGTCAGAACTTTGACTAGGCCACTCCATAGTCTTCATTTTGTTTTTCTTTAGCCATTCAGAGGTGGACTTGCTGGTGTGTTTTGGATCATTGTCCTGCTGCAGAACCCAAGTTCACTTCAGCTTGAGGTCACGAACAGATGGCCGGACATTTTCCTTCAGGATTTTTTGGTAAACAGCAGAATTCATGGTTCCATTTATCACAGCAAGTCTTCCAGGTCCTGAAGCAGCAAAACAGCCCTAGACCATCACACTACCACCACCATATTTTACTGTTGGTATGATGTTCTTTTTCTGAAATGCAGTGTTACTTTTACACCAGAGGTAATGGGACACACACCTTCCAAAAAGTTCAACTTTTGTCTCTATTCCAAGTCCCCAGAGTATATTCCCAAAAGTCTTGGGGATCATCAAGATGTTTTCTGTTTTCTTTTTGCTCAGCAGCAGTTTTCGTCTTGGAACTCTGCCATGCAGATCATTTTTGCCCAGTATCTTTCTTATGGTGGAGTCATGAACACTAACCTTAACTGAGGCAAGTGAGGCCTGCAGTTCTTTGGATGTTGTTGTGGGGTCTTTTGTGACCTCTTGGATGAGTCATCGCTGTGCTCTTGGGGTAATTTTGGTCGGCCAGCAACTCCTGGGAAGGTTCTCCACTGTTCCATGTTTTTGCCAATTGTGAATAATGGCCTTTACTTTGGTTCGCTGGAGTCCCAAAGCTTTAGAAATGGCTTTATAAACTTTTCCAGACTGATAGATCTCAATTACTTTCTTTCTCGGCATGATGTCTAGCTTTTGAGGATCTTTTGGACACAGGGCCATGTAGTTTTGGATATTGTTGTTCCCTTAATAATAAAAACCTTCATTTAAAAACTGCATGTTGTGTTTACTTGTGTTATCTTTGACTAATATTTAAATTTGTTTGATGATCTGAAATGTTAAAGTGTGACAAACATTAAAAAATAAGAAATCAGGAAGGGGGCCAACACTTTTTCACACCACTGTGTGTATGTGTGTGTATATATATATTCTGAGAAACATAAAAGCACAAACTTTAAGGAAATTCATATTGAATATACAGTACAGTAAATTATTGAATATAAATCTTGTTTTTATTTTATTTTTTAAATTAAGTATCCCTTAAGACAAATGAAAAACAAGTTAAAATAATCTGCAAATGTTTTCAACTTTTTATTTATTTATCTTTCGGTTCAGGACCCTGATTTTACTGGACTTTTTTATAAATCTGTACCATATCGTTTATTAGCATATATATATATATATAAATAATATATATATATATATATATATATATACTGTATATATATATTTTTACAGCATCTAATATTAGACATTTAATATTCTATTTTGTTTTACACCTTAGATACTTTTGTCATCATTTAACACACAATTAAAGTTTAACTTTAAAAACAGTAATAATTTAATAACACTGTTAAATGTGATATTTAGAATATTAAATGTAAATATTTCATAATGTACATAATAGTTTTGTCATGCCTATATTCACTTAGAGATTTAATAATATTTTAAATTAGTTTTCATTTTCATATTTTTTGCTTTAATTTTAATTTGAAAGTTTTAGTAATTTTGTTGTGTTTTTGTAATTTTTATTAGTATTTATTTATTAGATTTCAAGTTTTCCTTTCTCTTTGGAGTGTTACAAGCTCTTGGTGCATAAAGAAGATCTTCTAAGTTGCAAAGACTAAAGTCTCAAATCCAAAGAGATATTCTTTATAAAAGCTAAGACTTGTCCACACCCTTCCTAAAACGCCTCGTTTAAACACGTCTATGTCACTGTGTGAAGATTTGCATAACACCACCCAAATGTTCACGCAAAGAAAGAATATATTATTATTCTACAGTGTCCATAACTTCCACTCTTTGTTAAATGTGTTTAACAGAAGAGCTCAAAAAGAACAGTGTCCAAAAAGTGCTGTAAATAAAGTAAAAACAAAAGACATGAGCTTACTGTCATCTGTGAGGGACACAGATGGCAACTGACTTCAGGTCATGTGGTGAAAGGGCTTTGTTCTTTCCTCTGGCCAGCTCCGCTACGATCACCCACATCAGCTAACACTTCCGGCCTCTAGCTAATATTATTGTCCGTTGGTCCGTGAAGCCAATTGTCCTCCTCAAACCCCAAGGGGACCACCATGACAGCACCAATGGCTTCGAGCCCTTGTCATCCCCATTTTGACCAATGAATGGGACGGGACAACGACAAGTATTGCTTCGGCAAAGTGTGTGTGAACAGTGTCACTATGATTTCACCTGCTGATCAGGACTGTTCAGACCTGTTTAAACCGTGACCTTTTCAGCCCGACACCCTGCCTCGAATTTTGAGTGCCATTCAAGGACACTGTTGTCCTGTTTCTGTCTGTTTCATTCCCGAGGCGAAGACACCCATTACAGCCCTGTTCTCATGTTAGGTTAATCTCAGCAAACAGTTGTGTTGTCTAATTTATCAGCCCATCAAACAGGCGCCAATATTGTCTCAGGGTGAGAGATGGGGTTTTAGTGAGGGTGTGTATGTGTGTATGCGTGTGCTTTGTTGATGTAATGGCTTTTTGGAGTCTTGAGGGACGAGTGAGCTGAAACAATAAAGAATACTTTATTTCTTTGTTGTTTAGTTTCACACTGAGTAACATTTGCCACATAACTTGTTTTGCACAGTGCATTATGGGAAATTAATCTCCCATGTATTCTGTGTTTTCTAAATATTAGAAATAAGTGCCATCAAAAGACTTAATTATTTAAAACCAAACCATTTTTATGCATAATACTGAAATTAGATTTTACACACACTGACTGCTTATAAAATCCGCTTTGCATTTATCATAGAATCTGTACTTTTGTTATAAAACTTAAATGTTCATGCTGTTTTGATGACAGCAAATGCTATAATTTTCCAAACTGCGTGGTTCTGGCAGGAGGAAACGTAACTAAACATCAATCTCTTAGTTCTACCCGTTATTTATGAATGTGTTGATACAAAATAACCAGCTATTTTTGCACAAAACACCCTGGGAAATATATTTTATTTGTTTGGAATATTGATGTTTTGGATAAGTGGCACTGCCTACACACTCCATTATGAGGTAAATTGCTGAAATGTGCTTTGCAGAACGATATCCGTGTTTTTTTTTTTTTTTTTTTTTTTTTTTTTTTTTGAAAATGAACAAGCACAGTATTTCAGAAATGCGCCTTCTTTGTCAGAACTGTGGGCCGACCCGGGTCATCCATTTCACTTTATCTGCGCTGTACCATCCTATGAATAAATAAATAATATATATAAAATCTGAAGATTTCATATATGCACATTTTTGTAAATCTAATAAAATTAATATTTGTAATTTATAACATCATAAAAAAATTGTTACATGAAGTTAAAAAAAACTTTTTTTTCACAGCTAGCTGCCAATGAAACATTTCTATTAATTTAATTTAACTTTGATGATTTTGATTAACTTTAACTTAACTTTGACTTTTATTGAAATAACTAAAACATGAAAAAAACACACAAAATGACTAAAACTTTAACAAAAATTAAATGGCAGTGGAAAACATAAACATAAACATAAACATTTATTTAAATTATTCATAAAAATGGTAACACTTTACAATTCTGTCCCATTAGTTAACATTAGTTAATGGATTAACATGAACTAATAATGAGTAATACATTTGTTTCAGTATTTATTCATATTTTTTAATGTTAGTTATTAGAAAAACAACTGCTCATTGTTAGTTCATGTTAACTCAGTTCCATTAAATAATATTAACAGATACAACTGTTGATGTACTTTTAAATACTGAAATTAACATTTGCAAGATTGATAAATGCTTTAGAAGTATTTCTCATAAGTAATGTTAACAAATGGAATCTTATTGTAAAGTGAGTCTTCATTAAACCAGTTTTAATGCAAAACATCTTTCACCAAATTATATATATATATATATATATATATATATATATATATATATACATATATAATATATATATATATATTATTATTATTTTTTTTTTTCATGGTTGTGTTAATCACTGATAATAAACCATTTGGGGGTGGAAACAGTTGCCAGCACCGTCCAAGAGACAGCTGGTGGGTCATTACGGTTTTTTTCCTGGAAGGGTGACATAATCAAATTCACCATCTCATGAGAATCACACTCGCTCTGTCACAGACAGACCTGTCTCTCTTGGCACTGAGACTATCGCACTGGCGTTCTCTAGAGACTGTAATGCCCAGCACATTGTGATTGTTTCCACACCCTTGATGATTAAGTATGAAGTATTACAGCCATTTTCACTCACAAAAAGTTCTTGTCAAAAACTCTCTCTCTTCCTCAAACTCTCACTCTTTGTTTCAAAGGAAAAGTTGGTGCAGCTCCACCACCTGTCATCTAAAGTCAGCATTCATAGATAGGCACTGTCCCACAGTTTTCCTGACAGCCCGTACGTGTCCACCTAAGTCAACTCTTCTGCAGAAGAGTCTTACATCTGTCAATATCTTCAATAAAAAATATATCAATAAATAAGAGTGAGGTGATTGGAATATGTAAGCAGCTTTAGCACTGGCCCATGTGCAACCTCTTATTATTGTGGAGAGGAGAAACTTCTAAAAAACACATGCAGCTGTTTATGTGATGGCTCTGCTGATATGCGGGAGTGGGCAGTGGCTGGCGCATGGCGTCTGACAGATGGGATGCGAGGTGCCTGTCCTGTCTCAGTCTAACGACACTGATAAGGATGGATGTGACGATTTTAAGGGGCCGATTTGTCTGTGGTGCCCCAGCCTGATCACTGTTCCTTGTTCGCCGCCAGCCATGGAGGAAATGTTTGCTAATTGTTAGCAGATGTCACACTTTACTTTCTGTAGATGTAATCATCAGTGGTGCGATATGAATATGTATGAAGCATGACATGGTCATTTACTCATCTAGACTACTTGCGCATATGGAGGGCTTGGTTTCATCATGTTAGAATCAAGATCATTCTGCTTGAATTTAAAACAGGCTGTGTTCAGTTGCAAAAAGTTGATGTTACCTGTGCCGTTTTTAAATGGTAGCGCTTGAGAGCCATTAAAGAATTTTAAGTAGCGAAGTTATAAATGTGAATTTGCAGTCCAAATTAAATATCTTCAAACAAAACACCACGTACCACAAAAATAGCAAGACAGCATGACTTTCTTTTAGTTGTTCTCATGATCTGTGAACATAAAATTACAACAGGCTGTGTAGTCCAATTCACGAAATGACTCTTATGAGCCTGTTTCTGAATCAGTCCATGGCAAAAGAAATCATTGTTAATTGTTGATGTTTGCAGTCCTAATTGACTGTCATGAGAAATAGCAAAATAATGAAAAACACGCCTTTTCATTGAGTTATTCTCCAAAGCTGCACAAAAAAGAAATACAGGGTAGTTTGATTCACAAGAGAAAGAGTTTTTTAATGAATTTGTCAAAACAACAATGTTAGTCATGATGGAGAGATTTATAAGACAATTCCTCTACATGTTTATTAACTCCTCTTGCAACAAAAGATGTCTATGCATAAAGTTTTCAATACTTTCAATCATACACGAAAGTAAACAAACATTATTTGCTTTATCATTTACTATTTACTTAATAATTCAGAAGTCTCACACATTCAAAGAATATGGCTTACTTCCACTTTGCAAAATACTCTAAGGTGATTAATCAGACTTTTCGGGTTTGAATCAGTCTTACAAATCCTTCAAATATACTCATGAATAAATGAACTCACTGAATAAATCAGAGCGTGAATCAGCATCTGACTTCTAACTAACTGTAAGCTGTCAAGAGCAAGTTAGTGTGAACTTAAGGTTTGGGAAACTTAAGTCACTGTTATTAATACATGGCTGTACACATATCATACTGTATATATCTGTCAATGTTTTTGTGTTTCAGAAAGGCAGTCAGTCTGTGGATTATTGCTCAGTTGCTTTCTCTGCAAGTTACATTGTTACCCCAGTAGGTGGCAAAATGTGCAGACAGAGTCATTGAATCATTAATTTAAATGATTCACTATCAGTGAGTCATTCACTCAACCGATTTGTTCAAAACACTAAGTCATCAGGAAGTGGAAACCACTACTGTGTGTTGTTGATTGTGCTTTGACTTTGTTTCCAACAGTTTTAGGAGCAAAAATAGACAACTGGAAATGTGCTGTTTAAAATGTTAGTTACTGTATATTAACATCTTTACTGAACTTGTACGAAAGCAGTATCACATGTTTTTCTCTCTTCAATATCTCTATTCAAAGTGGGTGATGTTTCTGGCTAGAGATCTATTCTTTCCTTCTGCACACGGCCTCTTGACTAAATGAAGACAGGAATTGAGAACCAGTGGCCCACAACCTGTCTCTCTGGCTACTAGCAGCTAATGTGAGTGTGTAGTTAGTGTCCACCAGGCGATGGCACAAACCCCAAACACCTGCTTAATCTCTGCTCCAGGGTACATAACCACACACCAAGCTTCTACTAATAACTCCTGTGGCTGCAATAAGAAACCAATTCTAAACCCGTGTGACGTGTTTAAATACCCCTGCAGTCGTAAAAGCCTCTGGCTCGTCTGTTTGATAATGTTTGGCTACAGAGTGATAACGCAAAATCTAATGTGAGGGTGATGCTGGGGACTGCCCTCAAACGCTTATGTTTGCATTTTGAACTTTGTTGGTTGACTGTGAACAGATGATGTTTATGTACAGTTCTTTCCCTTTATATGGTGTTGAGCACATACTGAACTTGTGCCTTCTCGGTTCAATTTGTATAAGCCCCAAGGAATAAAAGATTTAAAAAATGTAATTGCAAGTTTATTTCACAATTCTGATGTTTCCCCTCAGAATTGTGAACCATAAACTCAAAATTCTGAGATATAAACTTGCACAAAATAATTAACCTGTAAAAACTCTGGAAACTAGTTTCTGCCACTGGATTAGCAAAAAAATAAACAAATCAGACTTTATAGCAATTGTGAGTTTATATCTCACAATTCAGACTTTTTCCTCGAATTCTCAGAAAAAAAGCTCACAGTTGTAAGACATGGTGGAAACGATCTTCAAAAAACAACAACAGACTTTTCAGACTTTTTCTCAGAATTATGAGTTTATATTTCGCAATTCAGAACTGGAAGAATAAAAGTCACATTTTGTGACATAAAAAGTCGCAGTTACCTTTTTCTTTTTCTTTTTTTTTATCCCTTTACTGAAACAAGCTTTCATAATAATAGTTATGAATGATTATGGAGAAGATTTTGAGCAGATAAAGACTTTAGCTTTGATCATTAGTCAAAGTTATTGTATGGTTTTAGAGGACTTGGAAGCACATTTATTTATTTGGCATACTGAAATGATATTTAAAACGAGTTTGCATATTTGAATGAAATATCGCAGGTTTTGGAATTTATTCGAAATTAAAGTATTGTTATTTTTAAAATGAAGTGTACAGCATAACTGGTCTTATTTATATAATTTCATGTATGCAGTTATACAAATCTGATGTTATTAAAGTTTTTCATAGCATTTTTTTTTCAGTTTTTTAATAATATTGTGATTCTCATTGATAGAAAGGTGATGAGATTATGATAAGCTTAAGAGTCCTAGAGCAGTTTACTACCTTCATCTGTGTGAAGTGATTAACAAATTAGTATTCAATATTGTTTCTGAGTCACATATACTTTCAGATTAAACCTGTAACATTGATTGATGGGCTTAATGGAATAACCTTTTAATTTAGATTTGGCTTCAACCGTAGAACCCACTGTGTGTGAAATCAGTGCATTTTCTGGCTGTTTTTACAAAATACGCCCAACAGGATTAAATTAACTCTCCATCTCTATGGCAGCTCCACGAACGATTCTTAGTTGAATTAATCCTTTTTGGTTGCATTCTCATATCTATCTTTCTGTGCAGAATTTACCACTCTGTAATGCCAAATGTAAATTAGACCATTGGACTTTTGAGCTGTTGGACTGCTAGAGAGTTGGAAGCTTTGCATGATTTGTATTTGCCCAAAGCAGCTTGGCGTACAAGTGTGCAAGCTTGATAAGGCCCAAGAGCATTGCAGGCCTATTAAAACTATCTTTTTAATCTCTCCAGAACAGGATACCAGAAGCACAGAGGTGCAAAGGTCCTTTCTTGTCTGGATTTCACCAGAAAACTTTTTAATATATTTTTATCTGGGAATATAGGATGACCAGAACATAACGGTAGAATTTCAACTTTTAATGATGTGTTTTGAGTGTCTTATTTTTACACACCCGATCAAAACAATCGTGATTCTGTGATCATGCAGTTGCTTTTGAGTTGTCAGCAAATGTATAAATGTTATTATCATTATGAATTCAAAGTGCAGAGATGTTTTACAGCACTTCAGTTGAAGTTTATTTTAAATACAAATGAATCCTTTGTCATGCCATCAACAGCAGTTATTTCTAACACCAAGGTTATGTACTGATACAACATATGTTTTGAATGCTTTGGATAAAAGCAACCACCAAATGAGTAAATGTAAACAGCAAAGGCTATTAAGTGAATGCCTGTGCAGCGCTCTATTTTGCATTACTCACAAACCTTTTATGGCTTGTTTTGAAATATTTATGTGGAAAAATATCAAGACAAAATGCTTCCTATCAAGGGTTTCAGCTCCCTGGAGAGCAGGTCTGTTGGCTTTTTCTGCTGTGTTGGAAATGCCAGCTTACGCCTGGCTTTTATCAATGCACACATACGCACATAATAGTTCAATCTCGCGACGCTCATTCCTGGGTCCAGCTGCCTCGCCTCTAATTTCGTTTTCGCAGGAAACTGAAATCCTTCTCTTGTCTGGCATTAGCAATTAATAGCAGATTCTAAAGGTCAAAGAGATGTTTTTCAAATACAAGCCATGTTTTTGGTCAGCGCTCTCATTGGAAATGTCGTCACTTTCATATGCCATCAAAAAGTGACTCACACAGAGGACAAGAGGAAACTGTGGAAGCACGACAAGTTGAAAGGCTTGAGGCCGTGTGTGCTTTAATTTTCCTCATCCAAAGAAGTTAATTAGACATTAATTCATAAAGCCACTCATTTTCAGTATTGTCTACTATTTCGGTTTAAGCCTTGTAATTTCTTGTTTTCTTTCTGTTGTCTCTTATCAAATAAAGATAGGAATCTAAATTGCCTTATGAATGAGATAATTGCACAGTTTATTGCCGGTGGTGCAGTATTCCACGAGGCCAAGTGTTAATGTGCTGCACACATCGTGTTCATGCTGCTAGTGGAATTTAATGAATGTAATCGGGATATATTTCAAAGCACACGTTTAAATAAACCTGTCAACTTGATTTGTTGTCAGAAGATCAACTGACAATTTAAAATATCTTCTGTTATGAAGAAGGAATTCTCACCGGTTTACATGAAGATCAGCTGATGTGATGTTTAGATGACTGTTGCCTTATTTTTTTTAATGAAGTTCCTGCACCCGATGGGCCAATTCAAAAAACACTGTAGACGCTGTTGCTCAAAGAGCACAATAGGTTTTTGCCATATTGCATAAATTGGCCCAATCTGTAAGAGTCTAATGGCGCTCTGTGGACCTCTAATTCCCATAATCCACTTCACCCTGCAGCAGTGGCCACACAGCATCAATCGCATTCTGCACTCAGACTGGGCAGGATCATCTTGTGTGCAAACAACACAGTGATATTATCGAAATAGTGTTTTTTTTTTTTTTTTTAATTCAAAGGTCTATGATTTTCAGTGCAATGAAAACCAGTGAGGACTAGGGTCTGTCAAACCTCAGCACTGCCAAAGGATACCATATAAGTGGTTCATATAACTCTTATGCTATATTCTATAAAGCTCATTCATGTTTGTTAAAATTCAAATGTAGCGCATTCAGTTTCATTAAATAAGGACTTTCATTTCTGTCTGACTCTGATCTTCACAAAACGTATTGTCTGTTATAAAAAGAATTGAAATATGTTGTTTTGACTACTTTTATGGTGCTTTTATGTCTTTTTGGAGATAGCTTGATGGTCTCTGATCTCCTTTATTTTTTCATTGTATGGAGAATTCATTGTGAACTTTATTTTACAAAAGTCATATAGGTTTGGAACAATGTGAATAGGAGTAAGTGATGACACAGTTTTAATTTTGGGATGAATTATTTATTTAAAATATTCTTTTGAGACAGTAGGCAGGACATTGGGTATGAATTATTATTTGGACCATTTAACATGCATTTAAATAATTATTTTTTTTTTGTATTTTTTATCTACAATTATAGAATTTAATATTTTGAATTGAAATAATATTTTCAGTTTTCATTTTATTTTTAGTATTTTTATGTGCTTTGTCATTTTTATTAGTTTTTATTTAGTTTTAATTGGCTTTAATTTAAGCTTTTTAAAGCTTTAGTTAACTTTAATATAAATTTTAATTGATTTTTAAATCAGTTTTATAAATTTTAGTAACTTAAACATATTTCTGATTAGTGCACGGCAACATTTCTAATTTGACACTATTATTATTTTTTTAAGTTAACATTTTAAATCTAATATTTAATGTTTAATTTCAGATTTATTTAATCTACCAAAAACTGTTTCGTTAACAACAACAACCACCTCTGCACATTGGAGTGAGTTTTAGAGTCACACTAGTATCATATTTTCATTTTTTTCTCACATGCACATCTCTATTTTACTTTTTATGAGTTTGACACAGATAGACAAACAGAAACATGGAAAAGAAAAGGAAACATTGGTATGATGGTTCTGTTGTTCTGAATTGATTTGATGCAGCATCTCTTGTGAACCATCACCTTAACATCAGAGCCAGCTGAACTCACAGTCAAGACCTTGGGAGAATCTGATGAACATAGAAAGAAAATTGATGATTGTAGAGAGATGCAAGAGTATTTGGTTTGGGTGGATGAGTATTGTGTTTGAGAAGATTTTTATTTTTTTGGATATGAATTTGAAGTCTGTGGCTCTGACAATGCAGTGAGTAATGTCCTTTATGTAATTACCTCAAAAGCCTGTTGGGACATAATTCACTCAAAGCAGAAGAGAACACATGATGGATCGTGACTCTGTAGTTCATGTTTCCTTTGTTTGATTCATTTCAAAGACCCCATAGTCAAGATTCAACTTTTATGTTTCATACAGAACATAATATACACCAGTGCATATTTTAATAAACAATATTCTAATTACCTGTTATACACACATAGCATGTGTAGAACAGTATTTGATAGAAAGCACTAGATTTTTTAAGTTGTATGTAGTGTTTTTAAAATTCTTTGCTGAGTGTGTTATTGGTTATCAATGCTATTGGTTATGTTATATTTTTCATTTGAGTATTTAATTAAGTAATCTTCATATCACATATGCACACTAGCAGTTGCTCTCTTAAAAAATAGTTCACCCAAAAATGAAAATATGTTGAAAATGTACTCAACCTCAGGCCATCCAAGATGTACTGAAGAAGAGTTTGTTTCTTCACCAGAACAGATTTGGAGAGGTTAAGCATTACATCACTTGCTCACCATGGATCCTCTACAGTGAATGAGTTCCATCAGAACGAGGGTTCAAACAGCTGATAAAAACATCACAATAATCCACATGACTCCAGTCCATCAATTAATGCCAGACAACATGACTTTTTCACTGGAGAGAGCAATATTATGGATAGAGGACCCATATTTTAGCCTGAAGCAATGGTTTAAAGTTAAAAACCTCTCGATGAATTTGTTTCTTACAAACACACAGCTTTTCGCCTCACAAGACATTCATTGATAGACTGGAATCGTGTGGATGACTTATTTTGATGTTTTTCCTCAGCTGTTTGGACTCTCTTTCTGACGGCACCCATTCACTGCAGAGGATCCATTGATATAATGCTAAATTTCTCCAAATCTTTTGGCGAAGAAACCAGTTCATCTGTGGCTTGGATGGCCTGAAGGTGGGTAAATTTTCAGCAAATTTTCATTTTTGGATGAACTGTTTCTTTTCTCAAAACAGAAGGCCTCGAGTGTGACCTATCCAATGTAATTTTGTTTGCTCAAAGCCTATATTTCTGCTCAGCTGAAGTCACAGTGATTACATAGCACTGTAAATCTGATTGCAAACAAGCAGGTCAGTGACCACAGCAGATTTATTATTTGTTGATAAACTCTCATAAACGTATAGCTAAACAGATCTTTTAAATATGTACAAAATAAGTGTTTGCTTTCTATTTATGTCTGTTTTTGTGCGTGTCTGTCTCTTGTGTGTCCCTGTAGGTCCATTTTTGTACACACTCCAATGCCCTGCAAATATCCCAGCCCTATCTGCAAACCCCTCCACTCCATTCCCTTTCCTCCTCCCCTATCCTCAGCAGAGGCTCTCTCACGCGTGTCCACACAATCGCAGGGCTGTAATTGGTATGGTTTACACTTCCTTAAGAGCAAATCGAAGCCTGGCTAGACAGACAGCATTGCGGCAGCCAGAGCTGAGGGGAAAAACATAGGGGTCCGCAGAGGCCAGGATTTACTTTTAGAAATTCAGACTGAGCACTCTGTCTTTTTGGGGGGTCCTCTTGTGGGGGAGATTGGGGATCGGTGTGTTTGAACAGCTTCCAAAATCATTTCCCATGAAGGCTGTGTTGGGCTAAATTAATGAGAGCAATGCTGCTTTATTGGGAGATCCCCAGTCGAGAGCTGTGAGTAAGCAGACGCTGTTCTCTCGACCTGATGCTTTTTTCCCAAACCTGCTGAGTATCTGACTCCCACACTGTCTGTCACATTCTGTTTTTTAAAGAAGAATCTGAAGCCAAACATGTCATACTGACAGACACAATGTTCCCTTTGAAAATGTTTTAGTTTACCACCCGCATGGTGTAAATCTCTGTGGACTATTGCTGTGGATGTTGTGCTCTATTGTGAATTCACATATAAATTGTAAGCATTTGATTTGATTATGTATCCTATGGCAAAGAGGTTATTTATAATGGCGCGATAATTTTAGAGACTGAACATAACAGTTGAACTGTATTGTAGCTGTTCTGTAGCTCAAACAATAGAGCATGTGTTTGATTCCCAGAAATGTGTACCTTAGATCTAAGTTTCTTTGAATAAAAACATTTGCCAAATGAAATTGAATATTTAATTAACACAAATATTTAGCTACATAGATCAGATAAGTAGCTGGACACATTAATGGTTTTATCTGGTTGAAATATTTTCAGACTGAAGGTCTGGAATTCATGGCAGCTTTTATTGGCCAAGGCCCGCCCATGAGGCCATTTGACCGACATGTCAAACAACCAATCACAGTTTCTTTCGTTCAGCGTCACGTTTCGAGGTGTGGAAATGTCGCCACAATAACAGACCGGTGTGTAAAACTCTCTGACATATTTTAAAGATTCTATGCCGCAAACTTTAAATATTTCACATACTTTTGAAAATTCAGCGTTTAGCTGATCCTGATAAGCCCTTGTCGTCACAGTTGTAAACATGGTGGCTTTCTTCTTTCGTGAGGGGGTTTGGCACCATGGTATCTTTGTTTCCAGGAAGAACGTTAAAGAACGTGACACACACATCTCACGGAAATCCTGTAGAATTCAACCAATCCAAACTCTTGAAGTGTTTCCACTTTTGTTGCCCATATGCATCAGACGTTTAGCCAATGGTCCGTGGGCGTGACGTCTGAGGCTGAGACTACCTTAAGACCAATATTTTGGCCAAACTAATTATGCATTTTTATTATTATTATTATATTTTTTTATTATTTTTGTTATTGGCTGATAACCATGACTGTTTGGATTATGTACAGAAATGTGTCAGTCATTATATTATATTATATTATATTATATTATATTATATTATATTATATTATATTATATTATATTATATTATATTATATTAAAAAGTTACACACTTTTTTATGTGTTCACTGTACAGGTCTGGTATAAAGAATGCTTTTGCTCTAGTGGCTGAAATTAATAGAGAAGTGCAACCAAAAATATTTGAAGGAACATTGGCCACTACTACAGTTAAAACTGCTGTGGCTTTGCTCGGAGCGATTTTGGTCTGCAGAACAAAAGAAGACAAAGTAACCCACAATTTTGTGTCTGAAATGTAAGTTGCTCGATATTAACTTCTTGTCAATTGAACTGTTGTATAAAAGCAGTGTTATACTCGTGTCACATTTCAGTGTGTTATTTAAAATCTCATGTAAGTATGAGATATCCAAGCAAACCATGTATTCGATGCAGCTTTTATGGCAAATTCATGGTTTAAATGTGCAATAATGTAGGTCTTTGGTGCAAAGCAAAACACTTGAACCTCTCTGTTGCTGGCAGCCCTGCTGCTCCGCTACTGTTCTCTGCCACTCTCCATGATTAATGAAATCCATAGGCCCCTTCTGCCCTTTCTAATAGATTTATGGACTTCATGGTACAATAACTTAGTGTTTCATTTGTTTTCCTTACATTGATATTTGTCATGAGAGAGCTCCTGGACTGCCCTTTAGGTGCTGAGTGGCTTGATTTGATTGGCAATCGGTCTATCATGCTCAACACTGGAGGAAGTCAACAGCTGATTGACTTTCTAATATAGTAGTCACACTGAATGTTATAATTTACCATCAAAATGACACTAACGGAGGCATAATCTATAAATTTGTAAAAAAAAAAAAAAAAAAAAAAAACCTGCTGAAGTCAGTACAGTATTGATTAGTTGTTGTTTTTTCCTCACAAATTGTACAAATCGTTTAGACTATTAATTTTATTTAATTTTTTTGCCACTGTACTTACGTATAAGACTAATATATGTAAACGACACCTGATATCATAGACTGACCTCTGCACACTAGTATGTTTTACTGTTGTTTATCAGGATATTTATATAAGTTTATCATTTCCATCCTATTGTGTCAAAAGGCTCATTTTGAAATATGAACTTGTTCTTATTTGTATTACATGCTCATTAAAGCTGTTATACAATGGGAGGAATAAAAAGACACAATTACTACAAGTTGTTAACACAACAGATGCAAGGATTGCTTCAGCCAGCAAGGGAACAAAGAGAAAGTTTCCAAAATTGTTTACAGAGATGGCTATAACTGTGTCTCTTGATACTGCCAAAGTAACATTAATGAAATACTTACTGTTATAAAAGTGAATTCAACTGAAACATAGAGTTGATTTTGAGGCTGCTCTGTGCCCAGGGCTATTAAAGGAGACACAGTTTGAATAAACTGATCAAAACAGCAGTCTCAAGTAAAGAGCAGCTGGGATTGCATGCTCAATAAAACATTTCTGAAGCATTTTATAGAACAGAAATCCAAAGAGAGACTTATTCAAAGCAATGTAATCAAGCAGTACAGAGTGAAGTAGAAAATGTGCAATGATTCCAGATAGCATTTGACAGAATATCTCTTTAGAGTGCAAGTCTGCATAAGTAACCTTCTTTTGAGGTCAAGGGTTTTTTTTGTAAATTACGGTCCATTCTTCTCAAAAATAGTGTGTGTATAAGAGTCAAGTCAAGTCAAGTCTGCTTTATTGTCAATTCTTCCACATGTACAGTACATACAGAGAATTGAAATTGTGCTACTCTCAGACCCTTGCTGCATACAGATAACACTAACAGTAGAACATTAAATACAGGTAATAAAATATAAAGTACAAATATACAAATACGTAATGTAAAAAGAAAGATAAGTAAAGCAGCACAAGGCACATGGCAGATAGAGTGCAAACCAGTGAAGTAGACAGTGCAGATATAATAATTGTAGTGCAAAAGAGCTTATTCGGTCTGATTAAAGGGTCAAAAATCTCAGAGAGCAGCTCTTTATTTAAACTGACAGAAGAGGTAGTTGAATGAGGTCAGTTAACTGCTGAATGAGGTAGTGAGCAGACCATTGCTGTACAAAGTGTCTGGTGCAGGTCTCAGTGTTTTAATGGGAGCTTGGGGGGGTCTGAGGTTCAGAGTTCAGTGGTGCCTGGGGAAAGGGGGTGGGGGGGCAAGGTCGAGAGGGAGTTCAGCTTCCTGACAGCCTAATGAATGAAGCTGTCCTTCAGTCTGCTGGTCCTGGCCTGGAGACTCCGCAGTCTCCTCCCTGTTGGCAGAAGACTGAAGAAGCTGTGTGACAGGTGAGTGGGATCACCTGCAATGCAGAGGGCTTTACGGGTGAGACAGGTTCCATAAATGTCCCGGAAGGAGGGTAGGGAGACAACAACGATCTTCTCAGCTGCTCTCACTCTGCGTTGAAGAGTCTTCTGACAGGACACGTTGCAGGCGCCATACCACACAGCGATGCAGCTAGTCAGGATGCTCTCGATGGTAAGGACTGTATAGCTTTATTTCCTATTCAGATAAATATCAAGTGACTTTTTTATTCTGTATTTTTTTATTAGATTTTAGTTTTTTTTATTTTTCATATATTGTTCCAAATTTGTATGCATTTCTTTCTTCTGTGTAACACAAAAGACTATATTTTGAAGTATGTTTAAACTGTTTTTGTCTGTATTATGAAAGTCAATGGGGTCCAAAACAACACTGTTTCATTATATAAACATTTTAGCTGAATTATTCCTTTAAGTTACTTCTGTTTGAACATGTCATCACCATGCTGTCCTTAAAAGACTGTAAAGTTTTTTTTGTCACATAAGAGAAATATGCTGTACACATAGTGCATCAATTCTATCTTGAAGCACCAAGCGAAACTGTGATTTCCTGATACGTGGCTGCTCGCAGGCTGTTGTATCTCCAGGAACTCTTCATCAGAGAGAGTGAATGCGGTCGGGTCTCAGGCAGACACCGTGAAATGGACCCGGTTGTGGTTCACAGCTCCGGTCCCAGCACATTTGCTAAAGGGCCATTAACATCATGCCTGTCTGGGACCCAGCGGTCTGCCATTCACCTTGTCTGCAACCCCCAAGTATGCTGAATCTGTGGAGAAATTGTGCACAGACCTTTTCTAGTGGAATTCATGCAGACCAGAGTACCGCTGACATTGAGGACTGATGATGTCTATTAGTCGTGTTTTTGAAAGGTTCAAGAGGTTTTAGATTGTCAGCACTCAAGTGATAAATACTGTAATTTTAGTGGCACTTGCTACTGCAAGGATGAGGGATTTGAACAAACCCCTAATGCTAACTTTGAGTAAGTTGTCCCACACAGTTTATGCTGTGGACACGAATGATACTGTACCTCGAATTGTGTGGCATGTTGAAAACTTTTTGAAGTATGCTTTTGCTTACTTGCTCAGACACTGAAGACTGAAGTAATGATGCTGAAAATTCTACTTTACGATAACATGATAAATTACTTTTTAAAATCTATTAAAACAGAAAACAGTTCTTTTAAATTGTAATAATATTTCACAAAATTCCTGTATTTTTAGTTTTGATTTAGATCAAATAAATGCAGCCTTGGTGAACATAAGAGATTTAAAACATCAAAAACAATTAAAAAATCTTCCTGACCACAATTCAGCTGAACTGAACAGTATGTAAATATGTGCATATATACAGATGCAAATGTATATTTGCATATTGATATAATGCACTATTTACAACAAGGAAGTTGAATATAGGTAAATAAATTTTTAGTAGGGTCAATCACAGGTAACCATTCACCTTGCTGTTATAGTAAAACCCAGACATTTGTAAAACGTTTGCCATGTTTTAGCAAACATGAGAGGGCTATGTTCTATTTGATAACCCCCACCATTTCCTGTTGAGTGGCCGTAGAGTACAATAGAGGAATACTTCCAAGGAAATGAGGAGCTAAAGCAGCTCTGCTCCGGGAGATTTACTGACCTCTGATTTTTGTTTTTCTCCATATTTGTTTTGTGCACTGTTGACGGAGGTCGATAACTGTTGCTTATTTTCCCTCAAATGCTTGAATCAATACCATTGTGCGTCTCTCTGCTCTATGCACCATCTGAGACTGTGCTATTTTAGAGAGCTGACCAACTATGCTGAAGGGACACAAAGACACCGGCATTCAAAACAACCTAGTTCCATCTCTATTTCACTGAACACTGCATGTATGGAACAGACACACATCTGATTAGTCAGTCTCCTATGACTGAATGAATAACATTAGCCAAGTTTGACTACTTTGAGAACTGAATTCAGGAAATAAGCAGAAAAGTACCATCAGTTTGGAATCTGCCATCCAGCAGTCTTGATCGATAAACACGTACATGGGGTTGAATTTGACGAAGCCCCAATTTTAAACTTTAACATATTTCTCCTTTCAGTTCAATCTGTTTCCACATTAACCCTTTAAATCTGAAAGCTGACCTCTATACACAACAATATAAGTGTTCTGTGTCAGACAAATGCATTACTGTCAGTCGGACTCAGTGAGGTGGAACAGAGCATTAATGTAGGTTGTGATTAAGGTTGTGTGTGCTGGCATGTAGTTGGAGAGCTAACCTTTGCTGTCATTTAATGCTTACTTAAAGTTAATCTTGAAAAAAAAACTATAATTAAAAATAAACCTAAATTATTAATGCAATATTCAACCAGTTATTATAGTAATTCTATTAAATTAAATCTTAAATAAATATATTAGGGCTGTCAAATCGGTTAATTATGATTAATCGCATCCAACATAAAAGTTTGTGTTCACGTAATATACGTGTGTGTACTGTGTATATTTATATGTATTTATAAATACACACACATACATCTATATGTTTAAGAAATATATCTAATAAACTGTGTTTGTGTTTGTGTGTGTGTTTGTGTGTGTGTGTATTATATTTGTACATGTAAATATATTATACTGTGTAAACACAAACTATTATTTTTGATGCAATTAATCATGATTAATGGATTTTACAGCCCTAGTATGTGTATGTATATATGTATATGTATATATGTATATATATATATATATATATATATATATATATATATATACACGTGTGTCTGTGTGTATATATGTATACATATGATGTATATGTGTGTTATGTGTTGAAAACCATATTTTGCCGCTTAATATTTAATAATAATAATATTATTTAGCAAGGACATATTAAATTGATCAAAAGGGACAGTAAAGACATTTATAATCTTCCAAAAGATTTTTATTTTAAAAAATATGGTTTTCTTTTCATCAAAGAATCCTAAATAAAAAATAATATTGTTTACAAAAAAAGGGTAAGCAGCTGAAAGTTTTTTTCAACATTGACAATAAGAAAGCAAGGCAAGTTTATTTATATAGTACATTTCATACACAAAGGTAATTCAAAATGTTTAATTATTAAAATAATTAAAATAATTATAAAATAATCACAATAGATGTATATATTTGTATATATATATATATAGAGAGAGAGAGAGAGAGTATAAAAATAGTTAAATAAAATATTATAATTTTTACAAAAATAGAAAGCAGCTAAAACATTTCAATACATTGTAAGAATCATTATTAATAACTGAGAACCAATAATAAGTGTTTATAATTGAGCACCAAATCAGCATATTAGAAAAATTTGATTTTTGATCAAATAAATGTATCCTTAATTAGCATAAGAGACTTTTGTCCCCAACTTTAACCAATTACAAAAGCTATTTGTGTTATTAGATATATATTATATTATAGCCATTTGAGAGAAACTGAAGTTGGGTTGCGCATGGCACATTTCAGTGGTTGCCTTTTCCTGCTTGATTGTCACAATAAAGGCATCGACTTCACAAGCCACTCCAGTCAGATCAATTGCGTAGGCAGTTTTCGATGTGTGTTTACTCTACAGACTGCCAGATTAGATTATGTGCGCTCAGGTAGGGGCCCCAAGTATGAAAAAAAACCTCCAGAAATCAATCCCTCATTGGCACGCCTTTCCGAAAGCGCTGATCTTGAGCATATGTCTTCTAATTACTCTGATGGGAGCTTGCTAATGGGCACAGAGCCGGCCTTGCGCTCACTGCGAATGCTCGTTAATGTCACTGTCACAATGTAGATCCCTGGGCCCAAGATCAAGGTCGGGGAGCGTCGATGGTCCCTAACCGCCCCAGCTCCCCCCTGCCAGTACATGAAACCATCTCACTTCCCTGTCTAATTGCTCTCTAAATTATTAACCTCAATGAAAGGAGGACAGTGTCCCATTTGACCCCGCTCATATAGCTGAAGGTTTGGGAGCCGTTGCTTCATGAGATATGTGTGAATGCATGCATATTTAACCATCTGTGGAAGATTTGCCATTTGCACAGGTTATTACTGACTTTGACCTCTCTTATAAATTACTGCATATTTTTTTTGTTGTTGTTGTTTTACGCACATAAGTGAGAGACATCTCGGGTTTGTTTTGTTTAATTTGTAGCCTCAAAAAAGGGAAAAAGTGCACTCGGTTCTGACAAATTTAATTAGCTTGTGAATTAGGGTGAATTAATCGCAGCTGTGGGTGTGAGGTTGTATTGTGACGTCTCCGCAGGTAAGAAAAATGCCTGTTCGCAGCACTGCTGAAGACTGTGAGTAATTATGTTTGTTTTTTAATAATTTAATTGCCAGTCCCAGCATGCCCACACACACCTGCAAGAACAAATGTGATTTATTCATCAATTCAGTGGTAGAGGTTTACACATTACAAAGCATAAACAATTCCCTCATGGTATTGTTAATAATTCAGTAGGTTATAAGTTAATAATAGATAAATTCTACTGTCTCTGTAAATAGCTCGTAAATGTCAGGGGCTCCGTTGAAAGGTGGCATGTTTAACCAGCATGTATTTCATCACCTCAGTTGCCAGATCACCTATGTGGAATGTTGTTTTCCATTGAATAGCCACTTGTTGAGAGAGTAAAGGCTAGCGGAGCATCTGTTTTAAGGTTATTCAAAATTTTGTTTGTTTTTGGTGTGTGTTGGTGAAGATCAGTTATATAGATCAGTTGTAGAGTGAAAAGCTAAAGCAATTAAACTACAGTTAGCTGCACTAGAAGCTGCTAACAAAATAATACTACGAAAACTATTTAGTTAAAGTTATTTGTGTATATAACTTAAATGGTGTACTTTTTTACAGTGATATCACTTAAATAGTTTATTGTACAGTATATGTTACTTATAGGTTTTCTACAGCATATTTTTTACAGTGTATATCACTTGCTTGACTTGCTTAAATATTGCACTTTAAAAACTATTTAAGCAAGTGTATATTGTTAAAATATTTTTTACTAAGTTTTTAATGTATATCACTTAAATAGTTTTTACAGTGTAACTGTAATACAATGTAAAAAACAATTTAAGTGATATACACTAAAAAATACTCGATTTAAGCAAAGAAAAGTTGTAAATTAAAAAAAAATAAAGATTATTGGAGTGTTTTACAACAAAATATTATTTCAGTCTTTTTACTGCAAAATTAAATTTTTATTTCAAAGTTTTGCTTGCCGTTTCTTTATAATTGTTTGTGAAATTTACTAGAAATGTACTATTTCTGAGTAATAATTCTTTCATAAACCATTTTTCCCCAGTGAATCTTTATACATATCATATAATTTATTTTTACAATCAGAACAATATTTATTTGGCACAAAAACAGTGAGAATCTCAATGACGAGAAAATTATTGGATTTTAACTTACACTAAATGCAACTATAAAAAAAAAAAAAAAAAAAATGTTCTCTACATAACTGGGACAAGACTACCAACTAAATATTTTTATATAAATATTGTGAATCAATGAGTCTTTTTAAAATCAATTCTGTGAATTAAGCCTTCTAAATGAACTGGATCATTAAAATGAATCAGATTTCCCACTTTCCTCACTATTACAGGAATAGCCACACTCTTTTGGAAACCGCTTCTGTTAATCTAATGAAAAATGCAATTAAATTCATAGTACTACTTTTAGCTACTGTCTCAGTACAGCTGCCCCTGACCTTTTGTTGTTTGAAGGACAGTCCAGCAGCTTTTGACATCGACCGCAGTGCCTTGACCCTCTGGCTAGGGGGACTAAATCACTAAAAGTGTGGGAATTTCGCTAGTCTTGCAGTCAGGAGATCAGCCAACTAAGATGTCACTTTACAAATGTGTCTCTCCTTCCGTGATAAATGTCCTAGATCAGGTTGATGACACTCAGACACATAGGGAGAAAGCTATTTATGGAATATGCTAATGGGATATAGGAAATCACAACCCTCCTTACACAGATATAGATCTTTCCCCTCCCATCCCAAACATTTTGTAGCTCATCAGAAAGTGTTCCTAAATCCCACTGAATTGCAAAATGGTGTGTCCGAAAACATTCTTTTGGGTGTGTAATTTATGTGGCCTGGATCATTGGCTCCTGTGTGTGTTGGACTGTGATTATTTAATCTGGTTCAATGGTGCAAAGGAAGCATCAGGATTTATGTTTATTTCTCTTTGGAAATGATCAAAGTGACAGCTTCATACTAGCATACTACGACACACACACAGATGATAAAAATAAAGAATGCCCGCCTACATGCTTATGACTTGAACTCGCCAGTCCTTTCCAAATATCAGTTAGCTAGTTAGAGTGTTTGGAGAGATTTTCTCATTTATTTTCTCTCTCTCTCTCTCTCTCTCTCTCTCTCCCCCTCCCTCTCCCTCTTTCTCGCTCACTTGCTCTCCTCCTCTTGAGCTCAGCCAAGTCAATCACAACATCATTTCAACTGGATAGTTCATTAAGCAATGCAAATTTGAAAATGAAGTGAGCTCTTTAAAAATGCCACCACAAGTCCCTCTCCTGTCATCAGTGACAATCAGAATTTAAAGTTAATGCTAAAATAGTCTTTGCTTGAAATGTATTTAGTATATAAATGTTTGCATTATTTTAACATTTACAGTCAAAATTCAAAATCAAAAGACTACTTTAATAACATTTTAATGGATTACAAATAATTCTGTTTCAGACTGCCAGTTGGGTTTTAATATGGGTTATAATTAAATTGGTAATTTACCTAATCATGACATACACTACCATTAAAAAGTTTGGGGTCAGTAAAATTTTTTAAGAAATTAATACTTTTAGTTAGAAAGGACGCATTAATAAAAAATGTCAGTTTTATATAAAAAAAGACATTTATAATGATATAAAAGATTTCCATTTCAAATAAATGTTGTCCTTTAGAGAATCCTGAAAATAATTATCATAGTTTCCACAAAAATACTAAGCAGCACAACTGATTTCAACATTGAGAATAATAAGAAATATTTCTTGAGCACCAAATCATTATATTACAGTAGAATGATTTCTGAAGAATCACATGACAGTGAAGACTGGAGTAATGATGCTGAAAATTCAGCTTTGGCATCACAGGAATACATTACATTTTAAAATATATTAAAATAGAATTTTTTTTATATAATTGTAGTAGTATGTGCAGCCTTGGCAAGCATAAAAGACTTCTTTCAAAAAGAGTTAAAAATCTTACCAACCCCAAACCTTTGAACAGTAGTGTTATTTTTTAAGTGTTCAAGGGGTCATATGATGCTGCTAAAAATAACATTATTTTGTGTATTTGGTGTAATGAAATGTGTTTATGCGGTTTAAGGTTAAAAAAAAACATTATTTTCCACACTTCTGAAACGTGTAGATTTTTAAAAGGCTCATCGCTCTGAAAAGCGAGGTGCGCTGTGACTGGCTAGCTATCCAGCGCGTTGTGATTGGCCGAATGCCTCAAGCGTGTGACGGAAATGTTACGCCTCTTAACATATTGTGAAGCCTTGTCCAGCCAGAGCGACGAGCCATAAACATAAAACCCATTATAAACCTGATATAAACATGATTTCTAGTCGTGTCTTCTTTTGGAAGGCAAAAACAAAGTAGTTTTGCTTTCTCTACGAAACAGCATCACACACCGCGGCCTTGACCAGTGATGGACAGGGAGGCGTGTTCAAGGAAACCTGTTTGAAAACAGCCATTATTTTTGCGATTGCATTTGGTGATGCTAGTGGCACAGACATTACATTCTTAACCTTTTTAAGAAGAATAAAAAGACAAAGCCAGACGAATGAAGATCTAATGGACTAATTTCTTCACAGTTTGCTCCATTTTGATTGAGAAGCATTTCAGCTTGGAGTGGGTGTTTAAAAGTGGGTGGTTGACAGCAGTCTCTCTGCACAGTTCTCAAGATTGATAGATTACCATGTCAGTATACTTTCTGTTCACAATTTGTCATTATGACAGCAGAATATACATGTGGTTTGTATTCTAAATGTGAGCAGTTTTGATTCTGTTGCTGTTTCTCTGTATGTCTTGCTGTATTTTTCTCACGCTTAGACTATACTTCAAACTTGAGTTTCATTACACTCTCTATCTATCTGACGCACATAAAGTATTGTGAATACTAGCTGCATCTGTTTGTTTTGCCATTTTAGCAACTTAGGAGAAGGTGGCTATCTACTATCTATCTACTATCTGCTGCTGTAGAGGCATCAATAACTGTCTAAAGTTTATAATGGTCATAGAAACACTTCTCACAGAAGCTCATCTCTGCAGTCCCTGTGCTCAGATCTGTAATTCCCTATGTTTCCTCTCTCTCTCTCCTCCATGAAGTTGCCTGAGGCCTCCTGGCTTATTCTCCAACTGACAGCTTGCAGATCCCATCTCTGTAATTCAGGATAGGATTCGTTGCTCTTTGGAGCCACATAAAAACTGTATTACAACCATAAAGAATTTTAGCACTTTCTTTCTGTATGTTTTCATCCACGTTAATTTAGTTGTACAAAACTGCTGCACATCAGTCAGGTAAAACACTCTCTTAAAAATAAAAAAGTGCACCTGGTTACTAGGGACAGTTACTGTGTTGTTTACTTAACCTGTTTTAAGCAGAATCTGTCTGTCTGTATGTCTTTCATTTTTTTCTGTCTGTTTTTTTGTTTATCATTCTTTCTGTCTGTCTGTCTGTTTTTTATCATTCTTTCTGTCTGTCTGTCTGTCTGTCTGTCTGTTTTTTATCATTCTTTTTGTTTGTCTGTTGCTTTGTTTATCAATCTGTCTGTCTGTTCTATTGTTTTGTCTATCACTCTTTCTGTCTCTGTTCTGTTGTTTTGTCTATCATTCTATCATATATGTCTGTCTGTTGTTCTGTTGTTCTTTCAATTATTTATCTGTCTGGTAATCTATCGTTTAATCATTATGTCTATCTTTTTAGATCTATCTATCTTTTGTTTGTTCTGTCATTCTATCTGCCATTCTATTTTTGTATCTATCATATTTCATTCATTTGTTCTACAGTTTTATCTGTCGTTCTGTTGTTCTTTTATTCTATTGTTCTAATGTTCTACCAATTTATCTCTTTCATCAATTCATTTTATAGTTATTTTACTCTGTCTATCATCTATCATTTTATATTGTTCTATCATTTTATCTTTCTATTGCTCTATCTATCATTCTATCTAATGTGCTTTTCCTGTTTATAGTTTTATTTTTGTCGTTCTTACTATCCATCTATCTACAATATCTATAATCACTGCTTCATACTGGTTATTTTCAACCTCATGGCACTTTCATATCAAAAGTAATCTATTGATGTTTTCAAACAATCTGTAAGAAAATTTTCTATAACTCTATAACTCTACACACTACACATCCATGAGTCATGATTAGCCATGAGTGCAGTTCATAGCTACTTAGCATTAACTTATTTTACACATGACTGGACATGATCTTGTCATTTTCTAAACCACTAGCTGGTCAGTCCTAATGAGTGCAAAGTTGATCCACAGGCGCTTTCTGAATGCCACAGCTATAACAATGCCTTTAATTATATTGTGTCTGTTGCTGTCACTGTCTCGCTGTTCCAGACGCAGATGAGACATAGTACCATCAACTCTTGTCAGCATGATGTCCTCCCATCATGTTCAGTGAGTCAGTGGCTGAGTGTTCCATATCATCGCTCCGCTTCATCAGAGCTTGTGTTGAGGTAATCAAGTAAGCTTGCTATTCAGTAGCAAGTGTTTCAAAATAGCATGATGCTTCTGAAGATCATGTCATCAGTGAAGCAAATCTTCACCTCTCTTGTCTCGTTTGCACTCTCTCACTTCACTTCACTGTCTGTTGATGTGATCAGCCTTTATTATCTTTCACATTATTTTCAGATGATGGCCAATTAAAGGTAGGGTGGGTGATTTCGGAGAGGCTTTGAAAGCAAGATCCCTCCTTCCCTGCATAATCACTCTGCAAAGCCACGCCTCCTCCAAAACACATGAACTCGCACAGGCAGAACAGAGGCTAATCAGTGACATGATGAGAGACGGCGTTGGTGGAGGATAGAATGCAGTGCTGACAGATCACCTCATGTCTCATTCACCGGTGAGAAAACATCACAGTACAAAGCACATAATATTAAAATAATAACGCATTCCATTCTCGCTCAGTCTGCAATAGCGTAATGGAAGACACTGATGAGGGATCATATCTGCACGAACAGGGTGCCCATAGCAAATACATATGTTGACAGGCAGGTAGGTCAGCCTAACATAATGTTCAGACCGAATAATCTGATTGGTCAAACATTTTATGGTCCTACACTTTCCATAGACGATATAAATACATAAAAATATATTTAGACCACTTAACTTAGTGATTACTAGACTTTCAAGTCATATAAAGAGACTTTCAACCAGCATAACAAAAAATTGTTTTTGAACCAAATCACCTACCCTGCCTTTAAAACCTCCCTACTGTGCAGTATACACTATATGTTGCCTAATATTTTGTGTCTGTGTGTATATACTGTACATGTTTGTGTATTTTAGTATCCAGTTATCTTTTTAGAAATAAAAATGGTCATTTTCATCAAATGTGACCCTAGACCACAAAACCAGTCATAATGGTAAATTTTAAAGGTGTCCGTCTTTAAAGGTGTCCAAATTAAGTTCTTAGCGATGCATATTACTAATCAAAAATTAAGTTTTAATATATTTACAGTAGGAAATTCACAAAATATCTTCATGGAACATGATCTTTACTTAATATCCTAATGATTTTTGGCATAAAAGAAAAATCAATAATTTTGACCCATACAATGTATTTTTGGCTATTACTACAAATATACCCCAGTGACTTAAGATCAAATGTCTTAAAAGTCAGTAAAAGTCACTAAAAATGATATAAAGATCAAAGACAAAAGACAAAAATGTTGAGCAGCACAACTATTTTCAACATTGATGATATTAATAAGAAATATTTCTTGAGGTCATGTGATCATGTGACAATGAAGCCTGCTGTAATGAGTGCTGAAAATTCAGCTTTGCCATCACAGCAATATATTACATTTACTTAAAATATAGTAAATTAAAATATATTAAAATATAAAAAAAAAACAGTTACTTTAAATTGTAATGATATTATTATTTCATTTTTCATCAAAAAGCAGTCTTGGTGAATATAGGAGACTTCTTTTAAAGAATCCCAAACTTTTGAACAGTCGTGTATATTTTTCCCATTAGTTGAGAAACAAATGGTTCTCGCAAACCCTACAGTAACTATTCGGCCATCAGTTTCCATTTTATCTCTCACAGAGAGAACGTCAAGTATTTATCATTGCTCATTGCATGTGACTAGTGGTTTGTCAAGCGTCATTTATTAAGCCCAATACTTGATTTTGCACTGGCTTGTCAGTTTGATTTTGAAATGGTTTGTTTTTAAATGCCATTGTGTGCTAACAATATCACACGCTTGTCGGTGGTGGCCATATAACAGTATTTTTAGCAGTGAGTGGCAGAGATCAGAATGGTCGAACAAAAGCATTGAAAGAAGTGACCTCATGAATGTGACAGGGGTCACTTGCTAAATTTAAGCATCCCATTGTATTACATAAATGTGCTAAGACATCTTTTTCTCAGAAATTGATGGGTTCATCTAGGGTGACATGCACAGTAAATGTAATTTTTTTTGTTCTGTAATGCTATAATGTCTTTTAGAAAGTATGTTTTAAAGAAAGTTAAGAGTGGGAAACCGTGATGTACAGTACAGCTGCTACAGATTCCATCTATTTTTTATATAAACTTTGATGGATGAAAAGCACAGAGGCAAAGACATTTTATCGCACTCAGGAGCAGGAGAGGTCAGTGTGTGCAGTTATTCACTTTTTGACTTTTAGTACTTGGACTCTCTCTCACTTTCTCTCTTTTTGGCTCTTTGGTAACAGTTCCTCTGTGGCAGTAAAGAAATTGAAAACCGTGACTCACTGATAAGGAGCACAATTGGGGGCCAGTCTGAGGGCTGTCAGGTGGAATGTACTGTCTGAAAAGACAAGAGAAAATGAGAGAAGGGCATGTCATGTTGTTCAAGAGTTTTTTTAAGCTTATCTGCAAGATTTTTGTCCCCAAGAGGCTCCTTAAAATGTAATTGTCTTATCTTGGGCTCTTTGTTCCTTAATATCTTTATCCAAGAGGATTGCTTAGTCAACAGCTTTTTTTGTAAATTTGATCGCTTAAAGTGTTACTTGGCAAGCCAAGTTTTATTATATAACACATTTCGTACACAATGGTAATTCAAAGTACTTGCTTAATTCACACGTTTTAGACATATCTGAGATGATCAGATTCACTGGCTGTGTTCCAAACTGTGTAGTGAGCCGACTCACCATCCATATATATCCACATAGACAACTACCTTAAAAAGCAGCATCTTTAATGTGTTACTGTGTGATTGCTAGGGAGTTGTTCTGTGGTTGCTAGGCTTTGCCACAGCAAATCGCTGTTCTTTAATGCTTACACTTGATACAAATACATTTTGACCATAGAATGTTAGGTTAAAAAATACCTTTTACTGATTTTTTTAATTAATTATATTATAAAATTCAATCACAATTTAATAAATTAATATTATCTAATTTAAATGTATTAAATATATACTCTATTAATATATTATCTAATGTCAAAATTAAGGTTTAGAAATGTGATAATGCTGTTATGATACCATTGTTGTCAGAATTTATATTTTATTATGTTAAATAAAAAATAAATAAATACAAATATGTTAATAAAACATAAACATGAAAAAAAAAAAACAGGCAGCAAGTTAACAGATTTGCTTTGAATGGAATTGATGATTATATTTCAAACTGACTTTGCAGTGCATTAAGGGATTGACTTGTTTGTGAAGAAAGGACCCTTATCACATTTCCATGAAATGATATGAAACAAGAGAAACATGTCAAATTACAGTTTTAAGTTTAAAAACACAAAGTTTAGTGATTTAAAAAAAAAAATGAAAACATCAAAAACATTGCTAGAGCATTTACAATGGTCATAACTGTGGATAACTGTGGAAATGTATCATCACAGTCTATGAAAATGGTCCCTACATGCAATGCTGCATTATTTTACATGCGAAAATCAGGTGTCTTATATGACAGCATAATTTTGCTACCTACTGGAAAGTGTGCTATGATGTCTAGAAGTGCCCCCTAGAGTTTGAAACAGTGGATCATTGTGCATTTTTCTCTCTGTGCACCTGTGTGAGTGAGTGTTCATATGGTTTATGTTCATGAAATGCTCTTGATCTCTAGAAGGCCATGGTCATGTGACTGTGACTGACAGCCAGTGACATGTGTTGCTGTCCCACAGGAGTTTTGTATAAAAGAACTGAAGTTTGTGTCACACACACACAGTGGAGTGTGTGTTGTGTGCCGAATAATGAGCATCAAGCTAGAGCTCCTCAAGAGACAGGTGGTCCTACATCTGTGGAATTACCTGCCCTGTTCCAAAGCCAGTGAAACAAGGGGACTGTTTCTCAAATCTGCCATCTTCGACAGCAGCGTCACTCTGATGAGATTGCGAAAGCCTGACTTAATGCATGGAACCATGTGGCTGTGGTCTGAATTTCTTCTGGTTTTGTTTGCAGTTCTGCCTCACAAGATAGAGTTCTGCATTCTCCTTTGAGTTACTTTTAAATGTAAGATGTTATGAAGAACAGTCGAGAAAAAAGCAGAGAAAGAAGGACAACAAAAAACAAACGTAAACTGACTAGAATTTGTACATTTTCTGAATCAAATATAAGTGGTGATTGTCAGTAAAAGTTTGGGCATGTTTTTGAAAGAAGCCTCTTATGCTTACTAAAGCTGCATTTTTTGATCAAAAATACAGTAATTTATATTGATACACATGTAGAAGGTGCTAGCAATACCAAGGTCATTGTCTGCCAAATACATAAATGTAATGGATATGGCTCAGGTTTTTATCCTTCTTTTTTCATGTATTTTATCATCTGCCAGCTTAAAACAGTAAATCAAATCACCTAAAAAAAAAAAGATTAATGCATAATGCATGTCCGCAGTGCGAACAGTGCAGGCTAGGTTAAGTATTGAAGTTTAAAACTTTGTTCAAATCCTTGATCTTAAGCATGAGCAATAGTAATGAGCAAGTACCACTAATTAACTGAGAGAACTTTAGCCTGTTTATACTACAATTTCTTCTTTGTTATCTTTCTTTTAGTATGCTATACAGTTCAGTGCTGTGAATGGACTTGAGTGGTTAATCAAATAAATGGATGGCTGTTGATCTTGGCAGGGACAGCCACCCTTCACTCTAGTGTCTAGTGCATTTAAATACCAGAACTCTCTCAGACCAGACAGCATGTCCGGTAAATCCAATTTATTTTATATGCAGTATAGATTTTAATAACACAACAGCTTAAGTGTTTCGTGATCAACATTCACGGCTCCTGCCAGCACAGTTGCAGGACTAAACTTTAGGAACTGACAGCTCTTCTACAGGACCTCCTGATC
This sequence comes from Cyprinus carpio, assembly GCF_018340385.1. NCBI lineage: Eukaryota > Metazoa > Chordata > Actinopteri > Cypriniformes > Cyprinidae > Cyprinus > Cyprinus carpio. Next base: position 16,880,346 of record NC_056594.1, on the reverse strand, counting down.
TCTACGATTTCAAAATCATTTGACATCCAATCTGGAATGTAAGCTGGCAGTTCTTCATTCCCAGAGTAAAGCTGTCACCTTTCCGCGTACAGCACACATGCTGTCCGCTTGAATTATTGATGGATGACCCCAACCTAGATTCATTGTGCAAAAACATTTTGCTTTCAGGAAGAAATAGACATCAAAAATGGTTTTATGATATTTGCAGAGGCTGGAAATTTAGCTTGAGTAAAATAAACAAGGTTGCATTTTTAGTTAAATGGTATTGTTACAGCAGATGAAGGCGAGACCCATATATTTCTCCACATCTTTTCATTGCCAATGCTGAATAGATTGTAGTCTAAATCTGTTTCTGTTGAATGGTATGGAACACTGAGGGACAGCAGAATGACTCCAGTAATTTATTCAGGGAGGACAATAGAGGTATATTGCTCAAATGGTCATCAGAGTGGAAAATGGCCTTTAGATTCTATTAGCATAGGTTATATTCAGCTCTTTGAAATTGTCCATTTCCATGAAAGTTGTTGCTTACATTTCTCCTTTTCTTTTTTTAACCCCTGCAAGGTTCTTCTGCTCTTTTCTGTGCTTAGACTATAAATGCCACCTGCTTATGTGTGTCTCTGGGCAGTGCTGAAGTAGCAGGATGCCACCTGGCATTAGCAGTGTGTGTGTGTGTGTGTGTGTAAGCCTCTGCCTGCAGTTTGAATTGGTGCTTAACTCAAACTTTTCCACCCTGAAGAGGGAAGACAGCTGGGCAGAGCAGCTCGCTGTAAACATGACCGCCAGCAAGACATTTTCACTACATGGTTTCCGTGAGTTGAGCTTTTTGGTAATGGCTTCTAAGCCTACTTCTAGGTCTCCTTTTGAGTGTCAGGGTTATTTTAGTGAATCTAACCTTGCACTGCAGATCTTAGTTGCAGGACTATATATATATTTATATATAATAAAATGTAGTGTTCTGTATTTAATGAATGATTTTGTGAATATACATTATTGTCACATCATTGTCACATCACATCATGGTGCCACATTCTAATATGCTGATTTGGTACTATTATTATTGGTTATTATGTTATTTATTTATTTTTTTTTTATGCTTAATATTTTGGTGGAAATATCATGATAAAGGATTTTTTAATATAATAGAATGTTCAAAATAATTTTTTTTTTCTTTCATTTAAAAAAATAAGTATTTTGTAGCATGCCATGATGCCATTACTGATGCTTTTGATCGATTTAATGTGTCTTTGCTGAATAAAAGAATCTGTAAAAAAAAAAAAAAAAAAACTGGTAGCATAATATCTCCACAAAAATATTAAGCAGCACAACTGTTTTCAACATTGTTAATAATAAGTCAACATATTAGAATGATTTCTGAAGAATCATGTGACACCGAAGACTAAACTTTAAAGTATACAGAAAAGTTGTTTTAAATTGTGTATAGACAAACCCTAAAAATATGACTTTATTGACATTGTGTCTCGGGGACTAAAACAATAATATGGTCATGCTAAATATCTCCAGCATGTGGCGTGAACTTTTCACCCCCGATAGGTCAATGACCCCTGTGCTGCAGCAGGTCCCGTGATTAAAGGCTGTGACACAGCTGTGGATTTGATGTGCAAAGGCTGACCGGGAGCCCTGCTCCAAACTTCTTGTCTTTGACATCCTGCCGGTCAGTGAATGCCCAGGGGCAATTGATCCGTGAACCCTGCTCACCCCAATGAGATAACCCTCTTTATTTGGCAGGGGGTTGGCCCACCTGTCAGGATCCTAAAGGTTAATGTCAGCAATGCACAGAACTGGTAACAATAGGTGGAGTGAATTGGTGGAGGACAGACGGGACTCTAGTAGTCGATAAATCTGCCTTGGTCTATTATTAGGTGAGCTTTGGTTTGTGAATTCAAGGAGTTTATATAAAATGCACTAAAATATTTAACTGACAAGGTTAACTGTCAAGATTCTTTCTGTACCTTTGGGCACATTTGTCCCTGCAGATTTCAGAAAATTCGGTAACCCTTTATTTTAAGGTGTCCTTGTTACAGTGTAATTATACATTTAAGTACTGAGTAATATTAATTAACTACGTGTACTTACTATATGGTTATGGTTAGGATTAGGGTTTGGATTAAGGTTACTTGCATGCAATTATGCATAATTAATTGTTATTATAATAGTAAGTACATGTATCGTGAAACAAGGACACCTTAAAATAAAGTGTTACCATATATAATAAATAACAGTAAACATTATATTATATTATATTATATTATATTATATTATTATAATTTCACAGCTAGCATATTGTGTAAATTGGATACATAATGTTTTCACACTAGACTTTTGGCATAATTTGACAAAAGTACAGTTTGATTGGAAATTACTTTAAAAAACATACTTTACTGGCAAAATTGTTAGTTATCATGAAAATGATGCCTACGGTCATAATTTATTTAAAAATGTACACAGATTATTTTAACAATAATTATCTAAATGATTTCACTATTTATCATAGTTTTTAATATATAATAAAATATTTGTATTATTTAAATTAATATATTTGTAATAATAATATTAATAATAATAACCAATGAAAAATATTTTCAAAATAATTAAAAAATAACATTATATAACGTACTTACATATTTAATTTACATAATAATACATAAAATATATATATAATACTTTCTTGATTTTCAAGTAACAAACAAACAAAGTTGATAAATCAACTCCTTGGACATAAAAGAGCAAACACTGTTTATATAGACTAACTGAATCCTGAAAACAAGTGCATTAGTCTTTGGCTGCATGGTGCAAAATGGCATTCAAGCAGCCATCTGCACAATTAGCATAGCACATCCTCTTACTCGCCACCTCCGTGCTCCCCGTCACTTCTCTCCAGCACTGCCATGTCAAATCAATGTCAAATTTAAATGTTAATAGAATCTTAAATTATTCACCGTGTAGTTTAGCCCCTTTGACCTATTCCTCAGTGTGGAGTGAGTCTCAGTCCTCTTCCAGAATATATCAGAAGGTGGCTTGTCCTTTTCCCCTGAGTGCGTATCCATTTTTTTCATCTGTTTCTGAATACTGCCAATCTGATTGGAAAGCGGGGGATAATTTTGTATTGATACATGGGCAATTTCTTATTCAATTACAGGGACAGCTGATGACACTAAAAGCTGCTTAGCTGCTCCTGCAGACTTTTCCAGCTTGAACTGCCCTGCACCATTGCTACCTTTAAGGTTAGTTTAATGCAGTCATGCTGGATTTTTTTTCATACCTTCCCACCCAAGATGCCACCCCAAATTTTCTTTCGCTGCTGGCAGTTTAATGATTGACATTTTATTTCAATCATTAAAAAGAAATAAATATTTATTTTGACATTCACTCCACATTGTTAATTTATAAATGTTGAATAATAAGAGTATGTAAACATTGCTTGCAAGATACAGAAGAATGAGTTCAAAGGTGGTCGCACATTGCATGAGAAATGTGTTATATTTGTCTCACATCCTTGTTAATGTACATAATGACTTCACCATAGGCTGGAAGAGTTAGTATAGATATTTTTCAATAATACATTTGTCGTTCTGTGGACTGAATAAAGTCTATGCTTTTATTGCAGACCTCATTGATGCCATTATTTTCATTCTCGAAGTGAACTTTTTGTCTGTAAGGTGATAAGATTCTGTGATTATTATTAAATTATTATTAAATTATTATTAAAATTAACATTTGCCATGTTAAACTTGTAGTTATGTGAATTATCACTTCTACCTCTAATCAGCACAGGACTGGATCCAGAATCAAATTACTAAGGGTGCTTCTGAAAACAGTGATTTTATTTATCTATATCAACAATATTTTTTAAGTTTACTGTGAAATATGCAGAACATAGGGAGACTGACTCAATTATGTAATTTGTGGTGCTTCATGAGATAAAGATTTCCCTGCAAGCTTTTTTTTTTTTTTTTTGGTCACTATTCTGTGATTGGTGGAATTTTCCTCACAGTATCATGGGTAATTTTTCACCGTTATATTACATTAAAAATAAGTTGAAATAATGGCTTCAACAAAAGCATATTCCATTGATTAACCACATCAGAACTCACAACAGGTATCTCTTTAAAGGTTTAAAAGTTATTGTTACAAATCAGTTTCCCTATGGAAAAAATAAATCAATTATAAACAAAGTAGCATTGCTGTCCATAGTATGTTTCAAATCTCTCACTTATTGAGTTTCTTGACAGTTGGGATGTTGCCTTAGAAGGCAGCTAAGTTGTAGGCAGTAGGCGGCTCGCTAGGTCTTGGAACGGATCTCCCAGGTAGTCTTGTTTTAAAGGGACAGCAGCGGCAGGACGGCGAAGTGCAGCCCAGAGAATCAAATTAGCCGGTGGTTGTGTTTCCACCAGAGACTTTGGTTAACATGGAACAGCGTTTCAGTACGCATATCACCCTGACCTTTAGAGGAATTAGGGCTAGGCTGCAAGAAGGCCATCTTCCATGCTCAGCTCCCTCCTTCAAGTGTCCAGACGTGGCCTTTCCAGCTCATGGTTTAGGACTTGTTAAATGTAATAGAGCTCCTAATACCCAGACCTCCATCTGGCCCAGGTCAGGTCCCTGACATTAATGGATTCCAGCACTCATTAAATTTATTTAAATCACATCTCTCCAGCCAGGCGGTGCAATGGGGGGTGGGAACCTTATCCGAGGAAAAGGCCTTTAGACTGTTGCTCTGTCAAAGCATGCACCAGAGTGGATACCATCTGCAGATTTAAGGGTTGGACCGAGGAGAACTCTGTCAAAATTTTTCCTTGCAAAGAACACCTTGAGCTTTTATGAGCATGATGAGGTAGGCACTATAAATTCATTAAGATGGGAATAAATCTTAAAGTGAAAGCAGTTTCACAGCTGTCAGGGAGAAAAGTGAGGGATTAACGAATATCAGCAAAACAATTAAGAAAAAATGGATGCTATAAATGCTATATATATCACTGATGCTGTTTACTGATCTGGTGATGCTAATAAAACAACACATTACAATCCGACCAATTAGGTTTCAAAGAACAGCAGGTTTTGGAAGTGTCATAAAATCTTACCATAATGACGTGGGAGGGTTCAAATGTTTTATAGACAAATAAACAGCATCCCTTAGAGTCAAATCCATGTCCCTTGTTTATTTTTACACTGCCTGAGCAGAAAGACACTGTAGTGCCATAATCACAATTCATGATTACAGTGGCTAAATGAAACCTAACGGGGCATGATGTGACAAGTTTCTAATGATTTAGTTAATAACTTGTCTGTCTACACAGAAAACAGAAATGGTATAAAGGCTGACAACCAATCAGATTTTTTTATTTTTTTTATTAAAATATGGTTATATGGAGTGTTATATAAAAATATATTGCTATTGCTGCTAAATGATATCCAGTTTGCCATGAGACATTGATAAATGGTATTACTTCAATAATTATTCAATATTTGGTTCTTACTGAAGGGCTGGCGTGGATACATAAGTAGAGGAATAGTGTTTGACAGGAAGATTTAAAGAGGTGCTTTCAAAGATTGGGTCAAAATTGTAGCCATAACAACATGAGGAAGATGCAAAGTGAAAGTGCTTCCATTGGCTGAACTTTGACCATGCATTTTCTTTGCCACACAAGCAGCGTTTTACAATGTCAGTGCTTATGCAGGCTAATGTCTTTTACTCCGAGTGTAGTAGCTCTTCGCTAGCCATGGCAGGTGATGAGAAGCGATGCTTCCTCCTCTCAAAATCATGCAAAGTGAAGGGGCATCAAACAAACATCCTCAAATAGATTCAGAGCTGGCGCAGTGACAGTGCAGAGCTCATGCCCCGCATCCGCCCTCCAGCTGAGCATTTTAATAATGCCGTCTCAGAGGAACACTGTCAAATATTCGTTTTCCCGAACACCTGACCCTAACTCCAACAGCTCCCTTCCCTCCGGCCCTGATCGGCATCTCCCTCTCATTACAGCTCAGGGATTGATGATTTTGTTTCAAGAGCATCTAGATTGAGACCGGATGGATGGAGGGTTAATAAAACATGAGGAACATTAGTATTTACCTCATACTTCCCTTTACAGAAGGTCCAAAGTGGCATCTTTCCACTCCTGCCATCCCTCAGATGTTCCAGAGCCAAAAGCTTCAGTGGAGAGCTGGGAATTGGAGGGAACAGGAACAAGATCTGCTTCCACATATAAGACCTCTGTAGCTCATCAACATATAAACTCACATAGTGTCCACATAGGAATCTAGCTTTCTTTTGATGCAAAAATACTTTTTTTTTCCTGGATATAGACATATTCATTAGATAGTGCTGAGGGTTGTTTTAAAAACTTTTCTGTGATATGCATGCACAATGAATCCCAAATGAGTGTGTTTTACTCTGTTGTCTTGGAAAAAAGTGATAGTTTGCCCAAAATTACATAAAACATAAGATAAAAAAAGATATTTAAAAAAATGTCTCAGGTTTTTTACCTTTTTCCATACAAAGTCAATGGGGTCTAAAACAAACATTTAAAAAAATCCTCTTTGGGTTCTGCTGAAAAAACGTGGGTTTAGAATGGCATAAATACATTTAAATTTTTTGGGGGTGAACTATTCCTTTAAAGTATTCATTTCTGTTGTGGCCTTGTGGTTTGTTAATTGTAATATATCTACTGTCCCCAATACTGTGCATTTTGATATTTTTAATCTTGTGTTGTGGTCTAGCTGGGAAATTTTTTTTTCAAGGTGAAATCATCCAAGTGACTGGAACCCCGGGTAATTTGTATATTGTCAACGAGGAAAAAGACATGTCTTCCTTTTTTCATTTTAATTACCTTTTAATTTTAACTTTGATGAAGAAAAAAACATTTCACTTTGGACTTGGAAATATCTTGGAAAATGGGTAATTAAGAAGAGTTATACAACGCAAAAAACAACATAATGATGGAAAATAAGTCTTGTATTGTAAAATACACTGCAATTTTTGCAATTATGCTGACGGGATCTCTGGGGTTTGATTCTCTTAGTACAATCCAGCTGGGAACATTATCTTCAGTCATTGCAGTAGTCAATAGCACACAATTAATTGCCCAAAAAAGGCTCTGTTTAATAATTCAAATTGCTGTTTGTGTGAATTAAACAGAGGGCTATCTTGGCTCTATCTCAAGAGTTATTGTTCACGGGAGTGAATGGCTCGCCGCCTTTCGCTCAGCATACACTAGCAAAGCTGTGGGGATCACATGAACATTTCTGGCTTTTTGTGATTGAGTCTTCATTGGAGTGAGGCAATTTGAATATTTTTTATTATTTTTTTTACCTCCTGTTGTGCTTGTTTACTGCCAAGTTCAGACTTCTTAGATGAAAATGCTAGCACCAAGCATCTAGAATATTCAGCAACAAAATTAACCATCTGAAATGAGTTTCCTGACACAGTCACTTCCTGTGGGCTTGGTGAAATGTACAGGCTCACTGTGTCTGAAACTTAAAGCAGCCAATAACTTACTAGGCATCGTTTTTGTCAAAAATCTCATGGAAATTTGTAACTGTTTTATGTTTTGGAGAATTGGTTTGTATGATCTCATTTGCACATTTTTTTTTACTATCTCCTTATGCCTAAGTGAGGATTATTGTTTATATGTGGACCTTCATGCTTTAAAAAAAATAAAAAATAAAAAAGTTTTCATACAATTTCAATTTCGTACAAAATCCCCACCTTATAAAATAGTTTTATTTTTCCAGTGGGATCAAGAAGCAAGAAAACTCCTAGGCTACCAAGGTTTGAAGATCTAAAATTTATTTGATGACAAATTTAGTGATGACAGCAATTATTTCTCAACTCTTTTTTCTTGTTCTTTTTAGTGAAATGGAAACATACAGAGTTAGGGGTGTTGACGGATTACCAAACAAATTACTCTTGAACCGGTTCTTTTTTTGTGTGTGAATCAAACACATACATGTAATCAGTGCAGTACAATTTCTTAACAAATGACTCTTCTGAACTGGTTCTTTTTGGTGAATCAAACACAGACAGCACAACCCGTATAGTATGATTTCTGAACGAGTGAATCTTTTGATCTGGTTCTTCTTAGATCAAAAATGTTCAGCACAACCAGTGTTATCCAAAACCTAAACCAATGACTCTCTTGAGCCAGTTATTTTCATTGAATCTAAAACATACTGCTTAATCACTGTAGTCCGATTCCTGAATGAATGACACTTTTGAAACAGTTCTTTTTAGTGAATTATACACTTACAGCACAGCAAGTGAAGTCAGACTCCCTAACAAGTGACTCTTTGTTAAATGTCTGCGATTTTCTGTGTTGGTTTTCCTTTGACCTAGTTTTCCTAGTTGTTTTGAGAAGTCATTCTGTTCACCTGTGCATTATCAATTACCTTGTTAATCATCTCGGTTGCTCCTTAATAAGACTGTGAAAAGTCATTTAAATTATGTTTAAACATATTTTGCCAATTTAAAATTTATGTATTATTAAAATTCTCATCATGGCAATGAAATTGCTTTAAAAAAAGAAATACATACCCCTTACTTCTTTTTTATTCCTTATTACTTTAGAACTAAAATAGTTATTAATAGAACTATTAAAAAATTGAATCTTTTTTCAAGTTTCAGACACATCCTTTGTGTTTTTAATCTATAAAGAGATCAACAGCCCTCATTTGGCCTTGAGATCACAGCGCAGTCCAAACACCCACAGATCTCCCCAAATCAGAGTGCGAGTTTAGCATCAGAGAGTCAGAAATGACAAGCAAATAAAATGACAATGTGTTTAAAAGGTCACACAGATGCATTCTACATATGTCCTTCTATCATTTGCGCCTCTACCTGGGCTCTGTTGCTTTGGCTTTAGGTAGCCTCATCTGACAGCCTTGCGGAGTGAAAGATAAGAGGGAATAATTAATTTATCAGAGGAGACCAGACTCTAATCCCCAGTGTCCCGGTGATAAGGTTGGTTTTTTCACTCTCTCTCCTTCCTTTAGATCTCTTCTGGTGATAGAGAGCTCTCCCTCAGCAGGTTCCCGTTAATAAGCCTGTCAGAGGGGCCAGGGAGAGCCCGTCCAGAGCAGGTTATCTCCTCACCACACACCCACGTCTCCCTCTGACAGCGACTGGCTGGCCGCTCAACAGCCCTTTGAAACCTTAGGAGCACCGGGCTGCCTTCTGCAGGCCTTCGAGGTAGCCCTGTCATTTGAACTGGCTAATTCCAGCATCGGGCGGGGGGCAGAAAAGGGCCAGAGGACTCTGCGGCTGACAGACTCGTTGGCACAGGCCGATATGGAACTCGACGGGGGTTGAATTTTCAAAAAAATATTTTGTGAGGGGTCTAAATGCTGAGGGATTTGTTTTCATATTCCCCTTCTTTCACTGTCCAGCCATCACTTTGGGTTTAAATGTAGGCATCTCTCCTGAGCTGGTTGTGCATGTTTCATATCATGTGTGTGAATTCAACTGCCTCTCACAGTGTGAGAAGCTTTTGTGTGCCTGGTTTCTCCATCTGTGCAGGTCTGTCTGGTAGCGCCAGTCTGGATCTGTCTGCCCCACACAGCACGAAGTGTGTGTGTGTGTGTGTGTGTGTGTGTGTGTGTGTGTGTGTGTGTGTGTGTGTGTGTGTGTGTGTGTGTGTGTGTGTGTGTGTGTGTGTGTGTGTGAAGAGATGAGGTCAATAATGAAGGTTGATATGGTTTTGGATTTTGGGATGTCTGATTATTTGGTTGTGCATGTCCTGTATGATTGAAGCTTAGCCAGGTTCTGTACACAGGTGGACATCGCCTTAATTTCTGGGAAATATATTAAAATCCTTTTCAAAAGACGTAATTGAAAACCCAGGGACAAGATTAACAACTTGCCGGTTGTGGAATTTGATGGTTTATGAATAACAATGCTCCAACTATTTTGTTTTCTCATGAATATTTAAAATGTCAAATATTAATCAGATATGAGATGGGATTTAGTTTGCAGAGGTTAATGCTGCAGCCTTTTTTTTGTCTTTTTTTTTTCTTGAACAGGGCATTGTTTACTGTGTATATTCTTTAATATATTAGCATTTCTCAGAATTAATATACCATTTTATACACTATTATATTCTAGGTTTGTATTATTTTTGATCGTATACCAACTGTCAAGACAATTACTTAATTTACATTCATGCATTTGGTTGACGCTTCTATCCACAGTGTATTCAAGGTAGATGTTTGATCTGTTCATGTATTCTTTGAGAGTCGAACTCAATTATGTGATCTGAAGAGCACTGTCCGTTTTCTTCCACGTTCGTGAAATGCAGCTCATGGTATTTTTAATAACAATAAACGGTGTTTATGACAAATGACAAGCAGGTGCAATGTTCAATCAAAATCAACTCATGATCACAGTTGGAAGTTATCACATGCACTTGATGATGTTTTAAAGTGGGTTTTAAGCAAAAACATTCATAATCACATACATTTTCATGTGTAGCTTGATGCTAATTGTACCTCTAATTATATTTTAACATTTTGTAAGCATTATAGATAGTTTATGTTTCTGGTGTAGAACCAAACTTTTGTATCTTAATTCGATGCTGTTGAGCAGCGGATGAAAAATCGATACTGTCTGGTTTCTTTGCCGGACAAAATGGCAGATTCAGCATTATGATTGGTCAGATCATCTGTCAATCAAACTCCCAGCGAAGGGTCAATTCAGTGGAGAATTAATAGAAATTATATTGTGTTTAAAAAAACATGTGAGAATAAATCTGCTTTCAGATACCAATGATAACAAAAACTCAGCATCCATTCTTTTCTCTCTCAGAATACTCTTATTCAGTGTTTGTTTGAACTAGTTTTTGAAACAGAGCCGTTACTCTCACTCTTTTGTGCAACAGCAGCCGCTCCGGGCACGTGATCTAAGCTCAAATCTAATTGGATAAAAAAAAAAAAATCCTTGCAGCGAATGATCGCGCCTGGTGTGAATAGCCCCACAGGGATCTATTGTTTTCAGATTTTCCCGTTAAGTGTAAAATGGTGGTTTGCAGGTCTTAGCTGGTGTTCCAAGCGGGTTTAGCTTGTCAGCTAGCTGTAATTTTTTACGTTTTTAAGTATGGTTTGTTCTTGGGACTAGTTCCAAAGTGCTTCTTTTATTTACAAATGAAAACATTATGCGTTCTAAAGCCAGCTCAAAATATCAAATGTCTGATATCCTCCGTCTGGGTGGAATCAAAATCTGGGGTTAAAAAATCAAAGTTTGTGACCATCATGCACTACACAATTTTCTGAAATCTGTCAACTCAAATCTGTAGACTGGCAGTTTTGGCAAATAGTGTCAGCTTGTCCAGACTGTAAATCAGAGGAAAAATCTAGGAAAAAGTTGCACTACTTTAAACCCCAAATGGCTTTCCGACTGGCTACTACTTTTAGCCATTACTTGGATGCAAACTGGAACGCAGTCTGAGGAGAAAGCTAGTTCATTAGACAATGAAGTCTCTTATCATATTGCAGCTAATCAAATTGACTGATCCTTTTGTTTCTCTGCTATTGATTTGTTTTGTCTGCTGCAGGACTCCCTCCCTCAAAACAAGAGACGAAAGTGTCTGGTGGGTAAAGATCATTCCAAGGTCAGTGGTGAGTGTTTCGGTCCGTCCCAAGCCCTGTGTCAGTCTTTTTGGCAAACGGCAGCTCTTCTGCCTCTTTCGATCAGGCAGCCGGCTGCCACTGAAGACCATGGCGGCTGATTCCTTGGCTTATCTTGCTGATACGTTTAATCTCCTCACAGGCTCAGTCAGAGGAGGAAGGAGCTTGTCATTGTCCAGGGAGGTGAACTCGTGACCTTTTCAATTTCGGCCTTCGCTTCAAAGCCCTGTTCGTCCAGGCAGCCGCACGTCCCGGCACAAAGGTGCCATTTGCTTTTCATTTCCTGCCTGATAAGGGCGGAGAGAAAACATTGTATATTGTAATGCTCTCTCAGCCCTTTGACATCAGTAAAATGGAAGCCCGTGAGAGAGATCGATACAAATTAAAAGCAAATACAAAACCGCCACTGAGAGAAGAACACTAAAACGTTCAGAAAGCCATTGGCTGGTGCTTGCCACTCTCTTACTGATCATTGTTTATTTGAAGGTTGAATGAAATGGAGGGATTGCTGAAAAGTAAAGAGAATCAAAGTTGAAGGAAGTAGAAGTGACCTTCAGTGTATCCCAAAACTGAACACATACTCACGTTCTTTATAAGACATGATCTTTATGCTGTCCAGCTCTCTGCAATTCTAAAACTCTTCATATGGTTTTAGTCTTGATCTGTAAAATGGTCTTTATTAGATTAATAAATGTGCAAATCTGCATATAATTTAAAAAAAAAGAAAAAAATAATACTGTAATACATATATTATTACAAAATATTTCTGAGGATAGTTTACAGCTAAACAATCACCTGTATATACTGTACAGAATATAAAATATCTTTCAAAACTTTAAACTCTGTAGTAAAGTCTTTTATGTTCACCAATTCTGCATTTAATTAAAAAAAAAAAAAACAGTAAAAATAATAATATTGTGAAAAACTATATTATTATGTAATATATTATAAAATGCGATTTATTCCTGTGATGGCAAAGCTGAATTTTCAGCAGCCATTACTCCAGTTTTCAGTGTCACACAATCCTTCAGAAATCATTCTAATATGCTGATTTACTGCGCAAGAAAGATTTTTTTTTAATTATTACTATCAATGTTGAAAACAGTTATGAAGCTTAATATTATATTAGAAACTATTATAGTTTTTTTTTTTTCAGGATTCTTTGATGGATATAAAATAAAACATAATAATAATAATAATTTTAATAATAATAATAATTATAATATTATTATTAATAATAAAAAAACAGCATTTATTTAAAAAAAAAAAAAAAAAAAGGATGAGCATATTTAATCCCCTGGATTCATCTGCACAGTCAAAGATGACATCTAAAAATTTATACTTTTTAACATCTTTTGTTTGGGTCATTGTAGCAGGTGCTCAGAATAATGGTGTCTGCAGAGCTTCTTTTGCCCGCTGGATGCCCTTACACATTTCTGTTTGATGGCACCACACAAAGAGATTTATTGCCATCTTCTCTGGTATCTCAGCATACCTTAAATCATGGCAGGTGGTATCACATCAGCCACAACTCCCTGGTGTTCAGTGATTTAAACATTTATTTATTTATTTATTTATTTTCTCCATACTACTCACCACATTGAGTACTTTATTCGCACATTTCACAGCAGAAAAACCTTTTATACTCAGCTGTTCACCCCACAACTGGAGATTCAGCAGGAGGAGCCCAGAGGAACTCCTGCTGCAGCTGACTTGCATCACCCTGCAGGTGCAATTGATCATGGAGGTGCTGTGACTTTACATCAACACTTATAAGGTGCAGAGTGTGCATACCAGAATAGGTTGAAGTAGGCTTAAACTGTAAAACCCTATTTAATGGGAAGAATATAGCAAGCCATTACTTTATGCTTTCCAACATTTAGAAGTGTTCATGATTTTCCAGTCCAGACATAAATGAAGCCTCAACATTATTTATTTATTAAATTTTTTTTTTTAATGAACCATATCTTTAATGGTCCATAACTTCCCAGCATGCATTGCAACACATTAGGTGTGTTCAAGGGCGCTGCGCAGATGGATCAGTGTGAGACATCAAAGCAACGCTAGAGAGCAGACATTCATATACTTTCAAAATGGTCTCATGGTACTTTGATGCCATACATCGATCATTCTGCGTGGCATCGCCTCAAGTCGAACACACCTACACGTGCTTCTCAATTAATTAGAATGTCGTGGAAAAGTTCATTTATTTCAGTAATTCAACTCAAATTGTGAAACTCATGTATTAAATAAATTCAATGCACACAGACTGAAGTAGTTTAAGTCTTTGGTTCTTTTAATTGTGAGGATTTTGGCTCACATTTAACAAAACCCCACCAATTTTACATCTTTGTAATGACATGAGAGGGGTGAACTATCACATTTGACTATAGTCAAATACTCAAATACTCCCAGTACTTTACATGATTTGCATTCATTACTGTAAGATACTGGATAAAAGGTCAAAAGCAATGAAATAAGAGTAAGAGGGACTATGTTGTTTGCAGGTGTTGTTGTACCTGCCAGAGGGTATCCATCAAAAGCAATGGGAATAGCATCAATACAAATTAAAAACAAATAATACGTGTACATGGAAGTATTTCAGGAGATCAGCATCCATTATGCTTTGATTTCTGGTGCGGTGACCCGGAGACTGTTGGGTCAGTGAGGCAGTGAGCGTGAATTCAAGCAGACTCATTGCCAACTTATTGGTCAGTCAATAACCTATTTAATTTAATGTCACAGGCAATGTGGACCAGGAATGTTGACGAGGGCTTGAATGTACCTTGGAAAGAGAGGGTGGTGGGGCGGCAGCCCCCAGGTGCTGGTACCAGATAAACAGTAAGTGAAAATCCAGTCTCTTTTAGCATGAATACCTCTGGCTCCTTCGAAATTATTGAAAGTGTCTGGCCTCTTATAGAGTGTAGAGGACTTTAACTCCACAACTTAATACCAGTGATTTGGAAAAGCCAATATGCCTACCTGCAATCACTCTTTAGATGACTTGGCCTTTGCCTTTGCTTCAGCTCAGTCTGGCTTTGCCATTTACTGCATACCGGCAAGACAGTTTCTCCCAGGCAGAGAAAGACATAACTAGGTCCTGTTGTTCAAGACTAGAGTCTTTTAGCATGAACTGTTCATTAGTGGTTTTCAAATTTCAAATACTATGCTATGCAGTTGTTACAGTGTTCTATATGTATTTTAGCATGTTGCTATACAGTTGCTAGGGTATTTCTGTGCGGTTTCTAAGGGATTTTAGGGATTTTAGCATGTTGCTATGTGATTTAAGGTCTTCTGAGAGGATTTTGACACATTGCCATGCAGTTGCTAGGGGGTTGTAAAAGTGTTTTGAATGCATTTTAAAGTGTTGTTATGTGGTTGCTTGGGTGTTATTGGTATTGAGTTGGTATAAGATTATTGTTTTGCTGTTTGGTGACTCTATATTTATATTGATTTTGTCATTAAAGGTGCAGTATGTAATATTGACAGCTAGTGGATGAACTGCTGTCTAAATTCAAAATATTGGAGGGAGTTGTTTCCCCAGCCCCCTCCACCCCATGCTTAACACTCACGTGGGTTGCCAGATTGAGGACACGCAACAAAAACAAGTGCAATTGTTAATGGAAGGCGATAAGCCTTACACTGTAGGTTGATTTATCTGAGTTTTAAAATGCCTCTGGTCATATAGCTTTTTAGATGGATGCCAAGGCTTTTTAAGTCAAGCAGAATCTGCAATCTTTTACGCAGTTCACTTGCTGGCTTCCATGGCTGCAATATGCTGTGTTTCCGCTAGCTGGCAACCCGGGGTGTCAAAATACTTTTGGGTAGTTTTGTTTCTGGTTTCTGTGGATGCGGGGTGTTTTAATTTCGATAGTTGGAAACACATTTAAAAGTAGATTAACTGACTGTAGAATTGTTTTCCTGAGAAACAAGTATGTGAACTGTTGTTTCCTAAAGATCTACAAACATGATATTTTTATGCTTCAGAACTGTCAATAAATTACATACAGCACCTTTAATGGTAGTTATTTTCTAAGTGATGTTTATTTATGTTCATTTATGATTATCACAGTTGTTGAGGTTTGTGTCAAGAATTGACCCTTAGCTGGGAATTTGATTGACAGGTGATCTGACAAATCATAACGTCTTACAAACAAACCAGACAGGAGAGTAGACGTCGGTGTAACTTGTGTAACATCGGTGGACTTGGACTTGGACTTGGACTTGAACTTGAAAAATGGTATGTATTGACGGATTTACGCTGTTGAAACAAGATACTTTCTAATGAGGAAGAGATGATCTGTTCATGTGCTGCTTGAACTGAGGCGCTACAGCGATCTGTCACGACACATTAAAGAGCCACAAAATATTATGTATTGTTTAAATTTATTTTTAAAAATTACAAAATTTGAAAGCTGAGACTTTGTTTCATATCAAAAGTAACAAAGTGGCATGTTGTCAGTGTCCTCTTTGCTCAGCGATGTAATTTTTCACTGCATGAGAACATGATGTGTGATGTGAGAGCACCGTGGCTTGTCAGATGTAGCAACAGTAACTAAGGGGAGTGGGTCTTTTCGAAGGGTCGCGATGTAATTTTTCACTGCATGAGAACATGATGTGTGATGTCATTAAAGAAATATCTGAAACATTGGGTATTAACATGCAGTGGCCAAAACTTACTGATAAAGGTTTTGATTTAATGTTTTGATGTTAATTTTTTGTTTATAGTCTTGTATTCTCACCTATTTTACATTTGCACTCATTATTGTAGGATATTGGTTAATGTTTTGAAGTGGTTGCTTAAAAAGTGTTTTGGGTGGATAACCGACCCTGTCAATTTAGCACTGACCCAATTATTGTTTTGTGTTTGTCCGACCGACTTGCCGATTGTAAGTTGCGTTGCTATGTTTTTTATGTGGTTGCTAAAGTTTTCTAAATGGATTTTAGCACATTGCTATGCAGTTTCTTGGGTGTTCTAGGTGGTTGCCAGGGTGTTGCTACTGTATGTGGTTGCTAAAAAAAAAAAGACAGCTAAGTTGTATGTTCAAGTCTAGCTTCCTTTGGCTTTTTTTTAATCCTACAAAACCCGAATTTAAAATCCACAAAGCCACAAATACAGGACCTCCCATCAATAGCGTGCAGGCTAGGACAGTGACAGTGACATTTGAAGGTGCGTACATGGCTTTGATCCAACAGTCAATAAAGCATTTAATCTTGGAGCTTTGGAGGGGTCGATTGCACCGATGTTGTGCCCAGGAGTTGCAGCGTGTGGGAGAGCTGTCCGGCCCTGATAAAGCATTCATTTCCCAGTCCCCTTTGTCTCCAATTTGGATAGAAGCAAAAGGCCCCCGGACCATTTCAATAATTCATCTGTGTGTTTAATGAGCTCCAGTAATCCGCAGTGGTGGGCAAAGGCAAACTCAGTGCCTTGCAGTGCTCTAAAATGAACACGATTAGAGGATTACTCCCATGCATTTCTGTATTCATGCGCTAATTTACAAACATGACAATATCGTTCCACTGGTTTGGCTGCTATAGCAGCTTTGAAAGATTTGAGCCAGCACTTTTTTTTTAATCTTGCCATGGCAGAATTTTCACTAAGGGGTCTTTCCGGCCAGGCCCCCATTTCCCAGTAGGGCGTCACCCTCCAATCCAACACATGCATGAGTTGAACATGCACATGTAAATCCTTCTAAAAGTAATTTTTTCACCTGATTAAAAATATGAGTTCATTAGTGAATGAATACTTTGTAATCTTTTAATAAGCTTGTGTTTGTATTACACTAGAAGCAGAAAATAAAAAGCTGTTTTGTGTTAATCTTTATGCAGTAAAAAGCTGTTGGGTTGATTGATTATGATCACCTGATGTTGTTTTCTATATAATCACTGGTGGATAGATGAATTGTTTTTTGTTGATTTTTTGGGTTGTTTTATTGATTTTTATATTTAATATTATTATTGTTATTATTATTATTATTATTATTATGAATTGTATTATTATTTTTGTTGTTTTTTAATCTTTGTAATTTTTGAACATATGTAGGTCTTGGCACCTAACTACTGTACTTTGAAGAGTGCGATGAATGCATTGATTGGAGAAGTGCTCCTTGTGGAAAAAAGTGCCAAACAGGGAGAGAAATATCTCAGTGCAGCTGAAATAAAGCCGTAGAGTGTAGTAGTCCATCAAACATCTTCATCCCTCACCTTCCCCTGACTTCTCTCTCTCTTTCACTCTGGCGATTAATCAGATGAAATCTGTCAGAGTCAGAGGAAGACACTGCCAGACTCTCACAATCCTGTGTGTATGAGAGAGGGTGAGGGAGAAATGGCAGGATGTGCTGGAGTGAAATAAGGAAAGAAAAGGTTTGACTGATTTTGATTCACTCTTGACTTTAATATTACCTTTTTTTTGAAAAATGTCAGCAATAAAAAATAGTAATAAAACCTTTCAGTCATCACATTTTTACTATGATGGTCCATTAAATGGTGGGCCGGTCTCCATTGGGAGAAAACCATTCCAGTTCTTGAATACATTTGCATTTCATTGATACGTTTGAACCTCTGAGAATAAAACCGCAAAAAAGAACAAGCTTTACGTCAAGACAGTCAGTGACTTTACAAGATGTGCTGTTCAGTCTTAATTATATTTAATAAAGAATTAATATCTTCAATGTAATTTCCAGGCTTTTCTATTAAAAAAAAACTTTTTATGTGTCAGTTCTGAAGCTTTTTAAACTATGTAATAATTTGTACCTTATTTTTATGTAGATCTTTTTAAAGTGACTGGTGCTTGTGTTAAAAAAGTCACTGACTTGATGCTTGGCTGTTCTGGGTAGTTGCCAGGGTGTCGCTATGAGGTGTTGCTAAATGAGTTTTAGTGTGTTGCTATGCAGTGTTCTAAAAAGCAGTTGCCATGGTAGTTTTCCACTGTGATGCTGTGTGGTTGCTAAGGTATTCTAAATGTTTTTTTTGTTTTTTTTTACTATGTTTCTATGGGGTTTTGGATTTAATCATGTTGCTATGTGGTTGCCAGGGTGTTGCTTTGAGGTTACTAAGGTGTTCTGAATGATTTTTAGCATGCTGCTTTTACAGTTCCTAAGTTATTCTATGTGGTTGCCAGAGTGTTGCTATGAGGGTTTCTAAGGTGTTCTGAATGATTTTAGCATGTTGCTATGTGGTTGCTAGAGTTTTCTGAATAGTTGCCAGGGCTTTGCAATGTGGTTGTTAAGTTGTGTTATTCAGCGTATTTTAATGGTGTTCTTGGTGGTTGCTAAGATGTTCGGGTTTTTACCTTGTTGTTATGCAGGGTGTTCTATTTGGTTGCCATGGTGTTGCTATGAGGTTACTAAAGTGTTCTGATTTTTAGCATGTTGCTGTGTAGTTGCTAGGCTGTTCTGGGTGCTTTTTATTGATGTGGAGACCCATATAACACTTAAAATACTGTTTATCTAGCTGACTTTATTCAGTAAAACTATGTCAGATTAGCTTCCACTATTTCTCTGATCTTCATTGTTTCTTTCAGGTCTAGAAAGAAGAGCGATGCTTTCATTCTGCATGCGGTTTCACCTTTGAATAGGATCGGATCTGAGATGTCTAGTTCGATGCACCTACATGTCTGCTTGTGCTCTAATCTAAACACACTAATCCATGCAAATATGCATGTAAAGAGGTGCACAGCCACCCATGTGTTGTTGAACGCATCTGTCAGAGCCCATCATGAGACCAGAGCAGGTGACAGATGAGGTCCCTCACACACACACACACAGTACACAGTCCTGCACACACTTTCGTTGGCAATCATGCAAAGTGACTTGATGAGAGATAGCTGGTCGAGTTGATTGACAGGGCCACTAACAGGAGGTGAAGGCAGCAATGAGGCGACATTGAGAGCAGAAGAGCAGAGGCGTAAGTCTCCACCCCTGACACATGTATATAAACCCCTAATCACTGACCATGATTAGCTGTCGTCACTGTAGCTCAGATTGTTAGTGTGAGCGACTCAAGTCTCTGCAGCTCTGTCAGGGACCATTTATAAGTGTACAGCTACACTGCTACATTATTATAAGTCATTAAAGATGGCAAAGATGGCACACATGCTTTGGCATGTGTGGCAACTAACGTTTTCTGTTTTCTTCAGTAGTGACATTAAACTCTGGCTGAGTGTGAAACTAAGACTTTGAGACACATCCAGACCCACCGTATGTGTAACATCAGGGAACGTCCATGTTCTGCAACCTAGTTAGAGGCGTAGGTATGTGCATGCATAACAAATGAGAAATTAATCATTGTTTAAAATTTATATTAATCAATCATATATGTGTGTGTGTGTGTGTGTGTGTGTGTGTGTGTGTGTGTTTCCTTTTAAATTATTTAAACATATATTTTTCATTTATGATTCTGAAAGAAACACTTCTTATCTAAGAGTGTTGTTGCTGTTAAATAAAATGTAATAATAAATAATAATATTTAATAATAATTTATTATAATATTATATATTTTAAAATTCACTTTTTTTGTGTTTACTGTTTAATGTATTCATTCTGTATAAAATGTATTCATATGTGTGTGTGTGTGTGTGTGTGTGTGTGTGTGTGTGTGTGTGTGTGTGTGTTATTTAATTTTTGTATGTTACTGTATTACATAAAATTTATTAAATTTTAACTTACAATTATTTTATTTTACCATTTAAATTATTTTTTTTATGTTCTTTTTATACTTTTAAATTTCTTTATTTTTGTTTTGTGTTTTTGTAAGAGCATTGTTGCTCTTTAAATGTCCTTTTTATCTAAAGTATATTATTGGTGGTGAATTATGCCTTCAGATATATTTATTCTTACAGGACCTCATTTGAATTCCTTTTTTTATCTGCTTTAATTATATTCAGCCATCTCAGTAGCATCATTAAGTCTTTAACCCTGCTTGTAAATGACCCATGTATCGTCTACAGTTCATTGTTAATCAGTGTTTATGGTTCCTTGTTAAACGTGTAGGTTCATCTTAACTAATTAAACTGTCTTTTCTGAGCTCAGATCTACTGTGCACTTTTATTGTTCATGCATTTAAGGTATTTAAAGGTGACAGAATGTATGTCTTTATGTTCAAGATAGGTGTCATGATAAAGAGAGACGTAACAAAATCTGAATGGCTCTGTATAGTTGATAAGAAAATAGAGCGACAGAAATATCACCAATAATTTTAATCTTTAATATCTGTTTAGACAGCAATGGAGTCTTTTCCTTTAGACCTCCATAATCTCACATTATGTGCTCAGATTTGCCATGCAAAATCTCTTAAGCTATAGAGCAATATTTGAGAAATACAATGTCCTCTGGATACTGCAGGTCTAGCGAGAATGGGTTGAAACTGAAAATATCCTTTTAAAAAAGAGAAAGACAAATAGGAAGAAATTAGGTGGAACCACCTATAATAAATGTAAATTATAAATGTAGCAAATGAGCCAGACAGAGAGAAAAAAGCAGCCAGCAGCCATGCTGTTTGTGTATGAGCAGGGAGCCATGTGTATGAACTAACGTCTTAATTGGTGTGAATGGCAACGTCCGCTACCTGACCAGAATCATTAATCAGAGCAGATGAGAGCTGGAGGGTGTCAGCCTCTCTGCTCACACACACACAGGACTAATTTTACGGTTACAGCTGTGACTATCACACTCTGGTACTCTGTGATACCAGCAAAGGCCAGAAGGGATGATACGCTAATTAAGAAACATATAGTCACCAACAGCCCGGTCATGTGTGGGTTCATATCTATCTATCTATCTATCTATCTATCTATCTATCTATCTATCTATCTATCTATCTATCTATCTATCATCTGACTCCATCCATCCATCCATCCATCCATCCATCCATCCATCCATCATTCATATACATATTATTCAATATATCCATCCATCCATCCATCCATCCATTATAAATGCACAGTTTTTGTTTTTATTTTTATCTTGCCAAAAACTGTTTACAATTGTACAGCGCTTGCTACAATACTTGTTGTTTTTAAATGTGCTTAATAAATAAACGTGAACTTGAACTTGAAAAAAAAAAAAGCAAACAAAAAAGGAAAAATAAATAATACCTTTAGGGCTTCAGTTTAGTTCTGGTTGAACGAAGTTATTTCTGTGTTTGTATTATTTTTATGAACAAAATGCACTTGACTTGAATGGATTAGCTACCTGTTTGTCTGACCCAACTGAAAGCAGAAGCCTTTTTAATAATGATTGGTGGGGCGATAATCTTGCATCAGCTGCTGTCTGGGCTTGGACTCGCTATCCAGCAGAATTCCACAAATTCAATTGGCAGAAGACCCTGAATGGTTTATAAAAGTGGGTCAATCTAATCTCTGTATTTACTGGTACTCTGCTGAGTTGAGGGCACAAGCATGTGGCACTCAGATATCTAATCATGCAAATCTAAGGTAGAGCAGATACAGAGCACAGAGTACATCTTTCCTAATGTGCCCACAGAATTTTAGTTTCTCACAATGTGCATATTTACTTTGAATGGCTGTGATATGTATAACACAAAATGTAATATACATAAAAATGAATAAAACGCATTTTTAAAACAATTGTATCTGAAATTATAATATATAATTATATGATACATGTTATCAAAATTATTTGACTAATATAGAAGATGAACATATTTATATATATTTAGATTTTAAAGCATCAATGGAGCTATTAATGACTCTAAAACTGTCAGGACATATTACTCTGCTTTTTTGACATCACACATTCTAGCTAATGAGCCTCCTAAATAAAACAACCTTCTAAATGACCTTGCAGACTATGGAATCACAATTATGGAAACGCCAATTTGTTGTGTTTATGATAGCGTGTGGACATTCAGATAGTGTCTATTAAGTCACTGTGAACAACATTACAAACAGAAACAGCATTATGGGATAAAATATAATTGCAAGTAATGAGAATAATACAAGGGTTTTTTTTGGCATCACTTTGAGGAATCCTTTTACATCCCAAAGAATTCTGTGGGGTTTAGGTCAGGATTCTGTGATGGCCAGTCTTTCACAATTTGAGCCCGATGAATCTTGATATTGTCATCATGGAAAATGGACAGGGGTATGTCTTCCAACATGGTTGTTTGAGAAATAAAAAGCTACACACTGCAACAGTTGAAAGAATTGTGTCCGAACATGAAATATGACAGAAACATGTTAATCACTGCAATACTGATTCAATCTTAAAATATTAAGTATTTCCTTATTTAAATCCAGGTGGCAACTTTTTTTTGGTAAGGCACTGTGTAAATAGTGCTTGGGTCTGTTATCTCTAGTCTACTGCTCATATAGGTCTGTTTTTATTCTCCCTTGCATGTGTTTTCAGATTCCCCTTGAGGACTGTCATTTCCACAATACCATGCAAACCCTCAGCACTTACCAGCACAAAGTGCTGGCCTCATTGGCCTGGATCATGACTTCCCCTGGCTGCTCTTTTCCCCCCCACTTTTGTTGTGCTCCTTCATTCTTTTCTTCCTCATCTTCCTCAGGTCACTACTCCTGATGGAGGAAGAGAGTGTCGCCCCAAGGCCTGGCAGCATCTTTCTTTCAGTGTTTTACATTGCACGCTCTTGCTGTTGTACTATTAGTTGTTGGCCGTAAGGCAGAGGGCCAGAGAGAAGGTCACTCCGACTGTTGCCTTTTTCACAGGCTATTCAGAGAATGCTATTAAAGGTGACACAAAAGTGTTGAGTTTGTGTCATCAGACTCATTAGCAGTCTTCATTTCCTCCACCTCTCAGTACATGCCCCATCTCTGTGGCTTTCTGGGAAGAACTGGCAAAAGAGAAGAGCATGGGCCATAAATGTAAAAGTATATATATATATATATATATATATATATATATATATATATATATATATATATATAATTAATAACAACACTGTCGCCTGAATGAATGAAACCTTCACCACCTTCATCTTTTTCTGTTGTTGTACCGGGTTTAGAAAGAGCTTCTGGTTTAAAGGCTATCTACGCATGGGCATAAAAGAGTTTGTGAAAAGACAAATGAAATTGTTATCCTTTAAAAATTGTCAGAGGCTTCAGTTTTGCATCCCAGCCAAGCAAAACCATGCTACTAATTTCCTACAACTTCAATCCGGGCTGTTAAAAAAAAAAAAAAAAAAACGAACAACTTCCCCTTGACCTTTGTTTGTCCTGGAAAACTGCTGATGAAGAGTTGCGTTGTGATTAATCTTCCCCTAATCTCTCACCGAGGGCATTTTGCATTAGAGGAAATGCTGTGTGAGACATTCTAAGAGACTGAACTTCAAGGAAAAACATAAATCCACAAGGTGTTCCTGAATCACCACTGCACTTGCGTTTCTGTCGCTAACCATGTATCCATCCATTCCACTATATTGACTTTCCATTAATCATGCTAATCCCTATAGTTAATGTTATCAACTACAAGCTAAATGAAGCGTATTCAACAAAGTGTACATGGGCCAAAAGGTCACTGGCAGCTCTGTCAATTACTTTCAGCACATTGTTTTCTTATGATGTATGGTAGTTTGATGTGCAGTATGAAACAGCGGAAAGGAAGCAAGTTTGAAGCCATAATGTCCAAATTAGAACCACAGTTCAACATGCCATATACAACTAGAAACTGAATAAAAATAAATCTGCATTTTTACTTGTAGTAAATCTATTGAATGAGTGAAAACTGGAAAGTAGGTAAATCTCAGTGTCAACAGAGCACATTCTCAGGCTGTGCGGTGGAGGGAAGCGATGGAGTGACAGACACACTGAGACTTTATACACACATACACGCTACAGTCACCAATCTCCGGTCTGAATCTGGCTCTGTTCAGCACCCACACAGCAGGCAGCTGATCGACAGCCATTAAACACCTCTGCAAACATGCCAGATATTCTTCCCTCTCAGTGCTTCTGTTTGTCCTCTAGGTCTCTCACTCTTTATATCCCTCTATCTTTTTCTACTCTCTGTACTTTTCTTGCCCTTTTAAGACAACATGAAATCAAAATGGACCCCATTTACTTTCTTAATAAATGTTTTTAGTCTTATTGAAAAAAATGGAATAAAGAGTTGCTCATTTCATGTGGAAGTGGGTTTTTCTTAAAGGCACAACTACAAAACAAAGGGGGGAAAAAGGAAGAAAAACAGGACTTTTTAACTGTGTCAGAAAAGAAGTAGAAAAAAGTAATATTTTGGTTTTCTTATAGTTTAAATTATATAATATATTTTGTTTATTGTGTACGCTACGCAAAGCTGAATTTTCAGCATCATTACTCCAGTCTTCATTGTCACATGATCCTTCGGAAATCATCAAATATGATGATTTGGTTCTCAAGAAACATCAATCAATGTTAAAAACAGTTGTGCTGCCTAATAGTTTTATGGAAAGATGATTTCATTTCCAGAAAATTCAAAAGAACAGAATTTATTTGAAATATAAATCTTTTATAACATTATGAATATTTTTACTGTTGGGTTTGATCAATTTAATATGTCAGTGTTTAATAAAAGTAAATACAAGTATGTTATATTTGTTCTATAATATGTTTTCTGGTGCAAGAATTTTTGCATTATAATTGGAAATTTAAAAAAAAAAGTATGAAATGACCCTTTTTAAAGTTTGAGTACAATTTCTCATGATTAGAGCTATGTGGCATGTTGCCTTCCTTCTTTGTTCTCTTCCTATTACATGTCCATCATCATAATAATCTGCCCTTTCAAATTAACACCTGGGTCCATCAGAATATGTGAAGCAGATGTGACATAATGATTCAGTTCTCTGTCAGGCCAGCACTTCACTATTGTGACAACACTTTCCTCTATCTTCTCTCCTCCCTGGCAGTAAACCTCCCCTCCGTCTCAGCTTCTGTGGAGGACAGCTAGTGGGGAAAGAAGCCCTCCTGTCCTTGTGCTGTGCTCCACTGAGCTCTACTCGTTGGTGTTTGACAGTATGACTCAGAGACTTACTCCTAACAGTTTCTGTGCTTGATGTGTCCCTGCCTGTTTGACCTTGTCTTTCTGGGTCTGCATGCAGTGAAATCGTTTAACTTCCACATCTCTCCATGTTTCTCTATCTCCCTGGGGTACAAATCATTTTTTTTCAAGGCTAAAGACTGATGATGTGTCACCACTAGAGAGCTTGCAATAATGGAAATAAAAAGGTCATCTTTATATTGAAAAATACCAACTATTGTTGCTTCCAAATAATTTATCCCATGGTTGCAAGTCTACCATTTATTGAGTGAAGTCCTAATACTAAGGCAGTTTTTTGTTTTGCTCCTGAAAGTCAGCTTGAAAGTTGTGATCGTTTTTTCTTCCCTATTGTGGTGTACAAATGAATAAAAAACATCTATATTAGTTCATCAGGATTTGATGGTTGCAAGGTAAAGGATGAAAAGCAACTGAATGTAGTTTTGTGTATTTTTACTTGTCAGGGTTATTTTCTCTTTTGTGTTTAGTTCTGTGTTCCTTGTTTAATTTGACCCAATTTCTTTTGTTCCCTTTTTCCCCTCCACTCGTTTGTTTCCATAGTTAGTTACATAGTTCCATTAGTTCTCACCTGTTAGGATTCTGTTAATCATCTGTCTATTTAAGTTTTAGTCAGTTCCTTGTCTTGTATTGTTTGTATGTTTCAGCTGTTGTGTCAAGGTTTGTGTGTGCCATGAATGTGTGTAGATGCAACATTCAAGTGCTCCAGACCTGTCAACATGTCCACCTTCTTGGAACAGTCAATATGTCGTCACAATAAAATTCTATGAGTTTCAAGATGCCACATCATTGCGCAGCCTCTATTTGAAAAAAAAAAAAAAAAAATTCTGTGTTGCTCAATATTCATATATGCGTTTAACTAGGGTTGAAGACATTACAGGCAATTTGCTCTCGTGCAGTCCATAGAAATATTTGCTAATAGGGAATCTGCCTATACATATGTATGGCTGTGCACTTGCATTTGTTGCTGCCTTAAACCAATCCAATTCAGAGAAAAATTATGAATTAATTCAGTTACTGTTGGTGCAGAGACAAAATAGCATTGAGTGTTGAGTTAAGATGGCGGCCTTCATGTTCAGAACGTGGGCCATGTGAAATGGAATTAAATTGAAGTAATGATACTATATTCTGTTGAATTTAGACCTTTGGTTGTCTTTACAAGTCATGTATTTTGATAAGTACAGTATGCGGTTTTGGAGCTGGATTGTATTTGTGAATGTCAATGTTGTTTATACTTTAAAAAGAGATTATTTCCTTGAACTTGAAAATTTAGATTTGAGCATCTCTGGTCTCAGGTGTGTAACAACCGTAACACCAGTATGCATAAAATGTTAAAAATGTAAAACTCGCTACACATTTCATGAAGAAGGCGTAATTATTCAGTTCCAGCCAATGAAATGCACCTTCACAACCACACTTGCATGCTATTGGTTCAGGCCAGTAGACAGTCACATGTTTCAAAAGGGAGCGATTGAATGGAAAATACTAGTCATGGAAGTGAAGTAGAACACTCAGATTTTTGCTAAAAAAATATATATATATATATATTTTTTGGTCAAAATTAATTATATATATACTGTATATCATAAATAATCTAAAATAAATATTATTTTATTAATATTAATAATATATGAATATTATTAATAATGATATAGTAGTATATATTATAGTATTATATAGTAGTAATATGGTATTAACATTATAATTTTGAATATTATATTTTATGGTATTGTTGTGTTTTTTACATTATATATATATATATTGTATGTTTATTGAATAAGACATTTTTATACAACTATTTATATCCAGAATGGCATGCTTTATATAAAATTGAAATTGCATCATAGCTCATTTTTGATCTTATAGTATAAAAATAACAGCAGGAAAACAATATTTTCAATTTAGGTCAAAAAAACAGCACATACTGTAATATCAGGCATTCATCAGTGAATGCTGAAGTTTTAGAATACTTCCTTTCCTGCGTGCTGTATTTGTCTTGTTGAAAGAGCGTGTAAGTGCATTTGAATGCTCATTTTTTATAGATCTCTATCGATCATTCCTGGGAGGGAGCATGGCTCTTTGCAGATAGCAATCAAAGTGTGACATCTCAAGACTCGCATTTCCTCTCCCGATGTCAGTGGGATTGATTTTACGGGCTTGAAAGTCTTTCTCTCTAAAGAACGCTGGAAAAACTTTACACTGTGAGACCAAAGATACAGCCTGGAGCTTACAGTGTGCCTTTGCTTACATTACACAGAAAGTGTCTAGAGATTCCCACAATTAAAGCTGAATTTTACAAAGCACCGCAGGTGTATGGGAGCAGATTTTGTTTAATACACAGATACAGGGAATGATAAACTGATTACAGTTGTTACATGTTGTCAGTTGCTTACAAATATCTGCAAATCACCTCAAGACTGCTGAAGATGACAGATTGCCGCATGCTCCAGTCTGTTTTTAATTATGTTCAAGATGCATGGCAGGCTTGATTTTAAAGATTCAGTGGAGAATGAAGACTGACATGAAAGCAATTTTCCATGCTCTCTTCATTAAAAATGCTTTTTCTTCCCTCCCCTTGTCTCCTTCGATTTTCATCCTCGCTGTCTTCCTGTTATCCCCCTTTCCTTCTGTCTTTTTTGTTTAGTCACATATTAGATCCAAAACCGCTGCCTATGGATGCGGCAGTGTAAGACATGACATGTTTAGCCTGATCTAAAATATCTAAATTATGTCTCCTAAGATATTTTGTGTGATGGGCAAAGTTTAAGGCAACATTGCATGTAACATTCCCAAAATACAGAGCTCAGCAAAATAAATAAATCAATATGAAAATCCACGCTGGCACCAAATCAAAGAAAGCAAAATGAATTATAAATATAATAATAAAATAAATAAATAAATATAAAAATGAACATAGTTGAAATTATGTAAAATAGACTTATAACAGTATATCAATAATACTAAAATAAGACTGTTTTATTCATATTCTATATATGCAGTAGACAGTGAGGCTGATTGCTAGGTTTTGGAACAGATCTGTTTTTAACATCAGTATACAATAGCAGATGATAGAAAATATGTATGTTTTTTTCATTTGACAAAAAAGGGACTTAGAACAAGCCTTCAAACTGAAAATAAATACAGTTCATTTCCGTAATCTAAGAAGGCATGGTTCTTCATGCAATAGGCAATTTTCCTTATTAATGCATGATCATATTGTACTAATTTCTTTGTAAATCCCCACAATCGTTCACCTGGAGGAAAACAAGAGTAGCAGGGGGGAGAGTTCTGCCCCGGAGCACATGCCTCCTGATGACATGCTCCCCAGAGGCCGTTAGGAAATGATGAGGGAATATTCTGTTTCCCTCCGATAGAGCCTTTAAAATATTCAGTGTGAGAGTCCTCGTTTGTGCTCTTTCTTGCTCTCCAGTCTCTTTCTCTCTGGGTCCTCGTGGTTTTCTCCTCATCAGTAATAGACTCCTGGTGTCACCGCTGCAGCTCTCAGCATGGGGCTAATGCAGAGATGGAGCTGTCGCCGGGAGAGACCAGCCACCGCAAATTACATACATTGTTCACCCCCCACCCCCTTCGGTCTGCAACAACCAAACCACCTACATACTCTCCACCGTTCCTGAATGGAGCCAGTGTCATGCCAGACAGAACATTACATGTCTTGAATAACTATTGTTTATCACACAAAAGTAAACTAAAATGTCCTTAAAATTAGACATTGAAATTTTAGTAGAATTTTCAATTAACTGCATAGGTTTATCAGTTCGCTAAGTTATTAACATATGGCAAGTTTACATATTTTTGTAAATGCAAAAACAACAGAAGTGTGATTTGTCTTTTTTTTTTTATTACTTTTTTAAATCTATTTTTGTGTATATTTTTTTTTTGTGTGTAATGTGTGTAGCAAATACAGAATTGCACTAAATTTGAAATGATAGAAAGTAAAATTAAAATAAATTGACATGCAAATATATTCATATGGATGGATGGATGGATGGATGGATGGATGGATGGATGAAATTAATCGATCGATGGATCAATAGATAGATACATGGATGGATGGGTAGATTTGTATTAAGTTTATATTATTCAACATATATAATTTTTTTTTTTTTTTTTTTTTTTGTGGATTGGGGTGGATAAAAACTCCATTTCCTAGAATGCATTGTTTTTTTTGTTTTTTGTTTTTTCTTAGAATTTAGAAAATTCCTCTTCCTGTCATTCGAATTCAGAGTTTAGAATGAACATGAGCTTGTTTTATCTCTATTTCCAATCCACACTAAAGGGAAAACTCAAGCAGCTTAACATTAGGGTTTCTATCATTAAACACGAGCTTCAATTACAATCAAATTTGGCACAGTTTTCCATTTTCCTCTCTGAGCAATGTAAAATAATCCCTACGACTTCATAACAAATTCATAGTATCATGTACTGACCTCATGCTCAGCAATCAGACAGCAGAAGTATTTACACTCTCTGGAAACATGATCTTGTGACCTTTAACTGAGCTCATATTCTCCTATCATTGCTAAGCTGCTGCTGACCTCATGCAGGTGCTGCGATGAAATGGCCTTATGACTTCGAATGCTTCATGGTTAGCTGTATACAGCACTCAAGGTAAACCTGTAGACCATATAAAGAGCTGGACTGAGCATTACATATGCCACTATTGGAAATCAACAACAATGGATGATGTGCACTTTATTACGTGTGCACTTCACTCCAGAAAACAGCAAGATTATATTCTTGCAAATTTGTATGCAATGGATTTTGTTCACTATCTGAAAAGAGAACAGGCAGGTCACTTTATTCAGTGGATTTGTGTACATAGTCAAAGCTTGCATGTTAGCTAAACTGTTTCATAACTGTCTTTCCAGTGTTAATTAGAACAAATTTACAAGACAGTATTTATGCATTTTTGTTGTACATTTTCTGATTAGCTAGGCACAGAGGCATTTATAGTTACAAGAGTCATTCTGAATGAGGCTGATTAGCACCTGCATCATGTTGATGCTCGAAATGCATTAGAAATTCAGATTTCCATGATTAGTCTAGCACCTCTGCATTAATTCCCAAAATAATCCCATTCTATATTAATCCTCGTTTTATGCTTAATATCTCCCCATCTATCTCCACCTAGCATTTAATTTGGATTTCTGCAAGCTTAGAAAAGGTCCATCAGTTTTACAAATTACATGCGTTCATCATGTTCACTCATGGAAAAGTTTGCAAAAAATTATCCATGGTTCGCTGAACTACCCTTGAGATTGACAAAATAGTACACGTGTACTTCTGATATTATGTCTAAGCATTTAAATGTGTCTTTAGGGGCATGAAAACAACATTAGCAACAAATGGTAATGGTAGGTAACAAACGGTAAAACTCCATAAAAACTTGTTATTAAATAGTACATAGAATACATAAACAACAAAGAATACACAAAACAACTACAAAATCATAAGCAATACAAGATTAACCACAAAAAAATTAGGAGAGGCATGACATTGTCATTCTAGAGAGCATTTGATTGGATAGAATGAGCAAGTGCAAGATGAGTCATCAATATTTTTTGTTTCATTTTGCTGAATGCACACACACACACACACACACACACACACACACACACACACACACACACACACACACACACACACATATGTCTGTGTGTGTGTGTGTGTCTGTGTGTGTGTGTGTGTGTGTGTGTGTGTGTGTGTGTGTAATAAGCAAAGACATTTCTTTGCATTGAACAACAACTATTTAATGTGACTTAACCTGTCAGAATTACAAGCACATCAGCCTCTCCTAAGTCTGATACTTGTACAAATGCAAATGCTCTTTTTCAATCAGTTGAAAGTGATTACCCACTACCTGCTTCTGACATCCCATAATTACCGCAAGCCCCATTAAGAAGAGCCAGGCGCACATCCATAATGGGGCTTATGGGAAGCGTTCCCACTGTGAAGCGTTTTCCAAAGAGCAGGCAAAGTAAGGAGCTTTGTTGGATTGTTGTCCTGATTGCTGGACTCATCAATCAGCTCTATTTTGGGTTCACTCTGGCATTATTAGCTGGTTACAATGGCCCAAACCATTGAACCTCTTAGTAATTTGGACCTCTTATTTGATATAATAAGTAAACAACATTTTTATTCACAAATTTTTGAAAAACTTTTTACCTTATTGTTCGAGATTTTTTTCTATGTTAAAATATTTTAATCTGTCCTAGCCATTTATGAGTTGATTTGAGTGACTCTTTCTGCAGGTCTGCAGGACTCATTACAGCAGTAGGTGGCACGTGGCAGCATGTCTTAATAAGGGAATTATGAAATCATTCATTCAATGATTCATTCATAAACAAAACAAGTCACTGTCTCTGTGTGCAAGTCATTTAATTATTAATTTAACTGATTCATTAAAAAATATTATTCAGAATGAAAGAGTTTCTGTCCTTGAGTGAGTCAGTGAAACATTTGTTCAATCGATTCATTCAAAATTCTAATATATTCATTATAGAAACAAGTGACTGTCTTTCTGTGTGAATCAAGTTATTCATTCATTTTTTCCAAATCCTAATTTGTTCAGTAATAAAACAAGTGACTGTCATCATGAGTGAGTCATTGAATCATTCATTCAATCAACTGATTCAAAATCGCTAATTCATTCAGAAAGTAAACACCACTGTTCATAGCCAAACATGTTAATCCTTATAACAGACAAAACTGTTCTGGCTTTTTTTGTGCATCATCATATATGCTACCTATATAAATTGTCCATACTATGGTGTTAACTATGAATGTGACTGATTATAATTAAACTGATAGCTCTTTTTGACTCCTCAAATTTCCATGTGTATAAAACAATAGGAACGGCCTTGGCTCTTTCTGGCACCTCCAGGAGATCCAAAGGTGTCTAACCAGCACAGAACCCAGCTGCGCCTTTTTTCAACATGGCTGGCAAAAAATGGGGATCTTTTGTTTTGTTTATTTCCTCCTTGGCTGTGTGAAGACAGTTTGAACCCAGCTGTTTGAGAGTGAGTCACATAAACGTATTTATGGCCATCTGTTTGTGCAGTAAACAAAAGAAGACACAAGGCATTTCCAGACATCATTGTGTCTTTGAGTGAAAGCTGGGATGCGCATTCTCCGGAATGGCACAGTAAAACATCACGCAAGCTTGTATCTCTCCAAATACACAACTTTTAGCCTTGATCAATCACCAAAAGGGAGAGAATACACCCATCTGAAAGGAAAGGGCTTACGGTTTTGGCTGACACCTATACGCTTTCTTGGCATGCGTGACGTGGACTCGAATTTCCACGTGCATAAAGTACCAAAAGGAGAGTGTTTGGCATGCAGCAGAACTGAAAAGGGAAGGCTTCTCAACTCAGCATGATGACAGTGGCTAATTTATCTGTCACGTTGGAGGCACATGCTGCAATTAGAGTCATTTTCTCACACATATTGTTCCGTGCTTCTGTGGGTAGTTTGCATGTTCTGAGCATCGTCTGTACCACGACAAAATGCGTCCATTAGAGTGCATTATGGCATTATGGAGTTTTCATCCAGAGTGCCTTGCGTCTCCTTCATAGTGAGAGAAGATTGAGGTCACAAGTGAGACTGTCCCTTAAATTAAGGACCATTAAGACTTCCTGCAGCTTTAATGGTCCTGATGAAACAAAGGCAGTGTCTTTACTAACAGACTAAGCATCGAGATGGCGATGAGTTATTAACTCTAGTCTCTGTTGTGCATCTCAACTATTAATAGAATCATGGAGAGTTTAATGTCAGGTGGTTGTCTATCAGGGACTTAGTTGATATCAAATCAACATCAAATCTTTTTAGACCATTATAGTCAAATTCTTAGTAAACACAGCAGGTTTCAAGTTCATTTTAATTCAGACATGCTTAAAAATGGTAATAATAATACAAAAAAGTTCTTACTTGCGTAATAATGTTACTTTTATCAGGTTTTGTTAAATTCTGTAGCAGAGCTAAACACATAACATCAGTGCAATGTCTTATGCTACATGAACACAGACAGGAAGAAACAAAGTAAATATCATTCAGCCCCAGTTGTATTTCCAAAGCTACTAGGAAGCCAGAGAATTGCTGTCTGGCATTAGAGACTCATATACACCTGTGTATAGTGTAAATGAGAGATTGATGGGGAGATTTTCCCCTGAGATGTTGTCCCAGATGTGTGGGCCAAAGTCATGCTGGATGGAGTCATCTAATGTTGATTATAACATTCCTTGGCACCATCCTCAGAATAATGCTAAAGTATACTCATATGATCTCATCCTACTTTTCTTCTTATGCTTTTCTTTGTAGTCTGTATCATCTCACTATTACATTTGTTTTTGTCTATGCACCGTGGTCCAATATTGGTTTTCATTCTATTAAAAATAATAAATAAAAAAATTCTGTTCTACAGAAGAAAGTCATACATGTTTGAAATTTGTGAGAATATATATATATATATATAGGGGAGAATTATCCCTTTAAAAGGTTAGTTCACCCAAAAATGCAAATTCTGATTACTCACCCTCATGTCGTTTCAAACCTGTAATACCTCTGTTCATATTCAGAACACAAATTAAGATATTTTTGATGAAATCTGAGAGCTTTCAGACCATGCATAGACAGCAATGTAACTGGCACATTCAAGGCCCAGAAAGTTATAAGGACAGTTTTAAAATAGTCCATCTGACATCAGTGGTTCAACCGTAATTTTATGAAGCTACGAGAACACTTTTTTGTGTGCAAAGAAAACAAAAATAACAACTTTATTCAACAATTTCTTATCTTCCGTGTCAGTTGATGTGTTCACGACAGTACCACGACGCACGTGTGTGAACAGGTTTGGAACGACATGAGGGTGAGTATTTAATGACAGAATTTTCATTTTTGGGTGAACTATCCCTTTAAAATTTCAGCATAGTGGACAATAAAATGGGCCAAAAAATCCCTCTTTTAAATAGGCCAGTAAACAGACATCTAGTGACCGCAAAGACAACCACTATTTTCTTTTCTCTTTCTCTGCTTTCTCTCTCCATTTCTTTCTCTCTGTGTCCACCTCATAATTCTTATAATTTTATTCTGGCTAAAAAAAGCAATGGCCTATAAATGATTTTGCCCTCTGTTTGTTACAAACAGAAAGATTTTCCTCCACTATTTTTCTCAGTCTAATAAATAGATTTTTACATCTCTCTCACACACATTTTGTCTTTGCTCGGTTGACGGTTTGGTGCTCATTGAATCGGATTCATCATTTTTGCCTATTCTCTGGATTCTGTGGTGTAGTTAGAGGTTTATTCTACTTCATTGTCTTCCAATTTTAACTGTGAATGAAGCTAATTGGTTGGTATTTGTCTTCATGAGAAAGACGTGGCCTTGTTTTTTCAATCGCATGGATGACACACAGCACATCCAATCAAAGACATCAATGTTTCCCCACAGAGTTGAATGGTTAATGGATGATTCGTTTTGTGAAACAACATTTCTCTCAAAATCATGGCTGGATACTACTAAACAATTCAGCTGTGTCACCTTGACATCAAACCAAAGTCCAGTAAATAGACATGATACCCAGTTGAGGCACATAAAATGTTTATGAAAGGAATGAAAGCATAAACTGACTGTTTATAGTAGTCTCAGCACAGCAAACCTCTTTCTCTTTCAGTGATTTTGCTTTCTGTGGTTATATTCAGAACTGTCAGTGACTATCAGTGCAGTCTGACTGTCAATGCAATCTGTGTTTCTCTCTGTCTGTATCTCTTTCTTTATTTACATTCTTTACCACTCAAATCTCCAAAACAATTTACATATAAATGCATTAAATTAATATTTTAAATAAATCTTTAGTAATGAAATTCACCTCAAGGGGGCAGTGTGTCAACCTCTATGTTTCAAAGTCTACCATTCTGTCCTAAACAGACTAAGAATAGTGATAGTAAACTGTTCCTTTTGGTTTCTTTTTTTTTAACGGTAATAAGACTACAGATGGGAAAGAAATTCCGCTCTAACGTCCTTATGTGGGGTGAAACTGAAAGTTTACTTTTAATGTGTGTGAGTGTGTGATAATGTTTCCCTGGCACGTTCCGCTGTCAAAACACAGTGCCAGCTGAGTTTGGATGATATCCTTGTGGCAGTGCCTCTCTTTTTGTCTCTCTGTTTTGCTCTGTGATATTGATAAGCATGTTAGAGCAGGATACGCTTCACATTTTATATTCTTGTTCTTCTTTGTCAGGGTTTGTAACTGAGAGAGAAAAAGAGAATTTCGTAAGGTAGGGGGCATGTCATTTATGGCATTCACATTTCTCAAAGCAGTGAGCTGACAGGCTAATTAAATGATGTTAAAGGGATAGTTTACTCAAAAATCAATTTCTGTTATCATTTATGCACCTTCATACTTTCACAATGAAAGTAGGTCAGAGACAGCCACAGACAACTTTTAGTTTCATTGACCTGTATGGAAAAGAGTTTTATGGAAGCCTGTTTCTGCCTGAAATGTTATTGTGAGATAAAGTTTAAAATAAGAAAATACAGTCATATGCTGAGACAAAAATATCATACTGTGAGGCCTAAAGTCATATTGATGTATAAGTCACAATTACCTTTTTATTTTGTAATAATTTGTTTTTAACTGAGTAAATTATGACATCAATGTAATTTTGGGTGCACTATCCCTTTAAGAAGGCAATTTCTTGTGTTTTCAAGCCATAAAACTCATATGTAAACTTACATGAAAGGTTTTTTTTTTTTTGGAGAATTTTTGCATGCTGTAAGTAGCACAGTAAGCATGCATGTGACCTTGATTCATACCATTAATTCCAGAGGCAAATGTCTTCCTCCCACACCAGCTGTGCTGGGGAGTGTGACCTTGACTCGCCGGAGGTCAAGCCCTAGTCTTTTCTCTCGACTCCATAGCGTGAGCTTCTATGTTTGCTAAAACACACACACACACACACACACATGCACATATGTATGTTCTTAGTCTTTAAGGCAGATGGGTCATGAGAGCAGCATATGTGAAGAATTAATTCTGAGGTTTCAAGAGGTCTTCACTTCCGGTTGAAAGGGCCAGTTCACCTAAAAATTAAATTCTGTCATCATTTACTCAGCTTTGTGTTGTTCCCAAACCAATATGGCATTATTTTTTCTGTGGAACACATAAGACATTTAGCAGAATGAAGTGGCTGTCAAACTCATAAAAATCACCGTAAAAGTGGATTATCTGTCTCAGGCTACATCTACATTAATCCGGATATATTTGAAAACAGTATTTTCATTTCATTTCAGACAAAATAAAGTTTTTACACGATATATCCAACCATTTACTGGTGCGTACAGGTCACA